>NC_134410.1:3669140-4029140 GCF_038048845.1 Mixophyes fleayi
AGATTGGTAAGTTTGCCTTCCCCATATACTTCTGCATAAGTACTGTACAGTCTGTTGCAAAAAGACAGGATAAAGCAATGACATAATGTTCTACTGAAAGTACATGAATGCAACAAATTCATTTTCTAGCAAATATTTCTAATATTATCATATTTTTTAATCGACGTCTAAATTGGCCTCAAACCATAGCTTAATATGTTTGTTACTTTTAATGATTACATTATAAGGATATTACAAGGTACAGGGGACTCACTTTAAAATCAGTACAGATTTAATTATTAATAATCTCAAATAGAACAATATCAGATAAAAGACTTGTTGAGTGTAATTTTATAACTGTTAAATTATTAAAATGAAACCATCTTTATATAGCGTGTATCATAACATGAAATGATTCCATGGGGGACGAGTTTTGTCCACTGGGACCAGTAACGGCCTTTACTGGAGTCTTCAAACCGTAACACAAGTCATTGCTGCAAATATTATGCTAAACATGTAATATAAGCATGTTTGATATAAAGCAAGGTAATGAGCTCATTTGAAGGAAGCGGTTTATTAGCAGTTGAGGAGAGTTAGAATTGCATTACAGAAAAAGTAGCCGGCCCATTAAAACATCACTAATGCAATACATTAAAGCAGATTAGAATGCAGCGATTAAGTAGTGGTTGATCGGATCCGTGCAATGACCCGTTTTATTAAACGTACATGCCAACGCCGTCACGTGGGGACATTAGGAGATTGTCGCACACCTCAATGTTATTTTAAGGTGTTTAAAGCCGTGGTCAGCTACACATTATGCAAATAGGCTGGAAAGGCTGCTGGCGGGTTCTTATTGAAAATAAAAAATTTAAATGAGGGAAGGCTTCATGTTGACTCGAAATATAATTAAACTATGTCAAAGAAACACAAACTCAGTCTGTTTGGAGATCTACATTTTCTGCTCTCACTAATATAATATACATTGTGATAGAGCTTTTGATAGCATAATGGAATGTGGTTTTATGTGGTGGGCACTGTATGGGGAATAGATGGGTAAAATAGGACAACAATCCATTATTCTTTTATTACTCATTTTTCTGTAATTAGAGCAACCCAAAGAAATTCCAGCCTGAAGGTGTAATTTGCCATCTTGTCAAAACCATCTTGTGCTGAAAACGGTGGGGGAGGGGAGGGGGGTGATGATTGGAAGGGGGGGGACGGGTTCTAGAGCAACCCTAGATCACAATATAAAAATAAAGTTGCTCAGAATTATTTATCCAGGTAGAAATTTGCACCTCTTAGCTGGATTTGCTCATACCTCTGAATCAGGCCTAAAATTTTTACCCCAAAATGTAAGTTCTGACTTAGTTATAAGATCTGGGCACAAAGCTGAACTTTATACATTTTATAATGTATAAAGTTCCCACTATACGTGGGTGTACTGTGCAAATATTGTGGTAGTCAGGAATACAGCTGGAACTAGGATAATAAATACTGGAACATCTGCATTTTGGATGCCCCATATTTTTGCAGAATGCGTGTGGGGAAGTGCATGGAATTGCGGTACAATATGGTGGAGAGTGGGGGGGGGGATATTTTGCACCGGCTGATGGAAGGAGTTAGGCAGATAAGTTGCTTGTGCCTAGTATTACACGAAAGCACAGAAACGAGATTTCATTTTGTGGGACGTGTTTATTTAAATAAGAAATGGGGGAGAGGATGGAGGGGAATTACCAGAGATATTCATTGGTTTCCGGGAGGGAGTACAGCTTTTTTTGCCTCAAAATAAGGGGTAAGGGCCTGAATCATTAAGGAGAGCAAAGCATAAAAACGGAGTCACTTTGCACCTGGGCAAAACCATGTTGCATTGGAGGGGAGGTAAATTTAAAATGTGAGGACGGATGTATAGTTGGGGGTAGGACATGTCCTAGATCAACTTTAAATTTCAGTGTAAAAATAAAGCTATCAAGTATTTGTGTGCTAGATGAAAAAACAGCCAATATTTAACTTATGTGCAAAATAATAAACTAATGTGCACCCCTTGTATTGTAACATGGTTTGTGCCGAAGAACATTTTACTCCTTTATTTTGCCTTCCTTTCCTTAATGATTCAGGCCCTATAACTCCACCACCTGAGGTGCCAGTGATAGTGTCTCATCCCTATATTTGTACTTCTGTGTAAAGCTGCATTACTAGGTTCTGTCTGACCAATATAATAATAAGCTTCAAGCACACAAATGTGACGCACAGAATAAACACATATCCAATGTCACTTATATAAACAAAGTATCACATTAGGAGAAAAAAATTGAAACGTTTAAACGAATAACGGCAGCTGTCCTTAAGTCATACCCCCCCCAGCCCGGATGTGAGGACCACTTTTATAATATGTGGATTGTAATAGAATGAAATGTATTATTCATTGGATATTTTCATCTGTAAGTTATTTTGCAAATGTTTGTATATGGTAAGTTTAATTCATTAGCTGCTACATTATGATTGACTGTGATTGGTCAGTCCCATTATAAAAAGTTGCAAGTGTCCAGATCTTCTCCAAATGGTGGACTTATTGTAGATCGAT
Organism: Mixophyes fleayi; assembly: GCF_038048845.1. Lineage (NCBI taxonomy): Eukaryota > Metazoa > Chordata > Amphibia > Anura > Limnodynastidae > Mixophyes > Mixophyes fleayi. The sequence goes on from NC_134410.1 coordinate 3,671,701, forward strand.
TTTACAGGAGTGTTTCGAAAGACGTAAATGGAGCTCGCATGAAAAATTGATGCTCAATTGCTGAAGTGGGCTCTCTGGTACTGGGGAATGAGTTTTATATCTGTTTCTGTGTTGTTTTTTTTGTTATTATTGATTGAATTTATTTTGTTGCATTTTTATTTCTTTATTTTATTTTGGAAAACCCTTCAAACAGAAGGGGCAAGGGGTGGACCTGCCCTGCGTACCAACATCTGGGGGTAAATGTATCAAGCTGAGAGTTTTCAGACAGGTTTGAAAAGAGGAGATGTTGCCTATAGCAACCAATCAGATGCTAGTTATCATTTTGTAGAATGTACTAAATAAATGATAACTAGAATCTGATTGGTTTTTCAAACTTGCCGGAAAACTCTCAGCTTGATACATTTACCCCCTAGTGTTATATGAACGCCTGAGCTGGTATTAGATCCTGGTTACATTGGATCTAAGATTCTTACTGTTGGGGAAACTCCAGTCTGGACCTCACCCTCTCACATTGACGTGGCATCGCATAGTGAGGTAACAGGTGCAGGTACTTACGTGTTTCGAGTGCAGTGCTCACATTGAGAGCTGGATTCAAGAAAACAGGAGGACGGGAACCAAGACAGTAATTTGCTGCCCACTCACCGCTACTGATAGCCCAGGTCTTTTAATGGCAGCCCAGGTGGGTAACCTGTCACAGCCATGTGTTGACCTCACCAATATAGATGCACAGTGGGCAGACAAAGTAGTAACAAGATATCAGCACTTTCTAAAAACTCATCTTTATTATCACACCGAATACTGGAATCATCCGCGTGGGTCTCCTGTTGGTGTAAACCCCTGACTAGATTGGGCTATCACAAATATTGCTGTGTCCGCCCATGCTTACATCATGAGACCACTTTGCCCAACAATGTAATAAACCCCAGTGACGAGGTACTACTGTGGGAATTTTGGATTTTGTTACATAGGTGAATGACAATGACATGACACTAAGACAGCACTACAGCTGTTGGTGCAAGATCAGTACACCGAGGGTCCACCCGGCAGTGGGTAGGAAGGAGCAGGGTCCACAGCAGCACAGAGTATATCAGGAGATGAGTGATGTGTTAGCGAGGACAGGGCTGCATGTGAAAGGGGCAGTGACATGATGTGAGGAGGGGAATGGAGGCAGCAGGAAGCCACAGACTCAGAGTTATATAGTGGAAGGAACAGGGTCCCTAGCAGCACAGAGTATATCAGGAGATGAGTGATGTGTTAGTGAGGACAGGGCTGCATGTGACAGGGGCAGTGACATGATGTGAGGAGGGGAATGGAGGCAGCAGGAAGTCACAGACTAAGAGTTATATAATGGAAGGAACAGGGTCCCCCAGCAGCACAGAGTATATCAGGAGACGAGTGATGTGTTAGTGAGGACAGGGCTGCATGTGTCAGGGGCAGTGACATGATGTGAGGAGGGGAATAGAGGCAGCAGGAAGCCACAGACTGAGAGTTATACAGTGTAAGGAGCAGGGTCCCCCAGCAGCACAGAGTATATCAGGAGATGAGTGATGTGTTAGTGAGGACAAGGTTGCATGTGACTGGGGCAGTGACATGATGTGAGGAGGGGAATGGAGGCAGCAGGAAGCCACAGACTAAGAGTTATATAGTGGAAGGAGCAGGGTCCCCCAGCAGTACAGAGTATATCAGGAGATGAGTGATGTGTTAGTGAGGACAGGGCTACATGTGACAGGGGCAGTGACATGATGTGAGGAGGGGAATGGAGGCAGCAGGAAGTCACAGACTGAGAGTTATATAGTGGAAGGAGCAGGGTCCCCAGCAGCACAGAGTATATCAGGAGATGAGTGATGTGCTAGTGAGGACAGTGCTGCATGTGACAGGGGCAGTGACATGATGTGAGGAGGGGAATAGAGGCAGCAGGAAGCCACAGACTGAGAGTTGTATAGTGGAAGGAGCAGGGTCCCCCAGCAGTACAGAGTAGTGATGTGAAAATTCTCTTACACTTATGCAGCAAGATTATGGTACCAATAGCACTTTTATATGAAACAAAGTTGATCATTCCTCCAACCTCTTCAAATCACTTTCTACAAAGTGGAATTGTGCTTTGAAGTTAATATAATTTCTCTCTTTTGCATTCAATAACTGCAAGCTTGTAACTTGCCTCAGTGGATATGAAAAATTAATGGGAAAAAATAAAAGTAATTTCTCTCAGTAGATTGATTGACTTTCCCAGCATTTTTAATTGAGGTACCGTAGAAAGGTGGTAGGGCAGAGTTTCTTTATTAGACGATCGCTTGATTAATCTATGCTAGACGTGAATATTAGAGATCAGTCCGTGTACTATTCCTGAACGCACACTTTCACAGTCTGTTCTCTATGACCAATGGTTATAAAGGTCACGAACAGAGTTAAGTCGAGGACAATTGAACTGTGGAGGGTGAAGATGGGTTATTCATAGCCCTTTGCCCAAACTGCACGGAATCATCTTGATTATATTATTAAAGTTTATACTGGATATTAATCAACGTTCTGTATCTCCCCAGTATGATGTCATCACATGTTTAATCTATGACATCACACACACACAGGCCAAAAGGTGCTAAACAAAACAGCTGATGATGAAAATAATGATAATAACATTAATATAACAACAAATGGGTTGAGAAATGTAACTAGTTATAAGCAAATTGATAAACCAAGTATTGGGTTCAACCATTTGAACAAGATACAATAATCTACTTGTCTTAATTATGAACTTGACAATCCTTTTGTTTAGACACATTTTAGATCATTTTTAAAATCACGCTTTTAAAATGTTTAGACACAAACACAGTCACATTTGTATCATGTAGAATATTCTGCGGAACGGGCTTTGCAAAGGTCACCTTCATCTCACATGGCTGTATGTACGGCGTTAGTTAACCGCTCTGCAAATTATATGCATATATTATTTACAGAGTGCTTAATATAAACACAAACTTCAATTAAACACAAACACGGTCCTGTGACATTGATACAACAATGAATCATCAGCAAAGTGAATATTACCAATAAGCGGAAAGACAGATTCTTCAACAAGCTATTTCAATTTTCGGAGAAATATATACATTTTATTCCGAATAAAACCCTTAAAGCAAAGTTTGCTAATTTCAACTTTGTTGCTAGAAATGTCAGAACAGAATAGAGAATTAATCGATTTTGGAGGCAGAGTGGGTACAAGGAATGAACTCGGAGAAGATGCCTGTGGCTCAGAGAGAATTCTTGACAGCCCAGTAAATTATTCTTTGACATTATACTGGATTGAAGCGCGTCTATAATTTAGTAGAACCAAAAATATATTAAAAATGCATCTCTCTATTAAAATAAAGTCCAAAAACACCATTGCTTGTCATTATGTATTGTTCAACTAACTGCTTAGCGACGACTCTGTGTCGTGATGCTCAGCTTCACTGTGAATTCATGTGGCAAGAAATAAATTGGCACGTTCGTCGTAGGTGGAAGTTTTTTTCCCGTTGCATTCTGGGACCTTGAGATATTGCTAATAAAATGACCAGTAAACGCTTTTAGGTATGAGCTGTGTTAATAGCTTCAATTCTTCAAGAAAATGGAACTTTCCAAAATATGGATTCATTTTTACATCCATGCATATTAAAGTAAGAAAAATGAACATAGATACGTGAAGTGAGTGGAACAAGAGGTTCAAAGCATAGTGTAGATGTATCTACAAGCTGCACTGATCATTGTGGGATAAATTTAAGTGCTCTTTGTAGACCCCACGCCTTTTCGGAGATTTTTTGGCAGTTTTCAAACTGCCAGATTTACTAAAGCCAAGACAGCAACAAAACCATCGGGAAAGTGACGTTTTACAAAGAACCGCATTCAAAATCGGTGCCCTGATTTTTTTGCAGATAAAAGGTTGGTTGGTTAATACACAGCTGAAAGGTCAGTGATGTCAAAGTAGCTCAAATAACTGCAGTCTCAGCTTGTTAAACTGTATCAGATCCCATTCGAGGATGTTGGAGTTTCATCTGACTGTAATGGAAGTGGGAGGTAATATTTTACTTTATAACAAGTGATTGAGCTTTGCCTAGAACTGTTATTACCAATCTGAGTGACATCACAGAAGCTGTCTATGATGTCACTTTGTCACATGATCATCCTGTCTGCATTCTGGTAATAAATAGAGAGGTATATTAAATATTTGCTTATATAACTTTATTAGGCAGGATCAGAGATTCAACTAAATAGACAACCTAGTTAGAAACAAATATACAATCAGTTTGTTTCCATTGTGATTTTTTTCTTAACCTCAGCATATACATAAAGTTCAGTTTTTACTTGTGTATGAAATATACATTTATCACTTTGAAATGTATCATCAACATCATTTATTTATATATCGCCAGCATATTCTGTAGCACTTTACAGATGGGAACAAACACAGTAATAAAACAATACTGGGTACAATACGGTTTGCTATATAAATATACTAAATGCGTATAAGTCGCGATAGCATGCAATGATTGTTGGTTCAAAATTAATCTTTTCATAACAATATGATGCACTAAAATAATTCACTTTAACAATTACATGAACACTCCGTACTGACCTCTCAGCATTGATAACATGACTGCTGATGTAATGAAACACTTGTAATCCTTGTCTGACATTTTGTTTCTCAGCATGTCCGATCTGTTCCTCTGTATCACCATGTTATTCATCTGTACTACCAGGTACGTTCACCCACACTACACTGACTGCTCTCCATGTCTCTCTGCACTGACCCATGTTCCTCTCCTCCCTCCTCTCCTACCTCTCCTCCAGTGCTCCCCCATCCTCCCTGCCCAATACCCTTACCTAATTCAAACCCCCTCCTACCGGTTCAACTGTTCAGTCTTCACCTTCTCTGTTACCCGCCTCGACTAATCTAAATGTCCCTTTAACTCAGGTACACTCTATGGAGTATATTTTCTAAATTGCTGGTTTGAAAAAGTGGGGTTTTTGCCTATAGCAACCAATCAGATTCTAGTTATCATTTGTTTAGTACATTCTACAAAATGACAGCTTGAATCTGATTGGTTGCTATAGGCATCATTTCCCCTTACAATGCAGCTTAGATGAGGCACATTAGAATAAATAGTGAAGATACAAAGTTTATTTCTTCTTTCAACGAAAATCTCTAGACAAATCTTTATTAGTGAGTTTAACTATCTCTCCAGTCATTTAAAAAACTTTAAGCCCAAAACACAATAATGCAGGCACCCTCTGCTGGTCTTCAGCTATATTACAAATATATTTATTTCAGATTTATTTGTTTACTCCATGTGGATAACAGATACTGGTGTGAAAAATATGAAACTACTTTTGGTTTCCTCCATATTTTGCTCAGATATAATGAATTAAATATTGAACTGTTTTGCATTCATCAACTACAGATAGCATGGAACTAATTATTCCGCAGCACATTTAGATTGTTCTATATTTTTTTGTGTGCACGGTTAGGACATGATTTATTACGAAACTTAGGCACGAAATTGAGTAAATTTTCTTATCAAAACCATGGTGCAATGCAAGGGGTGTAAATTAGTTTATTATTTTGCACAAAAGTTAAATACTGGCTTTTTTTATGTAGCCCACAAATACTTGATAGCTAATTTGTACACTGAAATTTAAAGTTGAAATTTGTGTGCTACATGAAAAAACAGTCAGTATTTAACCTATGTGCAAAATAATAAACTAAATTTGCCCCCTTTGCATTGTAACATGGTTTTGTCCTGAAAACTTAAGTAAGAACATTTTCTACAATTCTTGTTCCTTAATGAATCAGGTACTTAATGTTGCCATTTATTGACCTTCACTAATTAACACCTGTGTTCCGCATACTGCATGAAGTCCAGGACACAAAAACATGGTGAAAAAAAATACATTGTTTATATGATATTAATTGTTTTTTTTTTTTTATCCAAACAGGAGTGCATGAAGAGAATATCAGGCTGCCTGGAAACCCCCCGCCATCCCGGACTCATTGACAGGCTGGTCAAGTCAAGTACAGGATGCATCTTACCCCCCGGGGCTGGTAGCATGCCATGTTGCACTGTGCTGGAAATAGTAGGGGCAGACAGGAGAGTCTGCCTCAGAAATCTACAGAGTCAGATGGTCGAAGGAAAGTGTGTGGGGAGGGTTCTTACTCTAAGTGGGAGGGTGGGTGAGAATCATTTTATAATGGGCAGGAAATATTAATGTATTGGTGAGGGTCAATTTATTTCATTGTGGAGACTATTTAATTGAATAGTGGGGTCATAGTAATGACTACTAATTTGAAGTGGTATGAAAACATTATTTAATTAATGCAAGGGGGGTTTTGGGACTATTAATTTAATGTGAGGCTGAGTTTAGAGAGAAGGAGGACTATTTATTTATTGTGAATACCAATTATTTAATATTGGGGCTATTTGTGGGAGTAAGTTTAATTAATATATGGGAACACAAATTATTTAATATTGAGGCTGTTTGGGGGAATATTTATTAAATGTGAGTACCATTCATTCAATGTCAGGGCATGTTGGTGGTGGTGGTGGTGGGGGGATTGATCTGTATATTAATTCTGAATGCTATCAGGGCTGATAGAGCAGAAATAGTTATATTTATTAAATGTGAATGATATTAATTTAATGTTGGGTCTGGTTTCAGCTAGGGTGGCCTAATTATTAAACACAGGTGTTATTGGTTTAACATCTGGGGTGGCTGGGGAGGTAGATCTTACTCACTTTACACTTTCCATAGTTTATGTATCTCCCTTTTTTACAAAATAGGAACCCAACATTCCAGGATCCAGACAAGCAGCAGCTTAGAATAAGACACCAGCAGCCACAGGTGGCGAAAACTACAAGAACAGGTAGGAGAGGGCAGCACTGTCTACTAACTGCCCTTATTCTGGTGGGACAGTCCTGATTTTGTGTGATGATCCTGCTCAGTCATTACTTTGTCCCGGTGATAGTTGGGATGTATGTCCCGCCTCACACTGTACTGCTGTTTTAGGGCCAGCGACATGAACTACAGTTAGATACAAGCAGCTCACCCTTAATAATCAGTACGATGGGAAGCAGGACATCCAACTAGTTGAAACAAAGTCCAGAACAAGCAGGACAGTCACCTAAAATTGGGACTGCCCCAACAGTATTAGGACAGTTGGTTACCATTACCTGTGTATTTGAAGGGGAGGGGAAGAGATGGAGAGCAACCTACCACTATCTCAAATAATAGCCATGGCCCTTTTATACACTTATGGAAACCCTCCTCTAGAATTCCTGTGATTGCCCCTGTCCATATAGTACATTGATTTTTGCCATGCAGTTGATATCCTGAAACTACAGTTACAGCTAAGTACTGACTTATGTATATTTTTATTCTGTTTACATATATCACCATGTTGCCTTACTTGCTGTCAGTTATCTGATGGAATTGAAAGTGAGAAATTGGTATGTTTTAGATGTTAATTAGTCCTACATTCAAGATTAAACTACAATACAAAAGTAAAACTAAACATTCAGACTAGCAAATAAACGGAGGATTGGATTTGTATTTTGACAAAACTTGAAGCATTGAAGGCCGTCTGCTTATTAGCTAATCAATATCAAAGATGATATTATTTGCTCTTTGAAACAATGTAGAATTTTTTTTTAAAATCAGTTTAAAGTATTGCCTAAATCTGTACAATTAATTGACTGATTAAAAACTCCCAGTTTGGTAAAACCAAGGATAAATGTAGTTGGTGGACTTGCAAACTAGAGGTTATCTTAAAGATCTTGAAAAGTCGGCAAAAAAATTTGATCATTGGTCACTCTATAAGAGTGTATGTCGTCTTATCCAATGTAGATCTTCATTTTAGACTTTGAGGGCCTGAGTCATTAAGGAAATTAAGGCAAATTAAGGAGTAAATATTCTCTGGGACAAACCATGTTACAATGCAAGGGGTGCAAATTAGTTTATGATTTTGCACATAAGTTAAATACTGGCTGTCTATTCATGTAGCACACAAATACTTGATAGCTTTATTTTTACAGTGAAATTTAAAGTTGACCTAGGACATGCCCTACCCCAACTATAAATCTTTCCACACATTTGAAATTAACCTCCCCATCCAATGCAACATGGTTTTGCCCAGGTGCAAAGTTACTTATTTTTGTTTTTTTACTTTCCTTAATGACTCAGGTCCTGAGTGTCTATTATGAAGTATTCCAAGTCTCAAGTCTTATATGCAGCAAATGAAAATATGTATGGCAAGTAGCTTTCACCCGGTATCAGAAATAACTTTCTTTCCAACATGGTCCTAAAACTTTTCCACCTTCATTTGTGAATATATTCTTAACAGTGGATACAAACAGCCTAAACTTTAGATTTACTTGTGGTAAGAAAAACGTTTGCACTGAGTAACCCTTTCTGCACCTAATTGACATGTGTATACGACTATTTGACCCCAATAAAAATCAGCTGCAGAACGATACAAATTATACGTAAAAATCATTTTCTAAAAAAAAATAAAAATGATAACAGATCTGATTCCTTCCTAATACAGATTACAATAACCCCAAATATTATCTTGTCCTCTTGACCTTTGCGGATCACAGCCATTTTTCTCTGTAGCAACAATAACTAGAGACATTCCATCTTTCTGTGACATGATGAACGATCTCAGATTAAAAGCAGCCACAACAAGGAAAGCCACTAATGTGTTTTATACAGTCACTGATCAGTTACTGACATGTAATATTTCATTTGCTTTAGGGCATTAAGAAATGTTGTGTACCTAAAAACAACAGATTGTGCAATAGTACATCCATCATTACATGCATCATAAAAAGAAAGGGACATAAATTTGTTTCTGCCTGTTAAAATCTAATTACCTGTAAAATCATTACCTGGCACTTTAACAAATTGACACAGTCGGCTTAATGAGGCTTTTCATATTTAAAAATGCAATTGCTTGGCCAGCTTTTAGCTATTGTTCTGTACTCCAGATGACATCATGAATGGATTGCTTGAAAGGTGACAATAGACAAAAGGAACTATTGAGTTGGCTGTTTTCATTTGTTACAAAAAAAGCCAAAGTAAAAAAAAACGTTGAAGTTTGCAATTTAAACTCTGAGGGGGATATTTACTAAACTGCGGGTTGGTGATGTTGCCTATAGCAACCAATCAGATTCTAGCTGTCAGTTTGTAGAATGTACTAAATAAATGATAAATGGAATCTGATCGGTTGCTATAGGCAACATCTTCACTTTTTTAAAACTGCAGTTTAGTAAATATACCCCTGAACGTTTTACAAGATGATTGTTTTTCTGTGTTTGCTTAAATGTCTCAGCCAAAACAAAAACAAAAGAGGCCCAACCTATAAAATTGTTAATAACTGTGCAGATGCTAAGATGTTTAAATATACACAAAGTATATATCTTTCTCCGCAAACAGATTTGTTTAGCACTGGCATCTATGTTTACCTTGGAACAAAACGTGTATTCAAATAAAGGATGGAAAAACAGTAAATAACTGCAGAATATTTACAAAACTTCCCTTCTGTATAAATCGAGATACATTTGTTGCAGATTTTTATAGAGAGACGGCCGATCTGTCACATGATAGTGGTCAATGCGCCAGCGATGATTGCGTTAGTACCGTCTATGTGCGTACAATGCTGAATGCAGAGATTGATGATGCGATCCGTTCACTATCTCATTATGGGAAATATATAATATGGGGAGAAGGAGGGGTGTTACCTTACAAGAGTTTAAGATGTCAAAAATTAAAGTAAACTATTAGCTGTAGCCAATTGGAAAAATAAATGGATTTGCACTAATGTTTTTAGAACTCTGTTAAGTTTAACTTAATACATTAATGTGTTTAATTCACTCAAAGGCACTAATTTTAGTTTGATACATAACGTCTCTCTAGTAGAATGTATCTAACCTTATCTGTCATGTAAAAATGGCCCCTCTGCTGAAGGCTGGAGTGTGTGATCTGTGACCAAAGTCACCACAAGTACAAAGCAAAACAACTTTTCATGCTGTAGAATTTAAACACAGGTTGGCCCCTTGGGTTTAATGCTCCAGGGACACTACATTAATAAGTTTCTCCTGTTCAGGAGAATGGACTTCTGATAAAAAGGAGCCCTTTCATTCAATGTTTTGCCCTCTTGCCTTGTGCTTTGTCCAAGTGGAGTCTAAATATCCCCTAGTCTAGGTACACACTGGAGAATTTTCCAACCGAAAATTCGTTGTAGTGTTATTTACAACGACTTTACCTTCGACCAAAGGTCAGATCGCTCGGACGGTTAATGCGTAAACATGAGTCATGTTTTAGACGATTAACGAAAGACCGACCGCCCGGGCAGCTTTTCAAGGCCATATTGTCGTGATCAAAGATTAGAATTAAGCATTACTATTTACACAGGTGTACTAATATGCAACCAGACATATATAAAATACACATCTATACACATCTATAGGAATCACAAAAATGTGTTATATACAAAATGTATATAATGATGCAGACAGACAAATATATTGCAGATATTTTGCATTTTTAGGAATGCGTATTGAGTGTACAATAGAGTAACACATAGCTATAATTAAGGAGGCAGAAATAAGCAGTACACATAGACTACACTGACAAAGGTTTATAATTAGACTGGCGGACATATGCTAAGCGCATTAATGCAATAGACACCTGTTAATGCTTTACCGCTAGCAGCACCTAATTACAAAAGCAGTGACGTGCGGACACCACACCGCGTGGGACTGGTGCAGACATCAGAAATTAACGTACACACACCCCAAAAGAGTTGCAGGTCAAGGAACTAAACTTATACACACTGCATGATCGTTAGGTGGATTGGATGGAAAATATTAAACAGTACGACCAACCACGAGAGCCAACAATCGACACTTTGGAACGACTTTTGACCATCGTGTCACTATACACACTGATCCGACTTCTGACCGAACGGTCGTATGTCGGCTGATTTGCCCGATTATTGGAAGAAAATGCTCCCGTGTGTACCCAGCTTTATGCTGCAGCACACTTGGCGATATCTCGCAATTAGCCCCACAATGGGTTTGTTGGGAACTGCAGATGGACAATATCCGTACGTTTAAGCCGTAAACAATCTGTCCGCTTGGCCCATTGGGGGTCTAATAATTTGGCCACCACATGTGGGTATATGGTGTCAGTAAGGCTGTCCTTATGTGGTGTCAGTAAGACTGCCCCCCTATGGTGTCAGTTGAGCTGTCACTATATATGTCAGTAAGGCTGTCACTATATATGTCAGTAAGGCTGTCCTTATGTGGTGTCAGTAAGACTGCCCCTCTATGGTGTCAGCAGAGCTGTCACTATAAATGTCAGTAAGGCTGTCACTATATATGTCAGTAAGGCTGTCACTATATATGTCAGTAAGGCTGTCCTTATGTGGTGTCAGTAAGACTGCCTCTCTATGGTGTCAGTAGAGCTGTCACTATATTTGTCAGTAAGGCTGTCCCTATATGGTTTCATTAAAACTGTCCCTATATATGTTAGTAACTCTATCCCTTTACGGTGTCAGTAAAACTCTCCCTATATATGTCAGTAAGGCTGTCCTTATGTGGTGTCAGTAAGACTGCCGCTCTATGGTGTCAGTAGAGCTGTCACTATATATGTCAGTAAGGCTGTCACTATATGGTGTCAGTAAAACTCTCCCTATATATGTTAGTAAGTCTATCCCTTTACGGTGTCAGTAAAACTCTCCCTATATATGTCAGTAAGGCTGTCACTATATATGTCAGTAAGGCTGTCCTTATGTGGTGTCAGTAAGACTGCCCCTCTATGGTGTCAGCAGAGCTGTCACTATATATGTCAGTAAGGCTGTCACTATATATGTCAGTAAGGCTGTCCTTATGTGGTGTCATTAAGACTGCCCCTCTATGGTGTCAGTTGAGCTGTCACTATATATGTCAGTAAGGCTGTCCCTATATGGTTTCATTAAAACTGTACCTATATATGTTAGTAAGTCTATCCCTTTACGGTGTCAGTAAAACTCTCCCTATATATGTCAGTAAGGCTGTCACTATATATGTCAGTAAGGCTGTCCTTATGTGGTGTCAGTAAGACTGCCCCTCTATGGTGTCAGTTGAGCTGTCCCTATATATGTTAGTAAGTCTATCCCTTTACGGTGTCAGTAAAACTCTCCCTATATATGTCAGTAAGGCTGCCCCTGTATGGTGTCAGTAAGTCTATCCCTATTTGGTTGTTACCTCCACCGCACCACAAAGGATTAAGTGACCACTGTCGCCCCCAGATCCATCCATAGACTATAAATACCACAAAATGCACATTTGTATACACAGTGAGAGATGAGCGAAGCCAAATCGGGAACTTGAAGATCATAACACCGGAACCTCCACATAATAACTCCAGTAAGATCTTATATAATATATTACTGAATGTTACAAACATCTCTCATCCATCAATGTGCCCTTTGTACAGGTCCCCTTTAAATAACAGAGAAGTTTAATTACGGATATATTTTAACTGGGCTCTTTTTTAAGATTCTGCTGGAGTATCCACTTATCAGAGTATAAAAAACATCCCACAACACAGAAGTGCTGTAATAAACATTAGCATCTGGTTTCATTAGTGTTGGACAGAGATTCAAGAGTCATAAATAAAATGCGCTGTGGAAGAATGTGACAGCAGAGACAACAGTTCAGTTCGGTTTCTCTCCTGCCGTCTATAGCTCCGGCACCCCCAGCTGTTAGAATGGCGGATAAATAGTCTGCGTCTTCTCTATTAAATAGTTCAGATGATAAATAGAAAAGTTGTTTACACTCAAAAGATCCCTTTGATACATAATAGCACCATTTTTTTGTTTGTAAAAGTAAAATAATGTTCCTATTGTTTATTTGTATAAATATGACGGGGAAAAAAGCAAAACAACAACAGATGTATACAAATGTCTGCTCTACCATTGGGAATAAATACATAGTTTCTTATATTATTTAAATACATACTTGTTTGCAAGTTTTGCTATAAAAACCTAAATTTCAGACCTTTCAGACTTTTTGATACATTTTTATTTATTTTTTAAAAAAATGTTTTTGCGATCAACACTATTGTGTGAGATTAGCCGCGTTCCCTTTGCTTGTTGGCTTTGTGTTATGTTTTGTGACATTAACACAATTTCTGTTGTTGTGAATGAACCTGACTGTTAGCAGAAGATCAGCTAGATGAGATGCAGATTAAATTGCAACATACTGCAACTGTATCAGACAATGATACTATAATGCTACTGCAAAACATACAGGTAGCAGGGTTTCATAGAAACAAATCAGTTGTGAACTGTATAATGAAGTGAGTTACACACGATTGTGTGATTACATATCGCTCATATAGTCTAGCCCAGAATCCTCAATGGAAGCATGGTGGCGCAGCGTTTAGTATCTGTGTGTGTTTGTCTGCTTGTTGTAGGGAAGTTAGATTTCATACTCTATGTAAGGGAGCAACTGAGGTGATAAGAACATCATCTGGCTCTGTAGCGCTGTGTAATATTTTGACACTATATACAGTTGCTATAAAAGTATATACCTATGGCAGTTTTTCACATTTTAGTTTGTTACATTAAGATTTCAAAATGGATTTCTTAACGCTGATCATAACACAGCAACTGTAAGGAATATATTTACTATGTGGCGGTTCCGTAGAGCCGCCGATTCCTGTAAATTTCATAATTACAAACAAAAAACAGACAGCATCTGATTACATAAGTAATTGTGCAGAGATTAATGCAAACAAATCCTGGCACAATCAGTTGGTCAGATAATCAATTATGAGCTCACCTGTGAGATTTCTAAATGAGAGCTTCATCATGAAGATTAAGAAATAACATCCATAAGGCAAAGAGATAAGAAGATTTTAAAAAGTTAATTTTCCCCAGGGCATGATCAAGTCAATCATCAAGAAACTGATAGATTACAGCAAAACTGTGAATTTGTCTAGAGCTCTCTAAAACCCAGCATCTGTGAGAAAAGGGTGCGTCGGAGACTTATGGCAGCGCTTACAGAGTTACTGTCTTCCATGGCAGGGATAAGAAATGTTTTCATGGCTCAAAAACAGCCCTGGCACTTCACAAATCTGCAGCATAACAAAAAGAAAACCATTGTTAAGAAAACGCACATGGAATCTCGTCTAGAGCTTATCAGTAAGTTCACCAGAAAACATGCTGGGGACACTCATAGATCTATGGTTTGATGACAAAGGTCTACTTTACTTTTGATTTTGTTTTATGTATTTATCTGACCATTAAAAAGTTTTGAGACTTTGATATACTTTTATAGTTTATCTCTTTGTGGATCTAATAAAGGTGAAACGTTTTCCAAGCCTTATAATATATTGTTTGATTTCTAGAACAGGGCAGAAAACTCAAGCGGCTGCATTTAAGACAAACAAATAAGTTTACTCCAATATTAAGATATGATTTCCAAAATGCCTCATTAGGCACCAATACTCAGCCAAAAATGCCTACTGTGAAGAGTTCTATCAGCCTTCTAAAATCTCAAATAGATGCTACGAGTGTCAACATGTCTTTAAACTGGCAATTTCTAAGGCTTGTCTGCAGAATGTTAAGGAGGATTATTCATGGAAGATGCCCTGAAGGCTGCTTTGAAAGTGAAACCATTAAATATGATACAAAAGTGTTTCATAAATTGCCACAGTTCAATATTTATATTGCAACAATAAGAAAGCATTGAGCATATCAATTACCAAATAGAATACAAACATTTGTCTTTCTGACAAGCACTTTTCAAAGAGAGCTTGTTATATAAAAAAAACTCTATAAAGGTTTTTTTTATAACTATTTTTGAAACTTCAAACTTGAAAACTTTGCCTTTCATATTAATAAACTAGCAAAATAGAAAATTTCATCAGACAAAGTACTTTAAAGAGGTAGAAGCTCTCAGTGCCATTAATTAGTGAATAGCAGCAAATTATTGCTTGCTGTCTACATTGGACCTAAATTCAACCCTGTCTTCAATTTACCACATCCTGTGGGTGGAATATAATACCTCTTGGACATACTGTGACCTCCAGGACTTCAACTGCAACGTTAAGTGTGGCTGGATAAAGAGAAGTACTGAGGACAGCAGAAACATTGTTGGGCAATCCTACATCAGATAGGTCCCTCTTTGTTTGCTAATACCTAGACTTGTTTTATTGCCACATTTGCTCCCCACTGTAAAATGTTGCAACGTGTG
This sequence comes from Mixophyes fleayi, assembly GCF_038048845.1. NCBI lineage: Eukaryota > Metazoa > Chordata > Amphibia > Anura > Limnodynastidae > Mixophyes > Mixophyes fleayi. Next base: position 3,686,973 of record NC_134410.1, read on the forward strand.
CTAGCACTATATATATATATATATATATATATATATATATATATATATATATATATATATACATACATATATATCTATATCTACTCTAAAAATGCCTAGTGGCATGTGTGAAAAAAAAAAACAAGCTGCAGCGCCACCTGCTGGGCAGAGTTATATACTGACCTATATATTTCTTGAAGGAGAAGTGACAGTTGGGAGTGGTTGGTGGTTGCCGGGGGTGACAGTGGGGAGTTTTTAACACCTTAAGTAGCTTGATGAAGGATGTGGCGATGAAGATGAAGGATGAGGTGATGGAGAAAAATGATGAGGTGGTGACATGTGGACAAAACCACGTTAAAAAAGGGCGCTTGCGTAGGGAAGTAACGCTCTTCCCCTGAGGAGGCCTGGGCTAGGCCCAAATGCATGACAAGAACCTTTTTAACACCTTAAGTAGCTTGATTTGACTAGAATGCATGAGTATCATGCACGGGTTAACTTGTATATATATATATATATATATATATATATATATACATATATATATATTTATATATATATATATATGTAATAATAATAATTGTATATCACAGTATCAAGCTGAGAGACCACACCCAGCAGGTCACAACAAGGGGAGCCATTAGTTAAACAGGACATTTGGCAGAAGTGTTGGGGTGATGACCACATCTGACCAGGTAGACGACCATTGCCTATTTGCACTGATGTAGATCAGTCAGATCCTAATCTTCCATCTATGTATGTGGATTGTCAAACATGACAGACATACGTCCACTCAATGGTCAACAGAGCAGTTGGATAGCCCAGCGTATGGCCAGGTTAAAGCTCTGGAAATCTATTTGTCAAAAACAGGCAGGTATTGGGCTTGCCTTAGCAAATGTTGGGCAATGTGCAATATCCATTGTGAGCTTCTACTTATTCCACTGGAAGGGGCATGTCTGTTGATACCCAAATGGTCCCCTTCTGGCCCTCCACATTTTTTTTCACTATCATTCTTCCCAACCTTTCCAAGTTACTCATAAAAGACCACTATTTGAGCCTTATGTAGAAGAAAGGCTCCTGCTCCACTAGCTTTTTGCTCCCCTTCAGTTTTTGTGCATACCCCAGTGTGTAGCTGCGCAGCAGTCATTCCCTATCAGGTCTTGTAGCAGTTTATACAAGCTAGGTGAAGACCTTAATACGCTCTCCTTTTTTATTTTTGAATAGAAGACATTTGGAAAAAATAATGCTGCATGGGATAGCCTACTATTTAAAGCACCATTGAGCTTTATTATTGCTGTCAATGTTACAGGTCCACTGCTGTGAGTGCGAGCATATTACAGAATTCAATATGGGTAACTTATGACCTATTTGAGTTACAACTAGCAATAAGTAGATTTAACGAATACCTGGCTGTACATGGCTACCCTTCGTTGGCTCCCACAGAGGTCTGCCAGTTGTCTGATGACCATCCTTGGTACCAGTCCTCTCTGTATTACCACTGGGCTTCCAAGAACATTGAAAGTAAGAGTTGATGCTTTTCTGTTTTGGAGCTGACTGTGTCTTGTGCATTCTTCTGAGATGGATAAAATGTCAATACCTTTAATTCTCAGATGTTCAACTATTTGTTTAAAATTATATTGGAGACTGGAGAACCCCTTTAAAGACAGAGATAAAATAAAAATACTTTTTTGTATCCACCATCCACGGAGAGGCTACAGAAAGACAAAAGTCCATTAGGTTCAACATTTTAGATTACGTAGAAGAATGTTAACAAAGTAATATATCAAATAAGCACAAATCGCAATTATTTGTGTCGGCTTAATTGTGATAGATGACATCTTCTCTTCAATAAACAGCAAAAACACAGAATCATCAATAGAAAAATAAATACGTGCTAAGGTCACCAAAGAAAGTCAGAGATAATTTTCTATTGTATTGACCGTTCTGAAAACACAATTTGTTTTGTTTAAAATATATAATATACTCTGTTTTTTACCATTTAGCAGATGTTGAACATTAAACCTTCTAATTTATTTATGCTGTGTCCTCTGAGTATATTCAAGGAGAAGTCAACTGGTTCAAAGTTTTCAGAGGATTTTAGGTTTATTTATGAAGGAAGTGCTGATTGTCACAGATTTAAAGTTCCCTTTGGGTACCAGAAGGTTCGTGTTCATTGGACTATGACCTGAATCACAAAGGTGGTTTGCAACATGTTTCCTCTGATTATGAAAGTAACCTCTTTACTGGTTCAAGAAAGAGAAGCACCGACCATCCTAAATATACGATATGAGCTCTGAACAAGGGCATTAGACCATAATGAAATTTGCCCTGTATACTATGTAGAAACATGTCAGTTACAGATATTCCTGCCTGTAGCCCACAGGCTTTTATATATATTAACAAAGAAAAATATAAAGTTTACTTTCTGTTTTTATTTATTTTCGGTTTTAGCCGGGTAGCAAATAAATTTAGCAAACTTACCATAATGCCAATGAGCTAGTCATTTGGAAAAGAGTAAAAAGAGCATAGAGATAGGTACAATTCATAAATAAACTGTTTTATTACATTATGTAAGCAAAATACCGGAATGCAATTTATCATGGACCTTGCATGATTATTCACATGGTGACAGAGCTGAAAGTTACTTGTACTGTTATATGGTTATTGATTTTAGTTTTTAAAATAACCACATGCGCTTGCATTTTATTACAGTGTTTTCCATCTATATAACTTTAAGTCAGCGTTAAAAAGTCCCAAACGTCTGACAATGCAGAAAGTACACACAATAAAATGTCCTTAATCTTAAAAACGAAAGAAGATATTTAATAGTTAACAGCTTATTGGACTGACGTGACAGCAGCTTATCCTTGTAATAAGAAAGAGATAAAAATGAAACTGTTTAACGTTTTAGGCAGCAAATCTTACATTTCTGTACAAAGTTCTATTTTCCATTGGTCCTTCGTAAGTTTAAGGGAAAGGGTTTGATCTGATAAAGTATGACTTGACAATGAGAGCTGGGAGTTACGTTGTATCCAGAATAGTGGAGCTATTAAACTGATACCAGGAATCCCATGTTTTGTAATCATAGTATTCAATAACCAGATATGTATTCCATAGATGAAATAAAACAGATACAATTAACTCAAATGTTTCTCGCCGGAGGTGAAGGTTTTTCCCACTCTCTTGCAATTAAAAATGTAGCTGCGTTACACATGTGTACGACCAGTTTCTCTGTTGGGTTATTCATGGATTGAGAGTCGGAACCTAAGTGATCTGTTCAAAGAATTTTGTGGTTTAGGTTTTGTTGTCTAAACTGATTCTTCAGTTTGACAAAGGGTCCTTAAGATCTGCTGATTACTGTTGATATTATCCATGTCCATAAGGGTTCCTTGGTAACGCCACTAAGCAAAAGTTGACCATTTAGCGGTTAATGGCAGCATGTAAGAGAACATGTGTGTAGGGGGGCATGACTCAAGGTCAAAGTCCATGGTTTGGTCTTTCTGGTACATAGGCAGGTGAACCATCTCTAAGGTATGCCATGAGAGTAACACTCATTGTGTGAAGCACTTTCTGTTTAGCCTTGTGGGGGTTATAAGTGGGATACGTTCCATGAAATAGAGCTGGTTGAAAGACTGCAAATTTGATTTTGGACACTAGACCACAGCTGAACTAACTGATTAGATTGCTTGTGTTTGTAAAGATCGCTGATTAAAAAGTTCCCCCTTTATGTTAGTGGCAATCATCTACTGGAGCTAATAATTAATTATCAGCTTAATTAAAGTAGAACATTGCATTGTGGGTATTCCTTCCTTTTCCACCTGCACACGCAGGGCCATCTTTTCCATTGGGCACGATGGGCAGCTGCCCGGGGGCCCCACGGGCAAGGGGGCCCCATAGGCACGGCTCTTAATGAGAATAAATAATCCTGCAAAAGAAAAAAACCTGCAAAAAAAAAATACAAGGGTCACTTAGCAAGTACATCTATCTATCTCTATCTCTATATATCTATATCTATATCTGTATCTGTATACATCTATATATCTATAACTATATCTATATCTATATCTAGGGGCCCCGGTGCACTGCTTTGCCCGGGGGCCCATAATGTTGTTAAGATGGCCCTGTGCACACGGAGTATCCAAATGCAACAATGAATCTTCTTATGCTGTGCTGCCCCCCGACAAACCTATATCCTGTATAAATGGGGACATCCTGGGGAGAATGAAACCCACAATCACACCTGCATACCTCTTTAACTAAGTAGTGAAATATTGGCTTCTACGTGAAACCTAAAATATAAACTATATGTGAATTTAAATACATGTTATCTGTTATGTTTGGATTGCCTAGTTACATAACTTGAGTAGAAAAAATAAGAAAAAGGGAATAAAAGTCTTTGACATTCAGGGCCTAATTCAAGTCTGCACACAGCTGGCACGCAACTTGCGTTTCAGAAAAAGAGCTCAGAACTTGGGTGTAGTTCCGACCGTATTAAAATCCATACGTGTCTCAAGGCGCAACTATGTTCATTAAGGTTTGTTCCTGAGCATGCGCCAAAGAATTTCACGCAAGATAACCTGCAAAAATAGCTGTACATCCGAACACGAATCTCCCCCAATGTCACCACGCCGAGTATTTTTTAATAGTTTTAATATTATTTGCTTATAGATTATTGTTAAACTAGTTGAACTTCGCTTCACTCTATATTTTTACAAAATTACAAACATATAATAAAACCAACAGTTAACCCCACACGTGTCATGTTTCTATTACCATTCTATAAACTGCTTTATAATTGAATGTAGACAAGCTTCTGATCAACGTTAAATCAAAGAGAACGGCATCAATAGTTCATAATTATGGGTTTTGCTTTGTAACCTCGTATTATTAAATCCTGCAGAAAAAAATATGACAAGGGTAAATGAAACTATTTCACACGGCCATATTATTTTACATCGCTACGTTAACATTGACACAAATATATTCACATACACACAGCACATTTCAACTTTATCTAATTTATATCCTGGGGAAATGTATTGCCCTATATGAAATATTTACTATATATTCAGCGGTACGCAGAGGCACGTTTGTTTTCTTGTGATCAGGGATGATCACTTAATAAATGGTGCTAAAACGTGCGATCAGAGAGGCGGATATACTATTATTTTACGGCCAACACAATGCAGCATGAAAATGAATCCTCGTATTCTGCCAAGACATACTATTGATACATTATGAAAAGCTATCAATCATGTCTTTGTTGGTGCGGAACAGACGACGGTAACTCACAAAGAAAAACAAATAAAAATTAACTTATAGCTTCTACGACCAATCTGGGAACATTAACAGTGAGCGTGATAAACAACGCGTCCGGGCGAATAAGTCCATTTTACTCCAAGTTACAATCTTTGTTTAGGTCATTAAATTCATTTTGGTTCCAATAATGCCTTCTGGCGCAGTCGTTTTATGTTTCCTTATTTTATTCACTTTGCAGCAATAAATGGAAAGTAGGTTATAATTTAACATTTCGCTCTCCCATTCGCTTGTTCTGATATCTTCTCTGTTATCCACAGAGCATAGCCTCGGTACTAAAGGTGGAATGTCGCCAGCACCAAGTAAAGAAAAATTCTGTACAGGCGGACCGGTGGGGCATCCAAGTAAGCACAGTCTTATCAGACTTATTACCTTCTGCCGGCTGGTGCTAAACAAATATATAACAATAATAATATTCGGCATAAGAGGTCCAGGGTCCTTGGCACATGTCCGCTATGCCAAGCCCTAATGCCAGACATCATCATCATCTATTTATATAGAGCCACTAATTCCACAGCGTTGTACAGAGAACTCACTCACATCAGTCCCTGCCCCATTGGAGCTTACAAACTTAATTCCCTAATACACACAGAGACACAGACAGAGAGAGACTAGGATCAATTTCTTAGCAGCCAATTAACCTACCAGTATGCTTTTGGAGTGTGGGAGGAAACCGGAGCACCCGGAGGAAACACAAGGAGAATATACAAACTCCACACAGATAAGGCCATGGTTGGGAATTGAACTCATGACCCCAGTACTGTGAGGCAGAAGTGCTAACCACTGAGCCACTGTGCTGCCCCAGACATAGGTGATTGGTCACATGATCATGAATAGAATTCTTGGACAGAGTTTTCTTCCTGTCTTATTCTTCTATAGATACATTGTTGTGGACCTAAAGAAAACATCATGTGAGGGAATATAATAAAATGTCATTCAATCCTTACAGCATCCAGTGTCCTATTAAAACGCTGACGCAGATAAGGGAGGGATGAGAATAATAATTCTGTGCTACTTGACAGGTTATATTAGAAGAGATTTGATGTCACCTGTAAGATAACACTTCTGGTAATCCCACGGTATTTGGGTAGAACCTGTAACATGAGAGGTGTCATCATTAAACGCTTCTGTTGATTGCAGAATGTTTGTTGCTTTTCCTAATTGAAAATGTTAAACATTAAATCTGTAAAGAAGTGTTCCCTCACTCGGTGCAAATTATGTTACAGCTAAATTTATTTCCATATCTATTTATTTACAGACTTACTTTCTGTCTCTCATGTTCAGCTACATCTGTGGTTCTGCCGTTTTGTCAAGTAACTCCCCAATATCCTGCGATTTGGTCATTCGTCACAACCGTGAAACCACCATCATCACTATGTACCACTGATGTCCTAGAAACACAAGTGACTCCTTGTTTAGATATGATTCTCCATTTTAGTGAAATATAAATGAATAAAAAGAGTAAATTAAGAAGAAATACCAATTTTATAAGACTAACCCTATATTTTATATTTTATTATATTTATATTTATTATATTACATTGCCCGAACAATAGCTCAAGTCCTAAATATGAACCTCCATCAGGTTTCTTCGATAGGACCTATCCTATGGCTCCAAATCTAACCATCCACCTGATTCTAGGTGAATTCTGATCAGTTCTGATCTGGTTTATACCACTCCCATTATAGTAAATGCTGGGATCGGATTTAGGATTGAACGTGTAAGATTACATTAAGAATCAAAGTAAAGAAAGGTTTCTGATATAAGATCGCAGATTTCCGTTGTGACTAATATCTGTAATGTTTTATTTATTATCATTTATTAACATTTAATTATATTGTGCCAACATACTCAGCAGCACTTTACTATTGGGGCAAACGCAGTAACAAAAAATGACTGGGAATTAATAGTCAGACAAAGCGATAAGAGGGTGTGATCACCCGCTATCTATAGGATTCAGAACAGTGCAATAATCATTATAAAACACAAATTTTCCTAATGAACAATGAATCAAGGGCATCAGAACTCATAGATTATAAGCTATGACATCTGAACTCACCGATTATAAGCTATGTCATCAGAAGTTACCGATTATAAGCTATGACATCAGGGGGTAAATGTATCAAGCTGAGAGTTTCTGGCGGGTTTGAAAAACCAATCAGATTCTAGTTATCATTTATTTAGTACATTCTATAAAATGACAGCTAGAATCTGATTGGTTGCTATAGGCAACATCTCCGCTTTTCAAACCCGCCGGAAAACTCTCAGCTTGATACACTTACCCGCAGATCTCACTGATTATAAGCTATGACATCAGAACTCACTGATTATAAGCTATGACATCAGATCACACTGATTATAAGCTATGACATCAGAACTCACTGATTTTAAGCTGACATCAGATCACACTGATTATAAGCTATGACATTAGAATTCACTGATTATAAGCCATGACATCAGAAATCACTGATTATAAGCTATGACATCAGAACTCACTGATTATAAGCTATGACATCAGAAATCAAATAATATACCATAGACGGCAACAGATGAATTTAAATATACTGATATTTATAAAGAACATGACTTAAAATAGCTTCTTGATCTGTTTGTTAAATTGCAGAAACATTTATCCAACAAACATTTTAATAAACAATTTTATCTCGAAATTCAGCTCTAGACGATGAAGACTAATGAAGAAGGAAAAGTGATATTTAGTATAATTAAAACACACTTTAGAGAAGCTGGAAGGGTTTTTAGAACACTGTAAATGCCTTAAGAGTTGCAAACAAAATGTTCTAATGATCATTTAATAAAGAAATATTTCTGTTTAGGAGAATACATCTGTTTGATTCAGAGGGAGTGCGATCTGAGCGGTTTTATAGTCCTTTATAAAGTGCTTTATAGGGGGCAGAATATCACAAGAGCTTCTCTTCACTGTCACTGAGAGTTTTATAACACAGGTAATTAAATGATGGATATAATAGTGATCCTGTATGTTAGTGAAAAACCATCATATAAAGAAATATTTGGATGTCTGTGTGTCCTCTGGAAAATAAGATGAAAACTAAGGAGAGAAAAATTATTTTGATATGTTGTAAATCAGTGATGGGTAACAGGCGGCCTTCCGAGCCTTCACCTGTGGCCCTACATCCCCCTAATCACCACACTTCAGCTCTTACTATACTTATATAATCATACGGGTGGGGAGGTCACCCCCTCCCTCAAGATCCGCACACTGCTCTCCTGAAACATTCTGTGCTGCTGTGAGCTTTCTGATGATCTGATTTGATAATTTCTGTAGTATCTCTGCCCACTTCAAGAATGGGTCCCCTTGGAGGAGCTGGAGATGATGTTTGAATACATTAAGGAGCTCAGAGCTTAGTCAGATCCACCTTAGAAGTAAAAGACCACTTTATTCCTGGCAGAATGCTCATTGTACATAGGGTACCCTGGATGTGGTGGAGGTTTGGGGGTCACACAGCTGTGGGACAAGTTAACAGCCAAACGCTGATAGACAGGTACAAGTAAAAGAACAGGGAAAATAGACCACGGCTGGTGGGTGTGTTTTGCTACGTCAGACAGTAAATATATTATTTTATAGAAAGATAGCAGAGACCACCAATCCAGATAAGCACCGTCAGGAACACCCCTGGAAAAGAGACCCACAGAATAGACAGTTCTGAGACAAGAGGACAAGTGTGTGTGAACCAGTTTAACTTATATCAGCATTTAAAATTACACTGCAGCTTTGTGCCAAAATAGGGCAGTGTATCAGCAATGCACCTTGTCTTTAATAAACTCCTAGAAAACACTATTCAAACACCCAAAACAGATATTTCAAGCATTAAATGTAACTGTAAGCAACAGTATATAGGCTTCTAACTAGGCTGTGTTTATCCAGGGTGTAGTAATATTGGAAGGAGAAGAGAAAACCAAAGCAGCATTTTTAAAGCTAACAAATCTGCACATTAGGAAACGTTTTTATTAGCTGAGAATCACTTGTGCTTCAAGCGCCTCAGTATTACATTACAGCAGTTGTCATGCACATAATTGTTTATTTCTTTTGCAGAAAACCAGCATATGAAAAACTCTTGGCTAACCGCATCGTAAGTGTTGTTGGTAAAACAACGTTAAAGAATATTGCCTGCCAAAACGAAATATGTATCACAGTTATAATGTAACAATTATTAGTTTTTTTTCCTAAGTAGTTTTTAGTTCAGGTTGAACAAACCCAGACCACTCCCCTTAGGGGCAGAATGTTACAGAAATCTGACAGTGTGCTGTGAGCAACTTTTGCATGATTTTCTGAGTAAACAGAGCTGTTCTGACATTGAGATAATGGGAACATAGTGCAGTGCACCATAATTTACAATCTGAAGAAATATTTTGGTAGGTTTAGGTCTATTTTAGGATATTCTAAAGTATATTGTGGGTATTATACAGTATATGAATTAGGACATTATACTTATATATTATTTACCTTAACAAGAATGCATAGGTTGTTCTCATGTATCTAACAGCAGCTTTCTTCAAAAGTTGCTTCTTGGTACCACATTTCCATGATTATTTATCCATTGGGGGGATAGTTTACATATATGGATGAATACAATTTTAAAAGCCGTTTGGTAGACTCCACCCATTAATTTTACAGCCAGGAAGTTCTGTTGGGTGAGATTTTTTTTTTTTTTTAGAGAATTTGAAGTTAGAATGGGGGAATTCTGTGGAAACAAACATGACCTTATGCAAATCTGAGACCTTTGTGGTCCCTTTATTAAAGGGTAAAGTTGTGGATTGTTGTATTCAGAAGCTTTTATCCCAAACACATCCATTGGTATAAACTTAGCCGTCCACTGGGCCATGGAGCAATTTAGTTAAAGATGATGTCCATTGTCTTGTGTCCCACCCCCCACAAGACATCTCCTTTTCTAGATATCAATCCAGTCTGATACAGGCCACCAAACTCTGTATTGTTTAGTCGTGGTGCCTTTACAGTTTTTAGAGTCTTTTGGTTGGCTGTAAGGCTCATCCAATCCAATCAACATTTTATGGAACTCTTGGACTAATGTTCCACTTTTAAAAATGATAATAGTTGGTTGCATTTCATTCTTTCATGGGAAGAATGTCTTACACAAAGGAGCATCCTCTGGACTTTTGCCTGTATATCTTTATCCTTACTGGGGAAGTGGGTCCAAGACTATCATGAATCTATTTGCAGAGAAGCGATAGCCAAAGGCCAGGAGGGTAATTGCCTCCTAAGCAAGGTATTTTGCCCCTGACGTCACTGTCTGTTCTTAAGTTGCAAAGTTGTTCCCCCAGTATGACTATATGGGTTAATATGAGGTCTAATGTACATATAGCGGTACAATAAGCAAACAATGCAAATGTATCATACACTTTCCAGTAGCTGATAAACTATAACAGCAATATATTACAATGTTAGCAAACTTTGAGTCTTTGAGAATTTTGTATGCAATAAACTTTAATTACATGTTATTTGTTTTTTTCTATATTAACAAATCATATCAACAGGTTAGGATTCATTATTGTTTAAAGTGCAGGGTAATTCATTAGCATTTACTAATGTGTAATCAATACTATATTTATAAGTGGAAGTATTGACCTGAAGAAGCGCTCCAGATTCCCTCGTAGTAAATCATTAATTATAATAAATATTCTATGACTACGCTATTGTTGCAGATTTAGATTAATGATCCCCACTCGCATAGATCATCCGTAACATTTTAATGCTTTAATTTAAATGCAGCTGATTGATACACTTGTCAAGAAAAAGGTGTTTCCAGCGGTTGGAGTTACAGTAAGTACATTATACTTCACAGAGAAAAGTACATTATTAACTATAGTTTTTAGCAAATAGACATATTTACATGTCTCAATGAAATGAAAACTAAATGTACATTTAAACAACAAACCCTCGGTTTCACAGTGTCGAATTCATCAATGTGTTACCTTTACTTTTATCACAATGTAATTAAAATTGAGATATTAAGTAACCTTCAACTAAATTGTTTGTCTGAAATTGTTTTTCAGTGGAGGCTCCAATGTATAGTTGGACGCAATGTCGTCTAAAACGCAGACGCAAATTGCATGCGACAAAAAGTTTTTCATGGATACGTTGTGGCGGATGGATCTCAGCTGAACGTAATTGAGGGTCCGCAAGTCTCCCGTCTCCATATAGGCGCATGTGCATCTGTGTCTCAGTCTACGTAAGTCGCATTTGCGCCCATAACGTATCTTGGCTATGCTCAGATAACCCCTCATTCCCCCGTTTTTGCCTCATCAATCTCAACGAGCCACAAGCGGTCGTAAATGCAAACTGTGATTTGTTTTACATATGGCTGCAACCAGGGCCGGTGCTAGGGTCCATGGCGCCCTAGGCATTTTGTCAAAATTGGCGCCACCCCCCCGCAAAAATCGGTGCCGCCCCCCCACCCCCGCAAAAATCGGCACCCCCCTCCCTCCTCACCCCGTCTTTCCTTACCTTGTCTAACCACCGCCGCCTCTCTGCTCCGTCTCCTCCCCTCCACTCACTGACACTAGTAAGTGGAGGGGAGGAGACGGAGCAGAGAGGCGGCGGTGGTGAGCGATAGCCTCTTCCCCCCCTCCCCGTGCATCTGATGCTGTGCGGCGGCCATGACAGGTATGGTCAGCGGTCGCCGCACAGTTTTAAAGTAATTTACATTCTTGTGGCGCCCTCCAGGCGCCCTCCAGAGCCCGGCGCCCTAGGCAAGTGCCTAACCTTGCCTAATGGGAGCACCGGGCCTGGCTGCAACCGCATCTAACGCGTTGTGCACATGCACAAAGTAAGAAGCATATTATACACAGCAAACCACACTTTGCTTCCAACTCTACATGACACCTTTTTGTGATTAAAAGGGAAGTTTTTTCAGAATGATAAGCAGTGTACAATATACTGACCTGTGTGATACAATATATCATCAATCTGTACTTCTAGCAGGTCAAAAAAAACAGCTACTTGTTAATGGTCATAGATAGCAATAGCAACACTCACTGTACTGTGATAGTGTCATAAATCACTGAAATTTGTATCTAATGACTGGTAAGAGCTGACTGGCCTGCTACGGTGATGTGAAAACGTGGATTAATTACCAGTGATTCACAATTAAATATATGATTGGCATAAAACGTGCCCTAGAACTTATTGATGGAAAAAGTGTTTTGGAAGTGAACTGCATTCTGAATTTTGTGTGAGGATTTTTTATGATTTACTGCACAAATCCAGATGTATTTAACTGTATGCTAACCTTATTAATTGAAGCTAAGTAAAATTATTTACTTAGCTTAGCTTAGTTTCATTTTGATTATATTCTTTGTGGGAGTTGTCATTGCTTCATTGCTTTAATATTTAATAATTGTAATCCCGTAACCTGATAGGAGGGATCTTCAACAGACACCCGTTACAGTCGGTTATCACTGACAGACACCCCCTACAGTGGGGAGCACTGACAGACACCCCCTACAGTGGGGAGCACTGACAGACACCCCCTACAGTGGGGAGCACTGATAGACACTCGCTACAGTGGGGAGCACTGACAGACACCCCCTACAGTGGGGAGCACTGACAGACACCCCCTACAGTGGGGAGCACTGATAGATACCCGTTACAGTGGGTTATCACTGACAGACACCCCCTACAGTGGGGAGCACTGACAGACACCCCCTACAGTGGGGAGCACTGACAGACACCCCCTACAGTGGGGAGCACTGACAGACACCCGCTACAGTGGGGAGCACTGACAGACACCCGCTACAGTGGGGAGCACTGACAGACTCCTGCTACTGTGGGGAGCACTGACAGACACCCGCTACCGTGGTGAGAACTGACAGACACCCGCTACAGTGAGGAACACTTGCAGACACTACAGTGGGGAGCACTGACAGACACCTGCTACGGTTGTGAGAACTGATAGACACCCGCTACAGTGGGGAGCACTGACAGACACCCCCTACAGTGGGGAGCACTGACAGACACCTGCTACAGTGGGGAGCACTGACAGACTCCTGCTACTGTGGGGAGCACTGACAGACACCCGCTACAGTGGGGAGCACTGACAGACACCCGCTACAGTGGGGAGCACTGACAGACACCCCCTACAGTGGGGAGCACTGACAGACACCCGCTACAGTGGGGAGCACTGTCAGACACCCGCTACGGTGGGGAGCACTGATAGACACTCGCTACAGTGGGGAGCACTGACAGACACCCGCTGCAGTGAGGAACATTTGCAGACACTTACTACAGTGGGGAGCACTGATAGACACCCGCTACAGTGGGGAGCACTGACAGACACCCCCTACAGTGGGGAGCACTGACAGACACCCCCTACAGTGGGGAGCACTGATAGACACCCGCTACAGTCGGGAGCACTGACAGACACCCGCTACAGTGGGGAGCACTGACAGACACCCCCTACAGTGGGGAGCACTAACATACACCCGCTACGGTTGTGACAACTGATAGACACCCGCTGCAGTGAAGAGCTCCGACACACACTAATAACCATCTACAATGATTTACAATCAAAGCATAAATAATTTTAATACAAGGAAATATTGTAATTGACACATTCAAATTTAAAGTCTCTGGTACTACTCAAGCTGTGAGCTGCACTGTAAGTCATCTTCCCCCAAATATATCCCCAAATTTGAATTATACATCTAGAGGATCACTCCAAGTGCACGTATTTGAAGTCTTCTTTAAAAATAAAATAAAAATGTTCTCTCTCCCCCAGTTCACCCACGAGAAGGAAAGTGCATGCTCAGTATGCTAATTGTGCACCCTCTTTTCAAAGCTAGTGCTTCTCATTGGTGGAGAGTGGACATGTGATGTAGGGCTGCAGCGATTAGTACACCGGACTGCTCCAATCATGGACAATAAGAGAGACTTATTCTGTCTGGTTTGTAAGTAATTACACTTTCCGTACTATTACTGGGACATATTTCAGCTCTACGTGTGGCGAGAGTGCGGAACATGTGAAGCAGATGGAGACGGTCTAATGACATTGTAGAACATGTGAATTTAAATAATGCCAATCAACTACCATCTGGAGATTGAGCTAAAATGCAATTAGGTTCTGAATTAAAACTCTCCTCACTATTAGTCTAGTCGACAGGTTTACTTGAAGTGTCTTAGATTGATGTGTCTGAGTTACTACTTCTTGCAGTCTGAGCTTACAGAGGATCCTGTTTGAAAGGTGACGGTGATAATATTTAGATTCCGTTTAAAACATATGCTGGAAGTTAATTTTTCTTTACAGGTATTCCCAAATTAGAGACTTCTTTACGTAGCACACGGTCTAATCCTCCATGGGAGAAGTACTTTACAGTAGTTATGTTATTCACTCTGACAGCAACAATGTCTATTTATGTTCCGGTCTCCATTGTTGCCTAATATTATTCCAATACCAAACATAACTTTGTAACAATTCTAAATCTGCTTGTATCACATAACTGATGAACATCATCTTTTATAATACGGATCAAAGCACAGCCCTCTTCATATTTACAATAGGACAATAAAGGATGTTTCTTAAAACTCTTTTAGGGCTAAAGTGTCCTACAAAAAAACTTAGAGGGTTATGACTTACATTACAAGTAAGGCTGTTCGGGAACATACTTCACATATAATATTTAATGAATAATTTTACATTGTAATGCTTAGTATTTTTCTCTCTCCAACTGAAACTAGATATAAATGAAAGAGAATCTGTCGCCCAAACACATAAATAAATCTATATTGTGGGTTGCATCACATTTAGCCTATCGATTTGCTAGGAACCAGTGACATCACTGAGGCATTTCCTGACCTATATTCATGAGGTCTGACTAATATTCATGAGGTCTGACTAATATTCACAAGATGCTGCTTCCTAATGAATTGATAGGCTACAGGCTCATGAATACTGTGTACCAGTGACAGGAATAATGATAATTATTTTATATGTACTATATTTGTACTTACTGCCCTGACTGAGCAGTGCATAGATTCTAATGATAGCAGATTAGTGGGATCTTTAGAAGTATGTTTTCAAGGTCTTTGCAGTGGAAAATAACCAACCTTAAATATATGGTAATGTTTAATAAAACAGAAATGCAATAAACAACCATCAAGTTAAACATTTCAAGCTTTACATTGCCTGACTTCTCTGTTCTCCCCTCTGAATATGTAAGAAGATATTTATAACAAATACATATACTGTATATTGTTAGAAATTCTCTTCATAGCCTGTACAGGTACAAGTTTTTCTGGTTAACGTGTCAGTGATTCCAAAGAATAGATATCAATAGCTGTCCATGAATATAACTTAAGGTTTAGCTGTTCATTCTGGTTCATCCTCTAAGCGAGACACATTTTACCCTCTCACACAGAAGTCATTTTTGCCCCTTTCTCAGCATGCCCATTTTAAAGCCCCCTCCTCACTGAAATCCTCATAGGTAAGTGTTACAATTAAATATATGCACCGCTCTGTCTTGCGGGGAAGAACAGGCTTTCCTCTGTATTCCTATCTATGTTTTCTTTCTAGGTATCCTATTTTGTTTCACTGAAAGTTTGGGATCACACTTTCGGTCACAAGTGCGCCAGAAAAGTGCACAGGGTCCAGAGCTTTATGCCCTCCTCAACAGAGGAATAACCCCTTTCTCCCACCAAAAGGTCCCTTTGGGGGCAAGATTCTTTGGACCCCTCTTCGCTGCAAGGCTAGGGAAGTGTCCTTTAGACCTAGGGTCTGCCAAGGCTTTCTCCAGGTCACCAAAACTTCTGCCTCCACCCAGAAGTCGCAGGGGAGGTGGGAACCTCAGGGCAACCCCCCTGCCCCTAGATTATGGGGAGGAGCCCATAGGGGTCAAATGTACCCGACAATCCATGGAAAAAATAAATAAATAAGTAGAGGCGACAGATACGGAGGTGCATAAATATATAGGTGCCCAGTGTCTAAGGCTTTTGTAAAAATTGCTCCTGCCCAGCCAAAATGCCAGGGCAAAGGAGGCAAAGTGCAGGGAAAGAAAAGTTGAGACAAATGTGCTCCTTGTCTTACTCTCCCTGTGGGGTTTCCCATTCCCCAGAGTTTCCCATTCCCCATGATAAGAATGGTTACTGCTCCCTCCTAGATCAGAACTTCACTTGATCTTGGCCATAAGGCTGGAAAGCGATTCTTTCTAGGTATCCTATTTGTAGCTACTATAAGGGAACCCACCTAGGACCATGGAAGAGGCTGCGTGGTGGGCACCCCTCCAAAATAATAACCAAGCAGTCCTGTTTTATTAGTAGTTGGATCAAAATAACGTAATAAGTATTTAGGTCAAGACCGCGAATACTTAGTAAGTTGTTTGCAAAAATAACACACATAAATCCAAGGGAAAAGAATATTTTTATATATTCTTTTCAATTATATTTCTGTCAAAGAATAATTTACAGCTAATACTAAGAGGAATAAGATCAAACAAAATAAAACAACAACATGTCCAAAAATCATCACATTGTGCCCCTTCATGATCACATTGTGCCCTCCTTCATCCACCCACTGTCTGCCCCTCTTCATCCTCACACTGTCTGCCACTCTTCATCCTCACTGTCTGTCCCTCTCTATCCACACACTCTGTGCCCCTCTTCATCCACACACACTGTCTGCCCCTCTTCATCCTCACACTGTCTGCCCTCTTCATCCACACACTGTCTGCTGCTCTTCATCCTCACTGTCTGCCCCTCTTCATCTTTACTGTCTGCCCCTCTTCATCCTCACTGTCTGCCCCTCTTCATCCACACTGTCTGCCCTCTTCATCCTCACACTGTCTGCTGCTCTTCATCCTCACTGTCTGCCCCTCTTCATCCTCACTGTCTGCTGCTCTTCATCCTCACTGTCTGCCCTCTTCATCCTCACACTGTTGCCCCTCTTCATCCTCACACTGTCTGCTGCTCTTCATCCTCACTGTCTGCCCCCTCTTCATCCTCACTGTCTGCTGCTCTTCATCCTCACTGTCTGCCGCTCTTCATCCTCACTGTCTGCCGCTCTTCATCCTCACTGTCTGCTGCTCTTCATCCTCACTGTCTGCCCCTCTTCATCCTCACTGTCTGCTGCTCTTCATCCTCACTGTCTGCACCTCTTCATCCTCACTGTCTGCCCCTCTTCATCCTCACACTGTCTGCCCCTCTTCATCCTCACACTGTCTGCTGCTCTTCATCTTTACTGTCTGCCCCTCTTCATCCTCACTGTCTGCCCCTCTTCATCCACACTGTCTGCCCCTCTTCATCCACACACACTGTCTGCCCCTCTTCATCCTCACTGTCTGCCCCTCTTCATCCTCACACTGTCTGCTGCTCTTCATCCTCACTGGCTGCCCCTCTTCATCCTCACTGTCTGCTGCTCTTCATCCACACTGTCTGTGCCCCTCTTCATCCACACACTGTCTGCTGCTCTTCATCCTCACTGTCTGCCCCTCTTCATCCTCACTGTCTGCCCCTCTTCATCCACACACTGTTTGCTGCTCTTCATCCTCACTGTCTGCCCCTCTTCATCCTCACACTGTCTGCCCCTCTTCATCCTCACACTGTCTGCTGCTCTTCATCCTCACTGTCTGCCCCTATTCATCCTCACTGTCTGCTGCTCTTCATCCTCACTGTCTGCCCCTCTTCATCCACACACTGTCTGCCCCTCTTCATCCTCACTGTCTGCTGCTCTTCATCCTCACTGTCTGCCCCTCTTCATCTACACACTGTCTGCCCCTCTTCATCCACACACACTGTCTGCCCCTCTTCATCCTTAATGTCTGCCCTCTTCATCCTCACTGTCTTCATCCACACTTCACGCCCAACATTCAGTGAGAAGTGAGGAGGGAGGAGGATGCTGGGTCCCGGGCACCGCCGGATTGGTAAGTATTTTTTTTTTAAATTTCCTGGTCTCCTGCCACAGTCCACTAACATACTGGTAGGTTAATTGGCTTCTAAGCAAGTGGGTTCTAGTCTGTGTGTGTGTTAGGGTGTTTAGATTGCAAGTTCCAACAGGGCAGGGACTAATGTGAGTGATTATAAATCCTCTGTACAGCGCTGTGTACATTTATCTATTGGAGACTCCCGACTTCTGTTCGGTGCTCTCCCTACACGATTGAGTTTCCTGGATACCCTTGTCTGGTGGGATGGAGCTGATTGATCCTGATCTAGAACGATCAGCTGAACTAATCGTGGACTTACTATCATAAGACTCTTCCTCTACCACATTTTTTGGGTAACTCCTATGTGGAGTACCCACATGTAATGGAGTCAGAAGCAGCACAAAATAGCGATATGAAGGACAGGACGATGAGGTTTCACTGGTCAGAAAAAGAGAAGGTTTTTTTTTTTTTACAAATATAAATTGCATTAGGGTCCCAATGAGTTGTTGCTCTCTGGTATGTAAACTGTTAATGGTGGTACCGAGAAGCTTTAGGGATCCTCTCGGATTGGTAGTTGCGGCCACGTTTATAGTTTAAAAATACGTTTAAAACTTATTGCAGAGTTCTGTTGTGGCTGCGTCATCCAAAAATGTAATGTTTATTTTGAAAAACAAACACATCAAGTTATATTAATGCAGTTAGGGGATAACATAGAGATAGACAAGTAACACTTTAAAAGTGCTTTGTTTCCTCTCCTCACGTTGCCAAAATGTAATGACTAGAGGGGGATTTCAGACATCTGAAAGCTTCCACAAACGACCTTCATTGGACACATAATCAACAAAAAGTCCGTTTCTAGGGGAAGACACAGTTCTTCTATCTGCAATCACTTCATTATCTGTAGTCCATCTTTAAATTATCCTTACAAGGGTCTAAACAAGAATGTGCATTGTCTCAGCAGTGCATCTAGACGAGGAAAACAATTATGTAGATGAGTCGCTTTCTCCCAGTAGGGCCCTAATAGGATGATTGACCTATATACAGCTAATTTGTTCTCTTTCTTTTCCATTTCCCTCCATCTGCATAAGAGATTAAAACTCGTTAGAACGTGTCGTTTTCAAATTATTTATCAAACGTTAGTTTGTCAAGGTGAGCTACGTCTTTATATCTGGATCTATAGACATCTTAAAGGACCACGGAATGTAAAACTGAAAATTTGCAGCTATCAACCATGGAAATAAAATATATGATTCAGTGTTACCCCTCATAGAAGCTCAGTTATGCAGTGAAGTTTAAGAGACAGCAAAAAGGCAAAACAATACTTTCAAGACTATTTCCCAGGTGTGGGAGTGTGCGCTTCAGTCTACCTGCCCCCACTCGGCTCTGAAAAGGGGTCATCATGCGTTGATCAGTCCTTAGGGGTGTGTGGGAGCCTCGGAGGGGAGCAATTCAGCATTGTCAAGCCCCCTCACTGGAAGTAACACAAGTCAAAAATCTAAGACTGCAGTCAGTTCACCTGCTGTGACATCACACTGCCTTCCTGGCTTCATGAATCCACCAGCCCACACAGTGTATTTCTGCAAGCAAGTCTTCAAGCCTGTTATTCTCACTCTCCTAACTCAGATAGAGAAACACTTCTCCTTAACTCTACCTAACTGCCACCAAGAGGAATCTCGGGCCCTCGATGCGGCCCCATTCATGGGGCCCATTCGAGCATGCAAGCAGACATTTCCCATCATATCCTAGACCAGTGTTGGCTAACCTGTGACACTCCAGGTGTTGTGAAACTGCAAGTCCCAGCATACCCTTCCAGCAATAAGCTGCTATATATATCAGCAAAGCATGCTGGGACTTGTAGTTTCACAACACCTGGAGTGTCACCGGTTAGCCAACACTGTCCTAGACTTTACTAGATAAATGACAGACAAATCTGATTGGTTGTTCTATAGGCAGAATACGAGTTTTCTTACCCTGGCTTCAGCAGTCAAATATTCTAATTTCTGTTGACTAGATGGGACGTGACACCCGCAGGGCCATTTCCTCTGCTTGTTCCACTGAATAAACTGGACAAATAAGACAAGAATTGGATTATTAATTTCTGTTAAATGTGTAGGAGACCGAGCAGTTATGTGAAATATTGCAGCTGAATCTTATATAAAACCAAACTGACCAAATCAGTCCATGGTTTGGAAATTATATATGCAGAGCAAACATTAGCATCTCGGGCAGCTTGTGTAATTTATGCTAAATATCCCATTTTTATTCAGTGTCTTTCATCAGAAAAGTCTGTGAGATTAAACCTCCAGGTTTATCAGCTCGATTGCCATTAGCAGGGTGACCAACTGCAGAATGGAAACTGGATTAATGTAGTAGGAAATCATATATTGTTACTATCCACTATATCAGACCTATGGATAATGCCAGGATTTACCAGCTTATGTTCAGCCTCTATCCTATATATTACTTCAAAGAGACCTCCTACACACCAATAACAAGACTTTGAGTGGGTAGAACCAAGTCCTCAATCCAATGGCATTAAAGCTCTGCAAATGACTTGTGTTTTTAATACTAGTGAACAGAACCCAATGCATGCTAATATAAAACACATTCTGTTCTATCCGTCCATACCCAGTTGTATTCATACTTGCACCTGCCTGCGATTGTAGCATTTCTATGCGTTCAAAACACGTCACCGCATATGGGAGCGCATTGTGTACATACCCACTAGGGGTTAACAAGTACAGTTACACCAGCATTTTATCTGTTTTTTTCCCCCCATTCATTTCAATGTGGTCATTCATTTCAGTAGGTCTGTGTGCTGCATATAGCTTTCCCAATGAAATGAATGAGCCATTGAAATGGAGACGTGCATCTTAGTTAATGTATTTATTTCTTTTACTATTTAAACATAATGGACAGTGGTCACAATCTCCCTCATTACCCTGGACCTCACAACCCAGGAGGACCGAGGAGAGCCCCAGTATTTCACAGTGGGTTTTTTAAACCCTCCATTCTCATAATGACCCCAGGGGGTAAATGTATCAAGCTGAGAGTTTTCAGATTCTAGTTATCATTTATTTAGTACATTTTGCAAAATGACAGCTAGAATCTGCTTGGTTGCTATAGGCAAAATCTCCACTTTTCAAACCCGCTGGAAAACTCTCAGCTTAATACATTTACCACCCAGACCTGCTCCGACCAGCCTGGAGCTAGTTACGGCTATGACAGGTGGACCCCACACTCTCAGTCTCCCTGTTTTTGTGAGATCAAGTCCAGGCTGTCTCGTGCGCCATCACTAGACCTCCAGGTGAGCAGACAGCCGGGTAACACCACAAGCAGATGTGACTACATACCTTAAAAGTCGCTGGATCTATATTAAACGGTAGTTTATTTTGTTAAAGTCAAACAAACGTGATTAGGATAACAAACCTGACAAAATTACTGACTATAAAAGCCTGTTGGAAAATCGGACCATCTGGTAAAAACTGGGACTGTTGTAGATATGGGACAGTCCACCCCTCTCCAACCAGAATACTTGACCTTGATGCCTTTAACCTGAGGTGAATGGCTCGCCAGAAAAAAAAATGATTTGGTAAAGTAGATAGTACAATTAGTACATAAATAATAATAATAATAATAATAATAATAATAATAAGTTGTACTACCACATATAAATATATCACACTTTAATTCTGAAATGTATTTATTAGGAAAATACGTTTCTAGAACATTTCTTTATAACCTTTTATTGTTCGTGGTCTGGTAATATCGCTGATGGTTTTACTGTTATTGAAGGCAGATTAGTTTCTCACAGAAACCAAATAAAGGTCAGCAAACTTTTAAATAAAATCTAATTATGCTTCGCTTACTGATGTAAGACAATGTGACATGGAATGTAATTTTACCAAATGATGTTCAGATGTTCGGTAGAAAATGCTATTTTCATATAGACACAAGAGCTAACACTCTACACTATTCTAATTGGACAGTTTTCTTTCTTTCTTCTTCCTAACCTTAATTATCCCACCTTGTGAGACATCTTGTAATCTTTAGATTGGGACCATGGATACAGAGGTAGCGTCAATATTATTCTATTTTTTTTTTTGATTTTTTTTTGGCGTTTACTGTGATTGGAGGTCAGCAAAGTTGAGACAACATTTCTCACAAATCAAGCTGACCAACGCTTAGGATGATTTGACAGTATGTCCTTCGGATCTCTATTCTCCATCAAGCGGAATGCTTGTACTGTGTCATATTGTAGTCAGACAGTGGAGTAAGATAACTATAACATTTGTGTTTGCAAACATACATTTTTTATGAATTTGCACTTGTTACTACATTATATCCAGGTATTTATAAGCTCAAAAGTGGTTTTTAATAGTCTGTATTTAATTGGTCATGATATGTGTTATTGTCTTTCCTTTAAATATACCCTGGTATTATTAGTTTCCTTTTCAGCATCTCTTAAATGCTGTTATATTTATTTTTAGTTTTCTTTGTTTTGGAGTTGCAGTCTCCCACCCATAGCTGCTAAGCGTTGGCGATATATACCCAGTGCTTTAAAGGGATTTTTTTTTTGTGTTAATAATCTTGTTAAGCATTATAAAAGTGCCTTATTTATCCTTGCGTTCTATCTGAAAAAAACCTTTAATTCATCTCTGACTAATTTAGAAACAACACAATGTATTTGGTTTAAGAAACATGAACAAAATCTCATTGAAGTTAAATGCTGAAGAAGCCATTATCAATTTGCTGTAGCAAAATTCTAGCACATTTAATTGAATCGTGATAATCAAGAATGTTCTGCAACAAAGACAATCTGTTGCTTATATAAGTTGTCAGCAAATGTTAAGTTTTCATTTGCAGAAGTCCCGTTGTATCACAGCAAACAATTTTTGTCAAACATTTTTAAAGTATAGTTCAAAGGTTTTGAGGGATAATTTAAAAAGTGATCACAAGTCCTGCGGGTGGATGCTCACAGTTAAAGTTACAGAAGTTCAGAGGCATGGGAGATACTTTTAAAAATGTTGCACCGAAAAAGTTCTAACTTGTCACCATTATATTATTTTCCTACTGAACCAGAGCAGAAATAGAACATTGAGTAGCCAAATATATATAATCTATATCAACTTACAGTGCACCTTACAAGCTATGACACTAACAATTATGAACAAGAGAACACTCTCAACCTCTTAAACTCAAAGAAACTCCCCAGTTAGTGAAGTGCGAGCTATATAATCCATTCTAAGCTAATGGGATGTGAAAATGTTCAATGTCTCAGTAAGTAGTATATGAAAAGCAATGTAGCTATAGGATAAGAGACGGCAATTTGGATGGCGATGAATAATTCATAAAGGTTCTCAAGGGCATTCACGGAAGATGTGTTTTTTCCACTTACTGTCTGGCTCCCCCCGGGATCTTCTTCTCTGCGACTACGCCAATTGTACTGTATCATTGGAGACAACAATGAACCCCTGTCGTGTACCAATAAATACCAGTTTCATAGTGAACGTATCATAGGGCCGCTTCAATGGAAGACCCCGCTGAGCCTAAACTCTTCGCTCAACAGCTTTCAATTTTACTGACTTTTGGCAATTAGTGATAACTAGCAAAAGCTCTGTAAGAGAGTAAATGCAGTGTTTACACATCAAAACAATTCCCCAACTAAGACCAGTTATGCTTAAAGAAAACGTCCTCTTTAGTCGTGTTTTTTTTGTTTAAGAGGCTAAACGTGTATTTTGCAAATAAAACTCCTATTATATGTTTTACTATTCTTTTCTATTTATGTTGATGTTACATCTTCATTTACTCTTGTTGGCTTTATTGACAATCTGAGGTAATTCTACCATCTGAACTTTAAAAAGTTGGACTTTTTATTTTTGATGATACTATACCAGGTTTCTGCTGATATTTACATTTGTGAACAAACTTAAAAGTGGGGAACTATGTTGTATCGACCAATATTTCTGGCGTCAACTGTTTTATCCTACACAGAAAAATGACCAAATATAAGGGGAGTCCAATTGCTGTACACTTGAGTACCCTTGTTTCTTTCATGGTGGGCTTGTTTTCCCAGCTTGAGAATGTTTTTTTATTTATTTTTTTTTGTTTTTTTTTAGTTGTTCCATCTGTACTCTGAGTTAAGATATGAGCAGTCTTTGCTATGTAGCCAATTCAAATGTGTCACAGTGCACAATGTCCAGTTTTTGCTTTCCAAAATTATTGTCTCTCAAAACACAAATATTTGTGTTCATCAATAACATCATCATCATCATCATCATCATCCCCACCATCATAATCATCATCACCATTATCATATTCATCATCATCACCATCATCATAATCATCATCATCATCATCATAATCATCATCATCATCACCATTATCACCATCATCATCATCACCATCATCATAATCATCATCATCACCATCATCATAATCATCATCATCATTATAATCATCATCATCACCATTATCATATTCATCATCATCACCATAATCATCATCATCACCGCCATCATCATCATCATCACAGTCATCATCCCTACCATCATAATCATAATCACTATCACCATCATCATCATCATCACCGCCATCATCACCAACATCATCATCATTATCACCACCATCATCATCATCATCATCACTGCAATCATCATCATCATCACCATTATCATATTCATCATCATCACCATCATCATCATCATCACCATCATCACAGTCATCATCCCTACCATCATAATCATAATCACTATCACCATCATCATGATTATCATCCCCACCATCATAATCATCATCACCATTATCATATTCATCATCATCACCATCATCATAATCATCATCATAATCATCATCATCATCACCATCATCATCATTACCGCCATCATCATCATCATCACAGTCATCATCCCTACCATCATAATCATAATCACTATCACCATCATCATAATCATCATCATCATTATCACCACCATCATCATCATCACCGCCATCATCATCATCATCACAGTCATCATCCCCACCATCATAAGCATAATCACAATCACCATCATCACCACCACCATCATCATCATCATCATTATCACAACCATCATGACTACCATCACCATCATCATCATCGATCCCTGAAGAAGTATAGTGCAAAACGCGTTGGTTTGACCATACCTGTGCCTCTCATAGGAACCCCACATACACCAGAAACCGCCGCTGTGGGAAGCGAACGGACCCACTTCACGCATGCGCATGCGCAACTCTGCTAAGATTGCGATACTGCTTCGCAACTTCCGGGTTTGGACTATCACACTTCAGCGGGACGGCACAAGCTTGATTATCATATTGGTTATTTTGGCACATAGCAGGACCATTTGGAAGGACATCACAGCCCATCTACATTGAGGGTAAGTCCTCTATCACCCAGCCTTTCTTAGGCGTTCTCCATCGGATTACAATGTCGGCTGACATTCCTAAAGGAGATTTTATACCTGCCTGACACGCATAGAATTGACTTTGTCGCTATCTCTGGCATTCAGTGGACTCCAGTGGCCCTATCAGAGAACCGTGCTTTTGTGGCCTAACAAGCCTAAAGGAGATTTCACGATTGCTACATCTGCATATTACTGACTTTGTTGTATCTCTGTATCTAGTGGACTCTACCAGCCCTATCAGAGAATCGTGTCTGTATGGCGAATATGGACTTTTATTTGCCGTACTTAATAACTCTATACCTTTTCCAGTCTGTCTTTATGCTATTTACAGCTTCATATGTGCCATGTTAATTTTACTATGTCAGTGTTATTAACACTGGAGGGTGTCACCCACCCATACTGCCGTTAATAAATTCACTTATCAATTTATATATGACCATTATTCCAAGTGCCAAGGGAATATATTAATATAAAGTAAATATAAGTGTAGGTTGGTACCCCTATACTGACCCTTGCATTTACCCGCTGTCCCCTCTGTTTCAAGCGCCAGGGAGTTATATCAATTTTATCCTCCAATAGGGTTGAACTATCCCTATATCCCCCCACTCCCAGGTGGCTGCTTATCCACTGATACTCTTTAATAGGGAGCGCTGAACATTAATTTTAAATATTTATCATCATCATCATCCCTATCACCATCATCACCAAACTTTGCAACATCAGTCAGTGAGTAAAACAAATAATACATAAAAACAGAACACGTGCATACAAGGTAGATGAAGAAGGTGCAGATATCACCTGCATATAAAAGCTTATAAACTAGAGGGTGACGGCAATTCTAAGACAATAGGAGATATTGGAACTCGGAATAAAAGCTGCAATGATAACTACTAATAGCCAGAGGGAGAAGTATTCGGTGGGGGTGACATAGGTTATAGTGAAGAGAAGGTTTTGAGGGAGCACTTGAAATACTAAAGAATGGGTCAGCGTCTGGTTAGGCGTAGTAGGGAGTTCCAGAACTGGGGAGCAGCACAAGAGAAGTCTTGGAGGTGAAAGTGAGAGACGATCAAACTAACACATCGGACTGTGACAGGGTGGAATAACTTTCACAAATCTGTTGATTTTCAACATGTCTTTACCTCGTAAACACATGAGGCTGACAACTTCCAAACCAAGCTTGTCGGATAAAATGTTATACTGCTGTTTTAATATAGTATAAACTATGGTACATAGCTCAGATCTAGATGTAAGTACAGTCGCTGCGTATAGGACAAGAGACACGGGATTTGTTTAGTAACTTAGACAATAAACATACATTTGTGTTACTGAGAAGTTGGTCCCTATATTTTTCTTAGATGTTGATCTGTTACTTTCTTTTCTGATGGTGTTGGTAACATTTGTGAAAAATGGGAAAAAATAGAAATTGCTCCATAAATTGCCTCAGGCATCAAAAATCGTTTTATATTTGCCAGGTGACAACTAAATTCAGAGATTTAAAGCAGCACTTTTCAGGCAGCTTCCCATTACTGTGACCAGTAGAACGTTTACTTTTGTCTTGAGTGTGTAACGTTTCTGTGGAGGTTGTGTGTAAATTCTGAAACCGTGTTCCAGTACTGCAATTATGTCAGAATTTCAACATTAGTTCAGGTCGGGGGGAAGGATGATTTGGGAATAGGAAATGTTTTAGACAGTTGGTTCATAACTGAAACTGAATGGAAGATTTTTATAACAAAGATACTTTTATAAATGCAGTGACACATTGAATAAATACAAAGACAAAACGGCAGGAGATGAATTGGAAAGTGCCGTATAAAAGTTGCACTGACATCCTTTATAACGTCTCTCATATAGCACTCTGCGCTTGTTCTGTGCATCTTGGAAGAACCAGGTTGTGCAACATGAATAGTATCCAGTTTCATGCATACTGCATTGATGCAGAGTAACTATTATTATTATTGCTAACCCTAACCCTATACTAGGATGTGGCAACAGACATGTCACAGTGGCTTAATATTCTGCAACTGCTTTTCCAATTGTAATCATTTGGACTAAATTTACCAGCACAGTCATGTTAATCCATTCACATAAATACCTCCCACAAAACTGGGATGAACTTGACCACGCCCCTGCTCCACCCAGAACCACGCTCAGAGCCTTTCAAATGATGCCCTTCAAATGATGCAATTACCCTAGACTGATAAACTGCTCTCTTCTACTCCGAGACCACCAAAGCTGTCCTGTGACATTAGGGTTGTTGGGGGAGGGGGGTATTCTCATGAAATACACATGCAACATGGCTGAACTGCATTCAGATCATAGGCAAGCAGCATGCATATGAAATCACTCCAATGGAACAGGAAGAATGCCACCTGCAAGCATGAATCCATTTCCCCTTCAAATTAGCATTAGTTCCTCAATTCGGTCCAGCTTAACAGAGTAGCTTGGAAAACAGGAGCATAACATTGTGTAACAGTAAAATGGATTAAGTTGGCAGGATAGAGCTATTTTTGTTGGGATAAACGGCGCAATCCAGAGACCACCAAAGTGGGGTGGATGAATCCATTCATGCAATTCAGCAATAACCTGTCCGCTCCATTGTACTATCCATAATAGGGGAGTAGAGTAATTCTCTCAATCGCATTGTTTGCCCTTAAACCATGTGGTAACATGTGTATTTTGCATGGTGGCACAGTGGTCAGCATTGCTGTCTCACAGCTCTGGGGGAATGGGTTTGATCCCAACCATGGCCTTATCTGTGTGGAGTTTGTTTGTTCTCCCCGTGTTTGCTTGGGTTTCCTCCGGGTGCTCCGGTTTCCTACCACACTTCAAAAGCTGGTAGGTTAATTAACTTCTAACAAAATCGACCCTTGTGTGTGTGTGTGTGAGTTTGTTTGTGTGAGTGTGTGTGTGTGTGTACCCAACATTGTGAGGACCTGAGTCATAGTGGGGACAAGCTTCTCAAGGCTACTCAAGGCAGGGGACCTTGCTAATATGCTCAGCATAAAAATCTGGTATGTATCACAAGTCACATTTGTCAGAACAAAAGTGTGCGTGTGTCCTATGGGGAGGGGAGAAAGTGTGTGAGCATCCCACCGCTAGAGGCCAGTATTCCGTTTGAATGTTTAGCAGGAGCAGTAAACAGATGTGACTGCATCCTGCGGCGCTTTGTACATCAAGTGCGTAAGACACAGCCGAATCCGTCTGCTGGTGAAGGTAAAACGGGAACGCTGAAGCATGACAGAGCCCACCGGTAGCTCCGACTATAGCCCAGAGAGCAGTGAAGACGAGTATGTCCCTGACACTTCGGAGGAGAGTGGTTCAGACACCAGCGGTGATGCCCCGTTGCCGACCAGCGCAGCAGAGGGTAGGTACACAGAGATGAGTTCTATGTACGACCATTCTCGACCTTCTGCTAGCCGTGTTTTAAACACAGAGGGTCGGAGAGACAACGCGGTCCCACCGTTGTTATTATTTGTTAATTTATGTATGCGGGAATGTGGCTGTCCTCAGACAGTCAGAATACATGACACTTTCCCATCTTGCAGTCCGTGTCAGGACTTTATGCAAAGTCAAAGTGTAAATTTCATGTGGTAACTCTGGTGACAAACTGCTCCTACACCTACCCCTATGATTGTCCTGTCCACAGGGCATTAGGAAAGGGGAGTCCCTATACACCATGTTCCAGACATGGGTCCTCACGATGCAATAAAAACAAATGTGTGTGTGAGTGTGAGTGTGTGTATGTGTGAGTGTGTGTGTGAGTGTGTGTGTGAGAGTGTGTGTGAGTGTGTGTGCGTGTGTGTGTGAGTGTCTGAGTGTGGGGTAGGGAATTTAGAATGTGGCAGGGACTGATGTGAATGATCACATATTTTCTGCACAGCGCTGTGTAATACAATGGTGCTATACAAATAAACTAATTATTTTGTTATTTTTAACAAATAAACACGTCTGTAACATCGAATTCAGAGTAGTTATTACACCAAGAGAAAACCTGACAATGGCAGAAGCAGAATATTATAAACTGTCTCGATTTAAGTAGGCAGTTATACAATTATAATATATTTTCCTGGATATAGTAACAAAGTTGGCATCTTTCGGGTAGGAGTTAATGGTGTTACAATTGCACTGATGAAAAAAGAAAAGAAAAGCAGAAGTATTTTTCAAGACGATCTTACCTCTAGGTGGCGCTATTCTATTTATGTTCATAATTAATGCTATATTTCATTTTCTCTTGGCTGTGTCAGCAGTGAAATATAAACTCTAGCAGCTCCCACGCACATTAAAAAATAAACTGCAATCAGCTTTGAAACATTTGCACAATTATTTCTGTCCACTTATAAAGTATATTTGTCTTTGAAACTATTTAATTTCTGTCATATTATCCCATATTTCATTCATTTACATTCAGTTATCACTTGCGATGAGTTAGCTAAAAACGTTCTTGTGCAATTGCTGCTTTTATCATTAGCACAAAGTGGGAATATTTCCTAACAATTATATATATAAAATACTGATTGTTTAGGTGCTTGATTTTTGTGATCTCAGTAATAAACACAGAATATAATTTTCTCCTTATACCCAGTTACGTGTCCAGTTTAATCATTTGCCTGTCACAAAGAAATCTATTCAGGCTCCTAAACATATTCAAGATCATGTTTCAGCATTGAAGGGGACCTGTATCTGAGGATTTATAATGAATACTTTAATCTAATCAATTCATTGTCGTTCCTGCATCTTTCCATCCTCACAGGTGTATCTGAATGTTTATTTCCTAAAACCACTATTTACAGCTTCAACATATTTTCTGTAACATTAAGTAATAAATACACTTTGCAATAACAATCTAACATAGTTTTGATATTATGATATATTTGTAATATAACACAGCAGATCTATCACATCATAACCATAATTACTACTGAGAATGTTTTTATTTTAAAAAAACAAACAAAACATTTTTAAAGGACATTATTCAGCAGATTAAGGGGATATATTTACTAAACTTCAGGTTTGAAAAAGTGGAGATGTTGCCTATAGCAACCAATCAGATTCTAGCTGTCATTTTGTAGAAGGCACTAAATAAATGGCAGCTAGAATCTGATTGGTTGCTATAGGCAACATCTCCACTTTTTCAAACCTGAAGTTTAGTAAATATACCCCTAAGGCACGGTTTCCCAAACCCAGTCCTCAGGGCTCCCCAACGGGGCAGGTTTTCCATATCTCCTTGCTGGAGCACAGGTGTATTCATTACTGACTGACACATTGTAACAGATCCACAGGTGGTCCTAATTATGTCACATGTGATCCAGAAAACCTGCACTGTTGGGGAGCCCTGAGGACTGGGTTTGGGAAACCGTGCCCTAAGGGCTATAATTGCATTCTCACTGAGAGGTCCCCATAACATTTAGAGGTCACGATGGTAACCACATATGTTTTTATAATTAGCCAGAACTGTGGTATTTTGTATACCTTTGCAATAAATACAAGGTAATATTTAGGCTTTTACCTTTAAATTGTTATTTTCTTTCACGGTTTTATCTCTTACTGAAGGAAAGTTATACTTCCTGTTTCCTATTGTTTCTGTAAATTGTAACCCTTCCCTGATGCTACAGCAGCGAATGAAATTAATCCAGTATACTGTCCTATTTAGCTGCATAACAATTGGACTTTAGTGATGCCTAATCCATAATACAGAAACACCAAGAATGGGTTCCAACTTACTATTTCCTTGTGTTTTCAACTCTGGCCTTGGTGTGGTTCTGTAGAAGGGACATACTCAGAGTCACATATCTCTGGGCTGTGTAATGTGATTACGGGGAGATTTCATGCTGTAGTCTTCCTCAAATTCACATCATTCTTCCCTGGGTTATCAATGCTGGCAGAAGCAGTGATAGAGCCCCCTCTTCTCAAAGGACTAATCTGGTTTCCTCTCCCTTATGTAACACCTTCACCTAAGTCCTTTGTCTACTGTTGTGATCAGATATGATTATAATTTAGAAAAACATTTTCTAATTTTGTATGAACTGCTCCATCTCTTGCTCCATCTATTAAAAGCCAAGTGCTCCACTTTTTTTTAAAAATATTTTTGCAAACACAAATCAGCCTTAATATACAGGATATTATATTTTAATATTGATTCTCTTTGTCCACCATTATATATGAGAAGACATCCTTTTTTATGAGTGCAATCACAATTTTTCATTCTTTGTGAGATATTCATTTATCTAAAAGAAATTAAAACCTAATTGCAGTGCTACCTGAATAATTTAGAAATGCAAATTAGCAAAGCAGGCAAACAAGTATATGTTCATCAATTTCTTTGTTATCACCATCTGTTTAATTAAAAAAATGAGTTTTTCTGAATGACAGCCTGCTAAGTATACAAACGGTTTTCCTAATTGAAATTGTCTTAAGCAATTGAGGTCATCATCTGCCAAAATTTGTTTTAGAAAATAAAGGAACATCTTATTCAAACAGATCTAGATTTTTATTGTAGCCCGGCAGTATTAATTGAAACAATGTCACATATTTTGTTGTGTCTGAAGATGATGGATTGCATTAATAGCATTAGGAGATAACAATGCAGGATCACTCTAGGGTTGATGTGAAATGTATATTGATTTTCTCATATCATATTTAATATTCAAGTTTTTAGCTTTTACACGATAAGCATATTTGCAATTTCCTACTGTCTCAGGTGTTATGAAACTAAATCCTTATTTTTGTCCCAGTTTTTCAATACTAACCAGTTTAATAGTCTCTTTCTCCTTTAGTTCTTTTTTCTCCTTCTCCTTCTTCTATTTTTCCTTCTCGTTCTCCAACTTCTTTCCTTCTCCTCCTTCGCTTTCATCTTGTTTTCTTCTCCCATTCATTCTCCTTTTCTTTTTGTCTCCTTTTCTTTTTTCTTTTCTTTTCATCCCCTTTTCAATTTCCTTTTCTTCCCCTTTTCTTCTCTTTCTTTTCTCCTTCTCTGCTTCTTCTACTTCTTCTTCTTCTTCCCATGGCCTCATTCTTCTCCTTTTTTCTTTTTCTTCTTCCTCTTCTTCATCCTCCTCTTCTTCTTTTCTGTTTTTCTCTTCTTCCTTTTTCTTCTACTTTTCCTACTCCTTCTTTCTTCTTTTCCTCTTCCTTCTCCTTCATCTTCTTATTTTCCTTCTTCTTCTTCTTTTCCTTCTTCTTCTCCTTCTTTTTCCCTCTTCTTTTTCTTTTCCTTCTCTTTCATCTTCTTCTTCTTTTCCTTCTCCTCCTTCTTCTTCTTCTTGCTTCTTCCTTTCCTTCTCCTTATTCTTCTTATTGTTCTTCTTCTTCTTTTCCTTCTTCTTCTCTTTCCTTCTTCTTTTCCTTTTCCTTCTCCTTCATCTTCTTCTTCTTTTCCTTCTGTTTCTTCTTCCTTCTTCTTTTCCTTCTGTTTCTTCTTCCTCTTCTTTTCCTTCTCCTCCTCCTTCTTCTTCTTCTTGCTTCTACCTTTCCTTCTCCTTCTTCTTCTTCTTCTTCTTCTTCTTCTTCTTCTTATTATTATTATTATTATTATTATTATTATTATTATTGTTCTTCTTCTTCTTTCTTCTATTCTTCTTCCTCTTCCTCCACTGCACACTACATTTGTTTTTTTTTCTTTGTGGTGAATTTGATTCTCAGTATATGTTCTTATTCTGTATATACTGACACTGCACATAGCACTTTTCTCTTTTTGTATACTGATTGAGATTCTTGGTATCTAAATCTGTATGTACTGGAACTACACAGAATAACATCACTTGTTCAGTATAATAAATGTAATTCCTACTGATTCTGTATATAGTGATATCACACGGGACATTTTACTCTGTATATACAGAATCCATATCCTGTATTCTGCATTCTGTATATAATTTGTCACCTCAGGGCAATTTATCCAGAGTAATTGAGGGTCTTTGACATGTTTTTATTTGATGATGCAAACGTTTAGAACAAAAGTTTGTGGAAATGGTTGGGAAAAAAATATCCTTGAAAATAAAACTGAGGATTATTAAAGATCTGTAGGATACAGTATTCAATCCGTTCAACTGCATGTAGTGGTTGACAGAGCCCTATCTAGACTGTATTTACATAGAAGACATACTGTTGATCCAATAACATTTAAATAATTATTAAACAATTGTCCAAACATATTTAAACAAGTGTTGTATTTCCCTTAGAAAGATACATTAAACGATAACCAATAATCCAGACTGGGAATCATCTGGACGTTCCTCGAGGCCAGTGTTCCAAACTGTTGGGAATTTATAGTTAAGTTATGTCCGTCCTTTATCTCAGTCAGTTAAGATCTGGGTTCTCGTACTCTATAGCGCTGATCTGTTGACCTTATAATAAAATCATGTTCTACCATAATCCTGGTGTCAGTCGAGATATCAAAGTACCCCTATATTCACAGTCATCAACCTTGTATGTCCACCTTCTGCTTCTATGGATAATTTGTGTTTTGTGTGATTTGTTCGACTGATTGTCTGGCGCTGCAGAGATTTGTGTCACTTTATAAACAAAGGATGATGATGATGGTGATGAAGATCCAAAAGCATTAGTAGGAATGAAAGGTTTTGAAATCTATTTTTTCTGGCTGGCGCAGGAGCAATCACATTACCCACTGATTACGTTATTAGGTGGTCATATATATATGTTGGCAGCACGGTGGCTCAGTGGTTAGCACATCTGCCTCACAGCACTGGGGTCAGGAGTTCGATTCCGACCATGGCCTTATCTGTGTGGAGTTTGTATGTTCTCCCCGTGTTTGCGTGGGTTTCCTCCGGGTGCTCCGGTTTCCTCGCACACTCCAAAAACATACTAGTAGGTTAATTGGCTGCTATCAAAATTGCCCTTAGTGTCTTTTGGTCTGTGTGTGTGTGTACGTTAGGGAATATAGACTGTAAGCTCCAATGGGGCAGGGACTGATGTGAGTGAGTTCTCTGTACAGCGCTGCGGAATTAGTGGCGCTATACAAACAGATGATGATGATGATATATCTGGACACCATACATAGATCAAAGGACAGAAAGTGTTTTAATGCCTCTTTTGCACAGAACTTCCCCTACAAAATATTGCTATAACCAGACTGTGTCTGCTGTAACAACTTTCTCAGACATTGACTTATTCCTTAAAATCAATAGGAAATGCAATGCTTCAGGGAACATTTACGGAACACCAGTGAAATGGTTAATACTTCATCATTTTATCTGACATCATTAAAAGTTCAGCTCCAGTCATCTGAACAGCAAGATAATCCCAGCATGGGGGGAATGTTTGGGGGGGATGGTCAGTTGTGCTCCTAATTTATGACACAGATTATATGCAAAGTATATTTTAATCAAACGTGCACCAAATTTGCTACATTTCTGTTTTTCAAATAGACTCATATTTATTTAATATTCAGCGATTTATATATTAAAATTGGAGTTACACAAATAACTTAATCATGTGACATCCGTGTAAGACATGTATCACAGCTAAAAGTACTGTGAACTGGTGGACAGGACAGACCAAAGTAACTATCACCATTGCTTTATACTAATCACCAAGGTCAGGATCACATCCCGCCCTCCCCCAACCACCAAACCACTTTTACCTCCCACTTGTGCTACCATTAGGCGTACCTAGGCAGTTGTCTAGGGTGCCAGTGGTTAGGGGATAACTAAATCACTGAATGAGTGACATAATGCCAATCATCCAGTGTTTCTAATCCCCCACATGGACCCCCGGCTGCTGACATGAAGGAAAAGCAGTCAGCAGCTTCTTACATGGACAACAAAATACTGCTGCCATTAAAATTCAGCAAGTTTATTTATAACAAAATACTTCATTGTATCTAGAGATGAGCGGAATTGTGACGAAACTGCCGGTGTATCGAATTTCAGACTCGAACACACGTGCAAAGTTCTGGTGATATCACCTTCAAATTCCACTTTTCCTTTTCCAATGTATGTGTAAAGTCACACTTTGCGGAATTTATAGTGTAAGAATAGAGGTGGGAACTGGGAACACTCTAGGGCAAATTATGTGACAAGTGCAAAAATTTCAATGCCAAATGTAAGACTATTTCTTTAATCTCGCTCATCTCTGTCGGCCTAGACAACTGTCTGGCATCCCTGCAGCGGCAAAATTTAGGCCCTCTCCTAACAAGATTCCAATACTGTAACTTATAATGTCCATTATTCCTGAGACACATGACCAATTTTGCCCATTAATTAAAATATTCCTATCTGCAACATTGTTATTGTCAGAATCATAGCATCTTCTATGGAGAACACACAGCTAAGTAATTGTAATTCATTTGTGCGGGTTAGATATTTTAAAATGATTTGAGCAT
Source organism: Mixophyes fleayi (assembly GCF_038048845.1). Taxonomy (NCBI): domain Eukaryota; kingdom Metazoa; phylum Chordata; class Amphibia; order Anura; family Limnodynastidae; genus Mixophyes; species Mixophyes fleayi. The sequence goes on from NC_134410.1 coordinate 3,722,935, forward strand.
TCATGTAAACACTAAAAAGAGTCTATTGCCAGAGAATGAATGCTTAAAAAGTTAATACCATGTACAGTTAGGAAAAAATTAAACAAGAAAACGAATAAAGATGCATTTAAGAAATAATGAACTCATTTTAAGTTTGTGGCTGTTTCCACAGGCTTCTAATGCTAATCTTGGGATACCATTACTTCATTTTGTGATTATACGATTTCCTATTAGTAACCATAAAACAGTAATTTGCTTAGCTATTAGTTGTACAAATAACAACATTGTTTTCTAATTTTACCAGGGGGAAGATAATCACAATAGAAGGTAAAATTAGTTAACTAACACATTTTATTTTCATGCCAATAAAAAAATATATATTTTAAAAATGTAAATCTTTTATTCCACGTTTTAATTTTCTGACTTATTTTTTACAGAACATTAAAATGAATGATTTCCAGTTTTTTAATTAGTGAAAGCTTATTTATTACATTTATACATGTTTATAACAGTTTTAAATGAAGTAAAGAACTTTACCTATCTATTGTGTATAGAAAAGTGAAAGAAAATGTTGCACAAAATATATATCTGGTGGTTTGTTTTTGGAATGGATGTGTGAGGATTCACTACACTAGCTCCTGATGACAGCGGTCAAAAAAAAATTGCTGTGAGGATTCACAACAATAGCTCCAGGTCACAGATGTCAGAAAATAGTTCACAATAGCAGCTACAAACACCTTCTCTTGATTCCTGTAATTAACACTCTGGTAAGAACTGCAATCTAGCGAGTCTCCTCAACTGGACTACTGCACAGCTTTCTTTAGTCTGCAATCAGCTCTTCAGTGAAAAGGACAAGTTAATCAGAGCAATTTATCTCACCTGTTTGTAGCCTTTATAAAGTCTCTCACTCCTACTAAACCTTTGCAGGACTAAAGTTTTGTTTTGGATTTCTCTGTTCGTGCATTGAAGACTTGTTTTTTTGGACTATACGTCACGATTCTACTTTCTCGAATCCTTCGACATCGGCTCTGTTCCGCGCAATTCTACCTTCTTGAATCCTTCAACATCGATTTTGTCCCCCGTAATTCTACCTTCTCCAATCCCTTAACTTTGGCTTTGTCCATGACTATTCTACAATTCTTTGACTTCAGCTTCTACCCCACTACCAGTCCTTCTAGAACTAAACGGCTTGGCCGGACGTGACGTGTCTCTGACCTACCCCAGTCAAGTGGTTCTTTCCTGTGTGGTGCCAGTACCATGACAGAATGTTCCAATCAGCTGGACCTTCAGTGTCTTGATGCTTCTAACTGTTCTGCAAAATATGACTGACCTCAACTCATATGGGGGTCAATTAGGAGCAGGAAAAAATACATGATCATTGCCTAATTTTTATGCAAATTCACCTATTTCACCAAGTGGGCATATAAAGGTTCACACTTCCACTTAGCTTTTTGGGAAGTGTCTCTTAGATAGGACTGTGCACACCATTCCTGCCTACTAACATTTGTCCACCATCCTCTATATTAATTAGAATGTTCCTTTTTTTTTTATAACCCTCATTTCTGTCCTAAGATAAAAGGGACCTTGAGACAGTCTATATTTCATGTGGAACATTTTTCATATTTTAGAAACTATTAAAAGTCTGCCCAGAAACTGTAATAATTTCAGTAGGAATTACCAAACCTGTGGTGCTAGAAAAGCGAAGAAAACAAAATATCTTTCTGTAGTGGAGACGACTGGTTGAACGGAGTCTTTGCACTAAATGAAATGTTTTCCCTTCAGCGGGAGTTTTGAGCCAGATTTCCAGGTTGTAGTGCGGCTGTACAGATGAGATGCGAGTTCCCGAGGCATCCTCATGAAAGGTGCCCAGGTGATAATCTCTCTGTCACTGGATGAGAAGCAGGACCTCTAGGACTGAAGGCTATATGTTCTTGTAAAGACTATGAGTTGAGTCTGTTTGAGGTATCCCAGTGCCAGAGAGAAGGTCAGCAGAGAATGACTGTCATACATTACAGATGACTCTAAACTTTTAGAGGTATCAAACATTATTATTATTTATTTATAAAGTGCTGACATATGTTGCAGCGCTGTTGTCAGAGTCACTATGATGATTGGACCCTAGAGGCCTGACTGGCTAGGCGCTACCCAACCCAGAGGTGTGAAGTCTAATGAGGTAGATGGTTTTCGCCAGGGACCCCCGCATGGAGGTGTGGAGTTTGCGGCCTTTGACCCGCAGGTCGCGGTCCTCTGAGTGAGGACCAGGCAAGACCAGTAGAGAGAACCCAGAGGCTAGATATAAGTGATGATCCGACTAAAACAGAAGAAGAGATAGTCTGTGGAAGGCATGGAGACCGCTGAGGACAGCTACATAATAGCTTGAGTCAAAAAGCTATAGACTGCGGCGGATTTGGGGACCACTATGGATAGCTGCAGAGTTGCTGGAGACAAGAACGATAAACTGCGGCCAATATAGAGACCACTGTGTGAAGCTCTAGGGTTGCTGGAGACAGGAGCACATGTGCAGTCCCAGAAAGCAAACTGGCGGCATCAGGGAAAGCCACTATGCCACGAAGCCGTCAGGAGGCTCAGGGAGCGAAGGCAGGTAAGTGCATCGGACTCCGAGCGAGTGGGGAAACACCTGAAACATAAGGAAGCAGAATAACATTTAACACAAAACAAGTGTGTGTTGTTATTATATGGCAGCAGCATTATCCATGGTGGATGGCGTTTCCGTGCGGCTACCGATGGTGCTTCATGGGTGAACCGAGGAAAGACACTGGAAGGTGGTGACAAGAAACAAGAACCAGCATTGTCAATACACAGTAAATACCAGCACAGTCAAACCTGTCCTTAACTAGTTATAATAACTGAACCTCCGTCCTCTCCTGGTTGTGGAGAAGGGTTTTGCTTTTTTGCTGCCCTGGCACTCTTGTGATTCACTTGGTGTGGCTGTGAGTATCATCATCATCAACATTTATCTATATAGCGCCACTAATTCCGCAGCGCTGTACAGAGAACTCACTCACATCAGTCCCTGCCCCATTGGAGCTTACAGTCTAAATTCCCTAACATACACAGAAACGGACTAGGGTCAATTTTGATACCAGCCTAATAACCTACTAGCATGTTTTTGGAGTGTGGTAGGAAACTGGAGCACCCGGAGGAAACCCATGCAAACACGGGGAGAACATACAAACTCCACACAGATAAGGCCATGGTCGGAATTGAACTCATGACCCCAGTGCTGTGAGGCAGAAGTGCTAACCTCTTAGCCACTGTGCTGAGCAGCCTCGTGTATTACATTACTATTATGCTGGAAACAGAGCCAGGACTTATGTTCCTCCTGTGCGGTGGCAGATGCTGTCACCAAGGAGGAAGCAGAGATCACCAAAGGAGGAACTGAGATGGCAATGACAATGACTGTTGGCAGCCACTTACTGGGTCCAGCAGTTGATCTGAGATGGCATTAGATCTACTAAACAAACCCATCCTTGATGCAATGAAACTTTTTTGCACCACGTTGTTACTTCCCATTAGCGTCACAAACTTTACCTGACTTTATATTTAATTAGAATATCCCGTGACTCAGGGAGAAACTGAAAAAACCTTTATGCAGGGATTCACTGAAAGCCCTGCTTGGGATAGACCATAGCCCGTTAACAACATGTTATCCATCTTTGGCTATAGCATCTGAGACCAGCCAAGCATTTACAGTTAATGAGGGGAGACCATGTTTTTCTATGAGATCTTCTCAGTGAATCGCTGCACAAAGGTTTATATAAAAGTTTTGTGTTACTTTTTTGATGTAGTTTACTGGTCATTTAACCCAGGAAGAATGATGCCGTCTGCTGGTAGGACTGTGACTACGAGTATCTGGATATAACTTGTGCACAGGAAGTATAATTAAAATTAATTGTGCTAAACATAATTAAGCCTATAAAGTTGTGCTTAATAGTTCATATCAACAGCGAGAAGATTAGGATTTACCAGCAGGAATATTTTTATCGTTCTGAAGTTAAACAAATTTTACACAGGAACAAAATACGAGAAAGAAGAAAGAAAATCTCCCCTTTTCTAGGCTTTGCATTAATTTATCTGTGATAAAGGCAGGTAGGTTAAAAAGCAACGCTCAGGGCCTAGACGACAGGTGTGGAGAGATTATTAAACCCTCTGAGACGGGCTTAAATATATACTGAATTCTACCAATAAAACAATAACGTGAATTTCCCTTCCAGCCACACATCTGGCGTGGAGCTGCACAAAGTTCTGTGCTGTTTACCTGATGCACTAACCTCCTCTGTCAAAGTTTTCAGTTTTTGAAAGTGTTGGAAATGGCCTGATTTGTACCTTACTCTGGGATCTGCTCTCATGTATTTTGTTGTTTATTTCACAGGTTCAACGAAAAAAATTCTGTATACTGCTCGTGGTAGGAGGGCAAGGTTTTATAAGGGTTTATACACATAAGTGGCTTTAATGGGGTATGAAATTACTGGAATGTAATGCAATGTTTATGACGATGAGGATGGTGGGGGACGAAGAGGTCGCCCCAGCCTTGGATGTGACCCAACCTGTAGTTTCAGACTTTTAAGACTATAATTATGGGGTAGTTGAACATTTTTCCGCTAATCTCCAGGTAAGTGGAAAGCGCGTTTCAGGGCACAGTTCTTTACATCATGAAGTTAATCAATAGTGGTCACATATGAACCGCAAAATATGCTGGCACTCAGAGCACTTCATTTTATGCCAATGTGTCTAGTTGTCCTACTTGACAAAACAGATGCTTAAGGCAATGCCTGGCCAGCATTCAGCTATAAATGCCACTCATCCACCCAGCTCTTTCCAACAGGAAATGTACATTTTCCACTGAAAACCCATGCATTTCCCTGTACAAATGAGCACATTCCAGCATAAACAGGTGCATGACATCACAAAACGGATGGCTGTTTTGCATGTAGCACACAAATACTGGATAGCTTTATTTTTGCACTGCAATTTAGACTTGAGCTAGGATATGCCCCATCCAACTTAAATTTGCCCCCCTCCTCAGGGCAAATGTCTTCCTTTTTTGCTGTGCTTGAGCAAATGAAGCTTAATATTTTCATCAGGATTTTCCAAAGTGTTTCATCCGTGCATACAGTCTTCCTCAGGGGCATAGCTGATCACAGTAACTTATTATTTTGGACCTGCATCAGATCCCTTCAGGACACTAGACTTACCGTGTGGGGGTAGCTGCCGATGTCTATAATGGAGGAGTGAGGGAATACTGCACTGTTTGACAGAGCCTCAGTGCAGGGCCATCTTAACAATATTATGGGCCCCCAGGCAAAGCAGTGCACCGGGGCCCATATATATATATATATATATATATATGAGAGAGAGAGATAGATAGATGTACTTGCTCAGTGACCCTTAAAGGTTTTTTTTGCAGGGTTTTTCTTTTGCAGGATTATTTATTCTAATTAAGAGCCCTGCCTATGGGGCCCCCTTGCCCGTGGGGCCCCCGGGCACTTGCCCATCGTGCCCAATGAAAAAAATGGCCCTGCCTCAGTGGAATGTCAGGACAATGCTTGTATACGGCTGATTGTGCAGTTTAACGGTCCCCCATGATTTACTTTGTGTCAGGTGCCATCGCTGTACTTTCCCCGCTATGCAGGGATGATCACCTGCCTCTTCCTTTCGGACACATCCTGTTGCCTACCAATAGGACGCTGCATCTCTCGGCCGACCCGGCGCTGATGGCAAAAGCACAGTGTTGCTAGGCAACGGGATGCTTTCAGTTCAGACTGTTGTTGGTCAGTGACGCAATTGAGTGCCCGAATTCAATCAGGCCAAGTCTCCCTCTATATATAACCAGCTCTGGCACCATTAGGGTGGCAGAGTATTAGGTCTATATCTAGCTTCAGAGTCCCTGCTCCATTACTACCTGTTCCTTGCTCTAGTGGTCCTTTGGCTCCTGCCTTGGTTTGTCTTCTGGCTTCTCATGACCATACTTTGGATCTCCATTCTGCACCTCGCACCCCTTTTGTCTTTGACTCAGACCATCAGACTAATCCACGTTCACCTACTACTTTGCTAATGACTGTCTTGAATATCATCACACTGTGCACCCCTTTCAGCCAAGCCCATACCCCCCTTTACGTGGCTCCCTCCTCGTTCGGTTGTGTCAACACTGGCAAGGAGCCCATCCAATGCTCAGTCTCATGACACCCTGGTGGCCAATCTACTATATTGAAGCTCCAGTATTATGTTAATACCATGGACCCACAGAAATAAATGAAAAGATGCAGAGACATGTCTTCCCCTTACAGCTTTGCAGACATAATGGCACAGCAAAACTTCTTTCCAGTGGAGAAGAGCCACTGCCTGACACATGCAGAAGTAGCGGTAAAATTACTGCAAGGGAGTGGAGGCGGGAGGGATAAGGGCAGAACCAGAGATGAGGGAGAGAGAGCTGAATGGAAAGAACTGGGGTGAGAGAGAACCACAGAACCAGAGAGAGGGAAAAATAGAAAATAATGTGTAAAAGCTGGAAGAAAATATAAAGAGGAAACCATGGGAAGGGAGAAATGTGGGGCAAGTGAGAGACTACGATGGGAGTACCAATGACCACACCCTCTCTAGTGAGGTAGACCCGCAATCTAGATCGCATCCTGCATTTGCAAAAGCCAGCCCTGAGCTTGAATGAATAAACATGGGTCATTTTACAGTTTATGACATTTGAGTGTACTTTATAATAAATGCACATCTGCTCATTAGTAAATCTAAGCTCAAAGGTCACTGTTTAGGTCAATGTACTTATTTGTTAAACATCGCTTCATAGCCAATTTGTCAATGTAATATTTATCTATTGCTAAAGTTGGTTAAACCTAGTTACATTTCGATTTTGATTGTAACATTGTATTTTCATGTACTTGGCTTATGTCATGCATATTAAATGATCTCTGTAAAAATTGTTTTTCCTCTAATGCTGGCTGCAAATCATGGCTGATGTTCACGGCCATCTGACACATTGTTAGATAATTATAGCACTTCAGCTAATCTGCTCGATGAAATATGAGCAGATACTAAGTGTCGCTAAAACTAATGGCATGAATTTTGGTAACGTAATTGGAGGTAAAAGTTATAAACTTATTTTCATTTATTTAATCGTAAACATGGCTGAGATTCCGCAGTGTGGATGTTCTCCTGTTTTACCTAATGGTTGCAAGTTTAGAACTTTCGCAAATATGAATTCAGCAATAACGCAAAGCTCTAAAATTCTAATTTACCAGCATTTTCACAGAGACAATGATTCACTTTTGAATCTGCATAAAGGACACTTTACTGAAACATACAAAGTATGGAGTAATATGCAGTATTTAACATTGTTTTTGGGTTTTTTTCTGTAGCAAATCTTGTACAAGGAAATTTCCTTCCACTACATCAGAAATAGCAAAACACTTCCCACATCCTGCACTTCATTACTCTGCAGCTACTGAGATTGGCCCAGATTTAAACAACAAAGTATGGACAATTCGGTGGTTCCATACCAGGGATAACCTCAGCTGGATGTTTAATGCATCCAAGTCTTAGTGTTGGAGGAACTATGGCTACAGGGTGACCCTCTGTCATAGAGGGACCCTCTGCCCACATATATCATAGTTTGAAGAGAAGGGGCCTGAGTCATTAAGGAGAGCAAAGCATAAAAAAGGAGTCACCTTGCATCTGGGCAAAACCATGTTGCATTGGAGGGGGATTTAAATTTAAAATGTGGAGACAGATGTATAGTTGGGATAGTACATGTCCTAGACCAACTTTAAATTTCAGTGTAAAAAAAGCAATCAAGTAATTCTGTGCTACATGAAAAAATAGCCAGTATTTAAATTATGTGCAATATAAAAAAATAATTTGCACCCCCTGTATTGTAACATGGTTTGTCCCAGAGAACATTTACTCCTTTCTTTTCCCTTACTTTTCTTAATGACTCAGGCCCAATGTGCTTAATCTTTTTAACTCTAATACCCCTGTTTTCTTCCTTTGTTATTCACCCAAAATCTGAATAAACATATTACCTGCATGACAAAAAAGACAGGCATGACTGTCCATCATCTCTGTGTGTACCAAGTAAGTTCCCATAGAAACTCGGAATAGAAGCCTAAAATCTATGACTATCCTGGGCTCAATGGGATTTCAATACCATTTGGACTACTATATATTGCTGGTAACTTCACCTTCCTAACTGTAGAACCTCCTCTCCCCTTTCTCCTCTTTTTTCCTATCCTCCTACTGTTTCCCACTTACACATTGATACCCATAAACATTTTTAATACTATTGTATTATCATTATGAAATGTAAAATGACGGACTTTGCATGTACTAACTGTGTACACAGGAAATAAAAAACAGCATAAACAATTCATTACTGTTACCTAGAAGGCTGCAAGCGAGCTTTATGATTCTTCGATTCTCATTCTACATTCCTAATTGATGCAATATAATAAAATGCAGCCACCTAAACAGCTTTCAGTGCAGGTAGCATGTGGAAAGGGTTTTCGTATTTGGTAATGCTCAGTAGTCTGCTTATTTTGTCTTTAAAATATATTGTGAATCAATATAAATATTTGGAATCAGAAAATATCTGCACCTACAAACAAATGAGATTTAAACCCTAATGTTGTTAATACCTTTTTAAATTAACATTTGTAAGTGACAACCAGTTTTTGGAGCCAGTAAATATAGTGATTTGGATAATAAAGCCATTTGAAATGCTAAAACATTAATATATTTTAAATTGAAATCTGTGACAAATATGAATGAATGCTTTGGAAATGAATCACACAATTGAATAACTTCTTTTAGTGCACAAATCAATCTGAGTGATTAGAATAATTCATATTTATATAGATTTATAATTGTAGGAAATTTGATCTTTTAGTTGCTACTAACATAATATTGAAAAGTTGCCGTTTTCGTATTTAAGAGTAATTGGCTTAATTTACCATAATGTAACTCTGGATCCATAAATCTTCCAACTCAGGAGCCTCATCAGGTTAAGTTGATCAAATATAGAATAAAATTGATAATTTCTTATGCTGAAAAACTACCTGTTTCCAAGTGGCGAATTGCTGTAACCCTGAATATAAGGAATTAAAAATGTGTTAACACCTTCCATCCAAGTATCAGTACAGGAGGAATATTCAGATATTCACCACTGGGGCCTCTCTAGGGGATGATTTTCCAGTTGCTGCTGGTGGATGGAGTATTTCAATATTTAGTATTACACATTGAAGCTTTTTTCTGTCTAGAAACCTCCATCCCACCCCGTCCTATACCACACAGAACCAAGGTTTTTCCTGAAAGCCAGAAAGTTAACAAGAAGCAAATATACAATGAATGCACATCTGTAACACTCCTGGACCACCCCATCCATTTCTCAAATATTTCCCAGCTTCTATCTTATCCTCTCACATCCCCATCATTGTATCAAGTGATTTCAACATCTGTATTGTTCATACAGATTTTCCATTTGCATTACTACCACTAGTTCTACTCTCTCAAACCTTTTCTTTTGGAGTCTCCCAGTGGACCGACTCTTCTACAAATTGTGATGGCTCCTACCTTGAACCTTGTCCCCGACATCAGATTCTAATTCCTTTAGCGCTCTTTGACATCTCTCAGACCTAATCACCTGCAAAAGCTGCGCCCCCACTGAAACCCCTATTATTTTTCAAAAACCTTTAACAAATTCTCTCAACAATTTCTACGTTCTCCTGTCCTGATCTTTCAGTCCCACATTTTAAGAGGGCAGAAAGAGAGAGAACAGAGAAAAGAAATACAACAACACAGAAGCAGAAAGAAAGCTTCAAGTAAAACTGGTACATACTGACAAGGACAAGTGATAGACCCATCACTCTTACCCGCGCACACGACTGAACCTCTCTTTACACATCCACTGATGAATTCTCACACAGACGCACTGCGCCACGGGACCCCCGATACTTCTAAACATAAAAAGTTATATCTCCTACCATCCCCCTTGGCAGCAGTCAACACCTCACACTTCAAGCATAGACAGTACAAACCACCTGCAGCCACATTTTAATCACACCCTATCAACAGCTCTTGACCAAATGATTCCAGCTACTCTTTCCTAGTTTTTAGCGCACAAGGAAACTGCTGACTTTAAAGTAGAACATCATTGGCGAAAGTCTAGAACATCCGATAACATCCAATAACATACTACTATCTACTAGAGATGCTCAGGCTCGGTTTCCCGAGAACCGAATGTACCCGAACTTAGTAGATCCAAGTACCGAGCCGAGCGCTGGTGTCATGAGTTCAATTCCTGACCATGACCTTATCTGTGAGGAGTTTTTATGTTCTCCTCGTGTTTGCGTGGGTTTCCTCCGGGTGCTCCGGTTTCCTCCCACACTCCAAAAACATACTGGTAGGTTAATTGGCTGCTAATCAATTGACCCTAGGCTGTGTGTGTGTGTATGAATTTAGACTGTAAGCCCCAATGGGGCAGGGACTGATGTGAGTGAGTTCTCTGTACAGTACTGCGGAATTAGTGGCGCTATATAAATAAATGGTAATAATAATAATAATAATAAAGAGTTGATCCATTTAAAGAAAGCAACAAATTAAATAGTAAGTCTGAATCTGTTATCCCTAAATTGGCATTTGGCAGTCACATAATGTGGATTTGTAATCCCACTTTTCAAATTCCCAAGCCCCCCTCTTACTCTCACTAGGCTAGGGGTCAGGGAAATTTTTTACCTTTTACCCCCAAATATATTTAGATACGCCGACGTTACCCCCTTGATTTGAAAGGAAGGAAATTATATATTATTAATTATTGGAATTCATAATTTTATTGAATCTATTCCACATTTCTTTGAAAGCTTCAAAACTTCAGGTTTTGGAGAAATGATGTTATGATGTTGCTTCATTTTTTATACGAGAGCATCAATATTGGGGCATTTTGATGTCAGAGCAATTTGGATACAGTCTTCAGAGTCCAATCGATTTCTCTGCTTTGTTTTTATGTTCGTTAGAGGGGAAAATCCTTGTTCGCAAAGGTAGGTTGTAGCAAAAGGCAGCAACTTTTTGACTGGCTCCTCATGTGCAATTTTGATGCCTTTGCAGCTGCTGACATCCAAAAATATGACAGATCTGCTTTGTTTTCAAATGTAATATGTGCTTCATTATTGCATTGAAGCTCAAGAGGTGCCTCTGCCAACCCTTGAGGCTCTTCTGGCACAACAGCAATTTCACATTTAAAGGGGTCTACAACCCAACTGACAGCATGTGAATCGGCAGCATTACCAGGTGCGGGCTGGGAGGTTTCAGCCCGGGGGGGCACAGGTGGCCGTATCACATGACACGTGATGACATCGCGATGCGGCCGCCGGTAATATTAACAAATTATTGCATCCACGGGGGGGACGGGGAGAGACGGCCGGCCCGAACAGCAGTTAGACTGAGCGGCCCGGGTGCCCGCTGCCCCCCCGGTCCAGCCCGCCCCTGAGCATTACCCCCAGGAATTTCATTTTTACCCCATTTGGGGTAATTTACTCCTGTTCCCTGACCACTGCCCTAGGCTATTCTACCCAATTACTAACCCCTATACAAAGTTCAGGGGAATTGTACATTTATTCTCTTTTTACTCTCAAATTACATTCTGATACCCAAACCAACATTGCTGTGTGATTGTAGCCCCACAAAGTATGTTCCCCACTGCAATCAGGTTGAACCAATTAGCAATATGTGACACTTACCTTCATGTATCAAAATCCTGTTTTCTTAATTTGACTATTTATTAATACTTATTCTTGTTTTATTAATGTGTTTGTTCTCAGTTGTAAAGCTCTGTGTACCAGAGCACCATATAAATAAATGATAAATATATGATGTTAACAATAATATTAAGAATAAAAATAAACATGAAATATTGATGTGGTTTCCTTTTTGGCAATGCACAGACTAGTAAATGCATAAAATATATAACTACATAGTTATAATACAGCTGATTCCTGAATGGCCATCAGTATAATTTAGCTTTCAAGAAATTATTAAATACATAATTGTTAATAATTTTTACATTTGACTTCATTAATATTCTATGAGCATAATTAACATTGACTTCAAAAGATGGCGATTCTCATACATCAGTGGTCTCTTATTGCTAACAATACCTTAAGGCCATCCAGCCAAAGTGTGGTGCATATAAAGAAACACGTTAATGGATCAAAAAGTGTTAAACATTTATGTGTCTAATAAAATATATATGACATAATGATCATGAATATGCATTCTACCTATATAAGGCATTATTAGAAAAGTTAATACAAATTTTTAAACATATTTAAGATAAAATATACAATTAGGTTTCATAGACAAAGCCTGAATATATAAGCAATGTAATTATATATATTAGGGGAGCGCTACTAGCCCAATTATAATGTACTGAGCAGGGGATTTCTTTCTATTTGTATGTATTTTTAATTATTTTATTTTTTCAATGTTAACTTTTTAAAACTTTTTTTTATTTTGCTTTATTTTATAGTACCCCGTCCTCCAGTAGAGCTGAAGGGATGCGACAGATCCGTTCCCTATTCCTGGATGATGTGGTCAAAGCAGAAGAAAACTTTTCAATATTTTAGTTTAAGTTGTAAAGTGGCCGTTATAAAGTACAAACAAAACAAGTACAGAAACTGGACTTTAGTAAAATGGAAAACAAAACAAAATATCACAGTTAAGCTGGGTACACACTACAGGGTTTTCATCCAATAATTGGCTCAACCAGCAGACATACGACTGCTTGTTCAAAAGTCGGGTCAGTGACAGTGTGTAGTAACACGATGGTCGAAAGTCTGCCCAAATGAATGATTGTCGCCTCATTTGGTTGGTCGTATCGTTTAATATTTTCGTTCCAATCTCGTTTCCGTTGTGTAGTGTGTATAAATTTCCGACCGATCCATAACAATCCTCCAATACTTCCTACGAAATTGCAATCATTGTTCACGACAACATGGCTGTAAAAAGTCGCTAAAGGGACGTCCGCTCTTCCCTTTATCGTCTAAAACAAGGCTAGTGTGTAGGCAGTCCATGGACCGAGCGATCGGAACATCGATCGCATGTAAAATCGGCATAAAAAGTTGGTGGAAAATTCTGTAGTTTGTACCCAGCTTTAGCCTTGAGTAAAAGAGCACTCAGCTGTAGTAAAGTCCAGTGACCTTGATTCGTTTGAACTGACACCCCAGGTATGAGAAAGGGAAGGTCAGAGGTGATGGCACTGATAGGGTTAAGTATATTACTTACCCCCCTTGCAAAAAAAAATGTGACAATCTGTTCTGTTTAAAGACCCCATCAAGGGTGGGCCACAAGCCCACCCCTTGCTATTGGAAGAAACACAGGTGATCTGAATAAAATACTTTCTCCTTGAAGAGGACACGTTCTGCGAATTTGGCATTTACAAGTACATTTGACAATGTATCTAACCAACACTGAAAGTTGAACAGGGGTATGTATTTGACAAATAGATCATTTAGGCCCATTACACTTAGTTTTACAGAAAGATAATAAAAACATTGTACTGCATAATATATATATATATATATATATATAATCAACTATTTTTCACTGTAAAATAAACTACCTGCAGAATACTATCTCTCGGGTTCTAAATACAGGTTTTGGATCATTGAGTTTTCTAGTGTCTCAGGTGGCCGTGAGGTTCTATACAAAGTGTCTCTGTCTGGGGTGTTATCTCACCGAAGGACGGCAAATGCAGCAAGACTAAGTTCCTATGCTGGGGTTATTATACGGTGATTAGCATAAGATTGGCCCTATGAGGGATTGTTTTGTCACAGCCGGGTTGGCTTAGCATGCTCTTTGCAGTGTCCATGACCAATATATCTATTTGAATTCAGAATACGGGCATTAGTTCGCCTTTAAGTGTAAACCAGAAAACATTCATCCTGTAGCAGCGACTGAGGATTCACTTGTAGTCGTCCAGGTTAAAGTCTCTCAGGTTTTCTTGCTTCCCGCTGTGGTTGTTTCTCAGTTTTGCTTTAACGATTGTACAGAAGTTTAGTGATTCTACACATTATTTGAGTACTCAAAGGATTTTATTAAAAGTTAAATAAAAATATTCCTAACAAAGAAGCTGAAAGATGACTGAAAATATTTAATAAACTCATTCACACAAAATCACAACAAGGTTTACTCTGACACTTGTGTAACCTTTACAGATATTAACGTAAATTTAATAGGTTTGTCTTTTCTTATGTTGATTTTTAAGCTGCATGTTACAATGTTACCAGTGGTGGCCGGCTGATCTCTCTAAAAAGCAGTTTCTTGGTTGCTGTCAGGAAGTTATTTATTTGTTGTGTTTGGCTGTTTTGCGGTGGGAGTTGGGGTACGGCAGTGACTTGGGGCCTGATTCATTAAGGATCTTAAATGAAGAGGTATCTTATTTCAGTCTCCTGGACAAAACCATGTTACAATGCAAGGGGTGCAAACTAGTTTTCTGTTTTGCACATAAGTTAAATACTGACTGTTTTTTTATGTAGCACACAAATATCAACTTTAAATTTCAGTGTACAAATAAGCTATCAAGTATTTGTGTGTTACATGAAAAAACAGTCAGTATTTAACTTATGTGCAAAACAGAAAACTAGTTTGCACCCCTTGCAATGTAACATGGTTACAATGCAAGGCTTTTGCTCATACTCTACCTGTGCCGACATTTGGACTGTATTTTGGACTTTGCTAGAATTGAGTTTTCAAGTGTTTTTCCATGCGGTGGTCTGACTTTGGATTTAACTTCTGTTGTACACCATTCTTTCTGGACTTTTGCTTGAAACTGGTGCTTGATCGCTTTGGGCCACTCAAAGTCACATCCTAACCTTTATGATACTTGTCCACCTAAACCTGCACTACCTAGCACCCAAGTATTGATGAGCATGTCACGTTCTATAAGAACTGCTATAGGCGAAGACCTCTGCAAGCAGGTTCTGCAGGTGTTAGAGTTGGCATACCAGTATTGTAACAATTATAGAATTCGCTACCAGCTTACTTTGTTTATTTTCTCTATTAATTCTTTTAGTTTTTGAAAAATAAGCATCTTTCACATTTTTAGATACTGTATTCATCAAGAAGATACTTTTATTGATTCTGGCAGACCTTGGCAGGAATGATCTTAGATTCAGAACAACCATAAGGATCATAAATTAGGCAGAATATTTCCTCGCAAGCAGTAAAACAAAGTAATTTTTTTTTTGCATCAGTAAAAAAAAATATGTGGATCAGTAGAAATTTCACATTCTATTTAGAGGTGTGTGAAACCCAGAATTTCTATACACATCAATTCATCAGAATTTAGATTTAAAGTTTGCAGGTTCAATTTGATGACTCATACTTGCTACATAGCTGCTTTGACCAGTAATGGGCAACCTGATAAACTTCATGAGCCACCTGTACATCCCTCTAACCATCCAAAGAAATAAAAAAAAGAATAAGCAGCCCCAAATAGACTACTTCACTCAGTTATCATGCTTTTCCCTTGCTGAAAATATTCCATCACATGCCGCTCAGCTTTCCCACTTACTTGAAAACAGCTCCACATGTTCTCAGACTCCCAACTTGTCACAAAATGCCCCCAAATGCCCTCAGACTCACCAAGCCTTTAAATCCCAAACTCCCAATACTGCACCAATTGTGCCACTCAGACCTTCCCTTATGAATCTCCAACCTCCCCACCTTAAGACAGAGCTAGCTCCTCCTATGTCATTCAGATCTCCTCACATGTCCAGCCAGAGCTCCTCACATGCATCTCTAACCTTCCCACATGTCCAGCCAGAGCTCCTCACATGCATCTCCAACCTCCTCACATCTCCAGCCAGAGCCCCTCAAATGCATCTCCAACCTCCCCATATCCAGCCAGAGCTCCTCACATGCATCTCCAACCTCCTCACATGTCTAGTCAGAGCTCCTCACATGCATCTCTTTAACATCCTCACATGTCCAGCCAGAGCTCTTCACATGCATCTCCAACCTCCTCACATGTCCAGCCAGAGCTCCTCACATGCATCTCTAACCTCCTCACATGTCCAACCAGAGCTCCTCACATGCATCTCCAACCTCCTCACATCTCCAGCCAGAGCCCCTCAAATGCATCTCTAACCTTCCCACATCCAGCCAGAGCTCCTCACATGCATCTCCAACCTCCTCACGTGTCCAACCAGAGCTCCTCACATGCATCTCCAACCTCCTCACATGTCCAGCCAGAGCTCCTCACATGCATCTCCAACCTCCTCACATGTCCAGCCAGAGCTCCTCACATGCATCTCTAACCTCCTCACGTGTCCAACCAGAGCTCCTCACATGCATCTCCAACCTCCTCACATGTCCAGCCAGAGCTCCTCACATGCATCTCCAACCTCCCACATGTCCAGCCAGAGCTCAACACATGCATCTCCAACCTCCCACATGTCCAGCCAGAGCTCCTCACATGCATCTCCAACCTCCTCACATGTCCAGCCAGAGCTCCTCACATGCATCTGCAACCTCCTCACATGTCCAGCCAGAGCTCCTCACATGCATCTCTAACCTCCTCACATGTCCAACCAGAGCTCCTCACATGCATCTCCAACCTCCCACATGTCCAACCAGAGCTCCTCACATGCATCTCCAACCTCCTCACATGTCCAGCCAGAGCTCCTCACATGCATCTCTAACCTTCCCACATGTCCAGCCAGAGCTCAACACATGCATCTCCAACCTCCTCACATCTCCAGCCAGAGCCCCTCAAATGCATCTCCAACCTCCCCACATCCAGCCAGAGCTCCTCACATGCATCTCCAACCTCCTCACATGTCTAGTCAGAGCTCCTCACATGCATCTCTTTAACCTCCTCACATGACCAGCCAGAGCTCTTCACATGCATCTCCAACCTCCTCACATGTCTAGTCAGAGCTCCTCACATGCATCTCTAACCTCCTGACATGTCCAACCAGAGCTCCTCACATGCATCTCCAACCTCCTCACATGTCCAGCCAGAGCTCCTCACATGCATCTCTAACCTTCCCACATGTCCAGCCAGAGCTCAACACATGCATCTCCAACCTCCTCCCATGTCTAGTCAGAGCTCCTCACATGCATCTCTTTAACCTCCTCACATGACCAGCCAGAGCTCTTCACATGCATCTCCAACCTCCTCACATGTCCAGCCAGAGCTCCTCACATGCATCTCCAACCTCCTCCCATGTCTAGTCAGAGCTCCTCACATGCATCTCTTTAACCTCCTCACATGACCAGCCAGAGCTCTTCACATGCATCTCCAACCTCCTCACATGACCAGCCAGAGCTCCTCACATGCATCTCCAACCTCCTCCCATGTCTAGTCAGAGCTCCTCACATGCATCTCTTTAACCTCCTCACATGACCAGCCAGAGCTCTTCACATGCATCTCCAACCTCCTCACATGTCCAGCCAGAGCTCCTCACATGCATCTCTAACCTCCTCACATGTCCAACCAGAGCTCCTCACATGCATCTCCAACCTCCTCACATGTCCAACCAGAGCTTCTCAAATGCATCTCCAACCTCCCCTCATGTCCAGCTAGAACTCCTCACATGCATCTCCAACCTCCTCACAAATCTACTGAAAATACATTTACTTGTTTGCCTCTTATCTTCTTAATCTGGTATTCCAGATTCCAGTTTAAACAATTAAAGTGTATATGTCCACTGTATCTCTAGCGGTGTTGTCCTTGATGATGGTGATTTGGGGAATTATGTAGTTGATGATCGCTATGGGTAGAAATGAGCAAATTCACATTGAAATTTTGTGTGTATCATGGTTTGTGGTGAACAGACTGTTTCAAAAATGTGCGAAGTTCCGGCGATATCATCATTGAGTTCCACATTTACAGCTGTATTTGTAAAGCATTGTAACAAAGTGAAGGAAGAAGACGACTGCCCTTAATATCATATAATATTGCACTGGGACTCTATGTATGGTACATTAGTATGGGACTTATGTGGTAGCAAAGTATTATGTGCTGTAATCTATATCAGTCAATCAGAGATTTGCTTTCATTTTGTAAACTACACTAGGAAAATAACAGCTAAAATCTGATTGGTTGATATGGATTACATTGCACCCTGTTATTCAATAAGTCCCAATGTGTTATATGTATTAAACCCAGCAAACCATGTTTACAGCAATGAGATTCTCTGCCTTTTAATTATATATGGCCCCACTATAGAACATTACTACAACAAAGGACATCATCACAACCTAGAACATCATAAATAATTTATGAGCTTCAACTTAGGGGCATTTAATTATAAGTCGCTATCTAGTCGTCATGATTTATGTCACCATGGCCCAGCGATAACGACCTTATCAGCAAATGTGATTGCTGACAGCTCCTCTCACATACACAGCGCACATTGCCATTCATGGTTTGGAAAACAGACAACTGTTTATTATAATCAGACGATGCCTTTGGTGAAGGGTTAAAGGTCATTTTACCATCACTCTACATCTATTGTAAATAATCTGTGTAGCTTTTAGCTGCAGTCTCTGTGGAGTTTATTTATTATGATTGGAAGATCCGCAGAAGCGTAGTTGTGATTAATTGGTTTGTATTGTCCCCTGGTTATTTTTCATATTTTTTATGTTCATTTAGCTGATAAATTAACACCATACTTAATATAAACGAAGAAACAAATGTATCAGATCCTTGAAATGAAGCCGCGATTCTATTATATGGTGGTGGGCGCAGGATGTGCTAAATTCATAGTGCGTAGCTTTAAATTTATTAAGTGCCTCATCTAATTAAATTATATCAAGGCTCACACGGAAAGGGATTTGTCTTAATAATGTATACTGAGTTTGTTTTCTTGCATATTGTTTGTAATTGGAATCTGCCACAAAATGTATTGATTTCCACAAAGAAAGGGGGCGTATTAGAAAAGCATCAAAAGTCGCACTGGAAAAACGAAATTATTAACAAACACAAATGAAAATATTTTTAAGAAGCGCTTTTCCAAGATATTTACAATTGCGTAGGTGACTCTAACACTCCTATAAATAATTTGTGTAACTTTTAGTTAGAATGGCAAGCTATATTTTGTACTTGTCACGGTTACAAACAGAAGTACAGCTAGGAGTCACGAATATGGTGAAAACACTCTGTGTTTATTTGCAGACAAGTATAAATAACAGGTAGTCAGGAGCAGTGGTAATTACCAGGTGCAGGCTGATGCAGGAAATAATATAAATGTCCAGAAACAAGCAGGTACACAGCTAATGCAGGGAAGCAGGGGTATGAACAGATTCCAGGCAGCATGAACCAGAGGAGCAAGGCAGGAGGAAGAATCCACATGTAACACAGGATATGACATCAGAATAGGACAACAATTACCAGCCATGTGTGCTGGGGAGGAACAGGTATATGTATGGGAAATGAGGACACACCCAGGTGCATGGGATGATTGGAAAATGGTTAACCCCTAATGCAACATAAAAGGCACAAGAGCAGCCCCTCTGGTGATCAGAGGTACTGCTGCAATATATGAAAAGAAACACACAAAATGAACAAATAGTAAAGTCCAAATGTCCAGGAGGCAGGGACTGCCAGGCAAAGCAGTATACTGTAAACAGATCGTTACAGTACTTAAATTACAGCTTATCACATCATTTTCCTTTTTAACCACTAGAAAGGCTGCTGAATCTGCCTGCTTATCTTCAGTACACAGAGTGAAATTAGAAAGGATGTAAACCTGTAAATACAGATGAAAACATTTCAGCCAATAGCTTGCAGGATAAATATTATTTATTCAATGAATTTTTCACAGGGAATTTGCTGGTACAATGTATTTGGTAGTAGCATTTTATCAATTGAGGGAATAAATTACTCATTGAACATCTACAGAACTAAGGGCCAATAGACCTCCATAAATAACGGACACATGAACATTGCTGCAATGTCCATAAAGATGTAAATGTTACATTATTGATGTAGAGACAGGAAAAGGAAGCACATTTTGCATTGCCCTAATCTAACTGTCTGTAGGTTCTAGATATTGTTCGACATTCTATTTAATGTGTTCTATGAAGATCAATCATTGGCGGCAGAACCTGTTGAGTATTTCTAAGTCTTGGATGATCCGAGATAATTGTACTTACAGAATCCATAGGCGGATGAATATTTACTGACATATCCCAGGGAGCACCCTCTTGTCCATTGTCTTTAATCCTAATAATGAGATGTTCTGTTTCATTCTAGAAAGCGTATTTCGAGGATAACCATGGCTACGCTGTGAGTCTCAGTAATGACTGCGCTGAAACATTTTTCCCATAATAGACTTGAAGTGTGTTAGAAGAGATGCTACACAGTGAGGGTCAAAGGGATATTATGTTACTGATTACAGAGATATATATGTGGATACTTTGTGGCTAGTCTGGTTGTTCTAGGGAATAAGAATAATGAACATAATAAAATGATTTACTTCTCAAAACAAGTTGACATTCAGGGGGAGATTTATTAAGTAGTGGTTTAATTTGTGGTTTGCAAACCCCTAAAGAGAATGAAATTCAGGCCACACTGCATGGAAAACATGGTTTTACTTTGATCTCCAATGCATACTTCGAGTGCCACAACTCTGCACTACTTTGTTGCCCCCATCCTAATAATCATATAGATTGCCCCATTTTAATAATAAAAATAAAGTAAGTCTCCATTTTAATAGAATAGAAATTGCCTCATCTTAAAAGTAATTCAGATTTCTCCGTATTAACTACTACATTACACACAAACTGATTCAATCTCAGGTGAGCATGGAATGTTGATAGCCAGGCAACCAATCAGAAGCGTTCTATAACACCACGCAGCCAATCACAGGGAGCCTATCTACGAGTATAGTATAAGTATGTTAATAAGTATTGTATTTTATGATTGTAGCTGATGCTGGCGCTGTGCTGTTTATGTTTGGTTTTGAGGAAACAACTGAACTGAAGTTTTAAAGAGTTTGTATAAATATTTCTATGTGAGAATCAATCTGCAGAAAGATCCAAAGTTTGGACAAGCTTTTGTTTGGATATTCTTTAATTACCTGTATGATTATAAGATGATCTGCAAACATTTGTATTCATTTTTTGGTGCCTTATTAGAAATATCATTATGATGACTTTAATATTCGCGCTTGCCCATGTTATTCTACAATTTCTACTAAGTATGTTGCTTTGTCATTCTGGCTTCTATCATTCTTTTACCTAAGCGCTTTGGATACTGCAAAAAACTGCTGTGCTTTCTGCATTGTCTATAATTATACACAGAGAGCAGCTCTGTGACATATCCAAGGGTAATGAATTTAACAATTCTGCCTCATTATATAAAGACAAGGTCAAGTCAACAATGTGTTTATTATAAATTGCCATTGAAGACAACCATTGAGCTTGCCCTTGCTATCCACCATCGGAAATATGTCAGCTCTGTCCCACATTTAGGAGACCATCAACGTAAATCCTATGCCACTTAACACTCTTCCCGTTAGCATTTCAGTACTTCAGTAAGCTCCTAATTCCCACGTCAATGGGACACATTATATGTTACTATATACATGCAGCATGTGGTCTCATACAAACTGATATTACCATTTGTCGCAATTCGCCCTTAGTGACTGTCAGGAAGTACCAGGTCTTAGAAATGATCTGGGTCTAGTAGCACCCCTAGTATCAGAGCATGTGTTTACATGCTATGACATAAGCTTCGATATCTATGACATTTTAGTCTATGGCATTGCATGTTGGCACATGCATTGCCAGGTAAAAGTTTTAAAAAATAAAAAATAAAATATAAATGTAAATATCCAATATGTGCACATATTTAGGAAGGGGGGGAATTCAATTGACTGTGTTATTGCAGAAAATAACGCGGCCTCTGCTCTATTACTGTTAATACAGTAATTTTATCCCATATTTTTGCCCGCGACTCCCTGAGCCAGTAGCAGAAATCAACGTTAAATATTATTATACTAATTGTACGGTAATATTTATATCAATAATATCAATGATATCCAATTATATCATTATTATATCAATATCAATAATATCTAAAGCAGACCCCACATATTCTTGGTGATTTAGTGATATCTCAGGACATCTCAACTGGATGACTGAGCAGCCCAGGATAAATCTGAATGGAGGGAAATAAGAACACAGTAAAATGTCATTTTTTCTCAAAGATCAGGTTTCATGTTTGGTATGCAAATGAAGAGAAACTTATGACCTGTTGTGTGGAAGTACAATCATATTTCTAGGACTTTCTGGTAAGAAGTTTGGCCAGTGTAAAGAAAACCTGACTTGAAAGGTGATTGAACAGAGGTCATAAAAAACTAATTTGCATTTGCACAGCTTTTATATTTCTGACATCATAGTGGAAAGGGGGCTGTGGGCAGATGAAGCGTGTTAAAATGTCCCGTGAAATCTAACATATTTGTTCACTTAGGGGAGTCAATTTCATATTGTGAAGTGTCCAATTAATTTGTGCCCTCCCAGCAGACAGAAAACTGATCATTCATGAGTTTACCATTTCTGTTGTTTATTCCTTTTTATTTTACAAGAACCTTTTGTTAATACCTTTGTATGTCCTTTTAATAGTTTTTCATCTTAAGCCTTTTGGATTTATTTTTCATATTAAATTTCACTTAATAAGTTCAGATCTCTGTGTTCTAATGAATTCAGTGTCAGGCTTAGCTTGATTTTATAACACTACATAGTTGAAACACAGGAGAACATTTGGTTTATGATAACTCTGGGTCAGGGGAGATCATTGTATTTATGATAACTCTGATGAAAGAAAATTGTAATAGATTAGTTTAAAGGGAGAACCGAAGGCTTCCTGAGTAAGATTGACAGCTCTTCACATAAAAAACCTTGGTGGTGGAATAATTGGTAAGGCAAAGTTAGTGTGTGGGACAGACAGGGAAAGTTTTAATCACTTTTAAACAGACCATCATCATCATCATCATCACCATTTATGATGGTGATTTTTGATTAACTCTTTGTCACACACACATCACGCAGGCTCAGGCGAGTGCTGATTCATGACAATCATTAACCCTTAAATGAGATATGTTGTCCATCTGTGTTCAGTTTATACCAGTTGTGTTGTGTCTGCAAGGGAATCGATTGACTTTGTTATTAGACAGGCAGAAGATATACTTTGTAATTTGCATGCCACCTTTACAGATGTAATAATGTTTGTACAGACAAACGCTGAGAGAACTGGATCATATCGGCTTCTGCATAGGAAATTTCCACAGATTTATTTACATCCTGATTAATGTTGGTAATTGTGAAACAACCACAGTAGGGATAAGACAAACTATCCGAAACTGTGCCCATTATAGCAGTTACACAATGTATATAAATCCTTTACAATGAACAGAACCGCTATTGTATAAGTACAGAGTTCAGATTAATAACTCCAATTACCTGTGCAGTAGACTAAATATTTCAGCAGAAAGAATATATTAATGAGCAGGAATGTCGGCAGCGGCAACAATTATTACACTGAGGGTTTCCTCCCTCTGGTTTCAGAATGATATTACATAGATTGGGGACTGAGGAGGCTGTTACATCAGCGATCTAAGTATTGCACACAACACAGCAGAGTTATTGGTTTGCTTGTTTCGCAAAAAAGAACTGGTGAGGGAATGTAACAAATTGAGTCAGGTAACAAGCCTTGTGCTGTATGGAGATATGGTAATACCTTCAATACTGATGTTTTATCATATTGGAACTTGTTAGTAATGTTTTTTCTGATGGTGTATTATTATTATTATTATTCATTTTTATTTATAGGGCGCCACAAAGTATCCGTAGCGCCGTACAAGGACAAACAATGGCACAGTACAAGGTGAAACAGCACAGTACAAGTAACAGTAAGCACTATAACTCTGGGGGCTCAGGCACAGCATGAAAGAGAGGGAGGGAGGGGAAAAGTGAGTACAGGCAGGTAACTATGGCCCAAGAGGGTGGGCACTCATGACAGGTTGAGAGTCACTGAGGGGAGCGGAGAGAAGCGAGAGGAGACAGAGGGCAGAGGGACTGAGAGGAGGTGATCTGAGTAGCTGGAGAGCGCAGTTAAAAGTGATGGAAACAGAAGGTAGGAGAGCCCTGCTCAAAGGAGCGAACAATCTAAAGGGAGGGGAAGACAGACAGACACATGGATGAGACGGAGAGACGGGAGGAAGGGGGAGAAGGGAAGAAGGGATGAGAAAGAGAGGTAGCCGACCGGTGGGAGTTTAGGCATGAGACGCTAGGCATGAGGCATGAGACCGGTGTATATTAGATAGATGTCCACTTTTCATGATTAACTCAGTCATTATTGTTTTTATTATAGTGCATTTCAGGCAGAGCCGTAACCAGGGCCGGATTAAGAGAATGGAGGCCCCTTGGCTAAGGGGGCCTCCATTCCCCTGTGAGGACATCCCCCCCCCCCCCCGAGGCCTCCCTGTGAGCCCCCCGTGAGCTGCCCGCCGCCCCCCTCCCCCTCCCCAAGAGCTTACCTCTGTCTGTTGTCCTGTCATTGTAGTCCCTCACAAGCTTTCCTCAGTAAGGAGATTACTGAGCGCCGCGGAGGGACTAAAGTGACAGTGCTCAGCAGCATTGATCGGGCCGGGGGGGCACCCCTGCACCGATCAATAATGCTGCTGAGCACTGTCAAGGGCCCCCTGGATGCCCGAGGTCCCTAGGCTGTAGCCCAGTTAGACCTCGGGTTAATCCGGCTCTGGTCGTAACTAGGGTTCTGTGAGAGGGGCGACTGTCCAGGGTGCAATGCTAAAGGGGGGCTCAGTTTTTGAATGTTTTAGGTTTATTTGGTTAATTTTGAGGACTGGGGGGGGGGATTTTTCTCTCCGCCCCAGGCGCTAAAATTTTAAGTTGCGGCTCTGATTCTGAGATTTAAATGATCCTTTTGCGCCATGTAAAAATGCGACATGTAAATTTGTCTCTCTACTTGCGCACACAGCTTACGCCTGTATTTTGAGTATACTTGTTGTCACTTGCACTTGGAGGGGCAAATCAGGGACGTGCGTATGTAAGTGCAGATGGGGTGTGGAACACCCTTTAGAGATGCCTCTGATATTGACTTACACATATCTTTAAGAAATACTTTTCAAGGGAGAAACTTTACTGTTCAAATTCAGACATCGCTTTGTCATCTTCTAATACAGAAAGTAACTAGTGATACGTCTCATTGACTATGTTAGAAACTGCCCCTCTCTCCGTTGTTAAGACCCGAACAGGAAGTCGTTACATTGGAGGCTTTAGTAACTTCTCTCAAAGTGCAACCCTCGTAATCTGCTAGTTAACAGGAGGAGGAATACTGGGTAAAAAAAATATATATTTGCTGAAGTTATCATTTATTTCTTATTTCTATTAATAACTTTAGCTGCCACTACACAAAAAAATCACAAAATGAAAATGTTCTAGGTTTTATTTTCATCCTATGGATCATTAGGGATATTTTAATATGTATGAAACACGTTGACACTTCTTCTTGTGTTATCAACATAATAATCTACGTTGGCGCTGGTGATGTAACGGGTGATTTTTACCCTAATAACCTTTCTGATTCCCTATAAACATCCTCTATTCTACATTAAAGGTTGGATCTCATTTGCTTCTGACTATAAATAGCATTTATAATTCTGCAAGGACTGGGGGGGGAGTTAATAAGCACAAGGGACTGTTGGAGGCCTTCTCTGTGTTACTCATCATATTTGTGCTTGATTAAACTCAATAAATCCATCTTTATAACTTGTAGGAACATAAATGACAATGGCTTCATACAGAGTCTTTTAAAACCATGTGTACCATGAAATAGCCAGCTGGAGGAGTGGATGTCTTGCTTCAGATATCAATGAAGGGCATTATGTCATCAAAAATATTTCTTCCCTGAACAATGGCACTAACATTTTCTGCTGAAATATTGTCTTCAGAAGACGATGACTTTCATTTCCTCTCTCCGCCAGAAGATGGCAGTGTAACACTTTCAGGGAATGATCCATCTAAAGGAAAGACTTCAAATATTTATGATTAACAGAAAAATTAATAAAAGTAATTATTTCTATCTATAATAAATGAGCACTGATGGTAAGTTAGAGAATAAATAAACCTTGTAACCTTTCAATCTACATTCTTATATATCATGCAAAAAAAAAAAGGCTGTTTTACGGATTGGCATTTCAACACATACTGTAGCCGTATACATGATGAAGCATCTTTCATGCAAATCAAAGGGAGCTGGAGACTTTTTATATTTATTAAATAGTCCGATTTTTTTTCTTTAGATTTTCCGAGAATTAGCACTTTACCTAATATTGTGTTTCACTGTAATTCATAAAACATATACAAAATAATTTTTCATTTGCTTTTTTACTGATATCTCCTCGTGCAACCCCCCTCCTCCCTCTCCAAACTAATTCTAGTATTTGTGGGAAGTGTTATATAAGCCAAGTCATTTTTTATTCTGTACGCAGCGCTGTACAGAGAACTCACTCACATCAGTCCCTGCCCCATTGGAGCTTACAGTCTAAATTCCCTAACATATACACAGACAGAGAGAGACTAGGGGGTATATTTACTAAACTGCTGGTTTGGAAAAGGGGAGAGGTTGCCTTTAGCAACTTATCAGATTCTAGCTGTCATTTATTTAGTACATTCTACAAAATGAAAACTAGAATCTGATTGGTTGCTATAGGCAACATCTCCACTTTTTCAAACCCGCAGTTTAGTAAATCTAGCCTTAAGTCCAATTTAATAGCAGTCAATGAATCTACTAGTATGTTTTTGAAAAGTGGGATGAAAGCAGAAACATTTCTGTGGTGTAAATATAAGCATTTTTATACTGCAGACCTGCACTAAAATATATCTAGATCTGTTTGTTTCTTAGACTTGTAGCCTCTTACACCTGGGGAGGGTAGTAGTTGAGCGAGCATTAGTTGAGTACATTAAGGGTGTGGTGACGTAATTGAAGCACGCCCCGTGAAGATGTGACATAATTAGAGGTGTATCTCTATAGAGCAGGCACAATGAGACGCCATGATGTTGACTATTGCGGAGCACTATCTAGCCGCTTCTGATTGGCTGTTTGCGCCTTGATCCCTCTAATTAATAGCACTTAATTTATTACTGTTACGACTACCTGATATTATTATTCAGATTTAGGATCTGTGTTTTACATTTGGACTTCTGCAGGAAAGAAGATTCATATTTAACCTAAGCTGCATTCTTATGCTGATGTTAGGTGTAAATATAACATTTGTATGGCGGACACCTCCCACAGAAATACTGCTGTTTTGGAGTTGAACGTTTTGGAGATACGTGCAACTCAGCATACACATGAAAGTCGGCTTTTATTGTGACAGAATGTTTATGTGTTTGGAGAAAATGGTTTTTTTTCATGATGTACATTTATTAGGATGTTATTAATGTCTACAGTATATAAAATACATTATTACAGCTGCTCCTGATACAAACACATGTTCTAGCTGTATATACAGCCACCATCACTAGTAATCAGCACTTACACCTGACCTGTAGCTGGTGCAAATGATACGACAGAAAAACACATACCTGAGAGGTGCCCAAAGCTTGGATCGATGCTGCTGCGTATTCTCGAGCTTGGCACGCCCTTACTGTACATTGACTACGTGCATACGCCCCTACCACACCCCGGGGAAGGGGTGTATGCCCCAGCATATCAAAGAGGCGGGGAAGGAGCGTATGACCCATTATATCAAATGAATCCATTGATAAGTTTAGCTACTAAAGTGTAAAATGTGAAGACTGAAAGTCTCATGTAAATGTATTGGAGGGCTTTGCACATTCCAGTATGAGAAGATAGGAGTGTCACCTAAGGCAGCTTCAAAGGGCTCTTGCTGTGAGATATTTACTGACACAAGTTAGTTTTTGAACTCCTGAATAGACTTTGTGGGACCGGACACAACTTGACATCCTGGCAGCCCAAGTTAGCATTTTGAAGGCCTATACAGATATATAGAAATATGATCTTCCAAGGATAATGCCTTCATAGTTCATATTTTGGAAAATCCGGGTGCCACTCCATACTGATGAGCTGGAATAACACCAGGGTTGTGAATGACAGGTACGGGTGGTATCCGGAAACAGCTAAAATCACATATCTTTGGAAAAGGTATGTCACATTGTCAAAATGTCATCATGTTTGGTATCAAAAGATGGACAAAGGCATAAGGGATTCATTAATAATAAAATTGGGTTTGTGTGACGTTCCACAGAAAAGTCAGGTCACATAGTAGAATTGAGTAGTAAATCAGACAACATGCAATTGGTGATTGAAAAAAGTATCACAGACACACCCCCTGGACGCAGAGACAGGTGTGGAATTGTCTTTAAAAACCTGAGACCAGTTACAACAAATCGTCAGACTTTGGGAAATCAATTCACATTGATAAGCTGTCCATCTTCCTCGCCAATTTCCCATGGCACAGAGTATGCAATTCATGTATGTTATCTTAATCTATTAATTGTTTATTAATTATTTTTTTATATCTGAATGCCCTGTACTTTTGTATATTAAATCTAAAATTTAATATGTTGCCTCCTTGATACTCTAACGAATCTATTAAACTGTTAAGAAGAAAATAGCTTGACCAAGTTAACCCTTTGAATGCCAGTGTGTGATTTATTGATACATTTGATTAACAAGCTTAGTGTGTGCTTGCATTTACATTTGTGTAACAGTCTGGGGGATGTGAAGAGTTAACCCGTTGTTTGCTGGTGTGGGTCTTTCTAGTCTGTGGATAGCTAGAAACTTTGTGTGTCAGTGTGAGACAGTATATTGGGGTCCTATTGCCCGTATTCAATAGGTGGTGGCAAACCTGAAGTGTGTGAGGTGTGAGCGTTGTTTGGGGCCGATTCAGTAGGTCTATAACCTGTGTGATAGGTAAAGAGAGACTGTGGGCCGAAAACGTGTGACCACCACCAAAGTCACGGCAGCTGGGAGCGTTTTCGTGACATAGAGCATGACCCATGTGGATAAAACAGGTCTTCTCAACCAGCGGTACATGGGGCATATCAGAAAGACCAAGAGATAACTTCCACCCGTAAAGTCAAATTCAAACTAAATGTCTAAAAAATATTTTCACATCGCACACGTTTGGGGTGCTTGAAATATATTTACACATCTTAATGGGTACTTGAGATAATTTGAAATGCAATAGTTGGTACATGATACAAAAAGGCTGAGAAAGGGTTGATATAAACTTAAACGAGAGGATACATGCAAATTTTTGATATGAGGTCACCTTCAAATAGGTCACAATTAACGATTTCTAGCACGACTGAAGCCTGACACTGTTGTGTCAAATAATCTCCCCTTAACAGTCATATACAGCTATTTCCTATTACTATTATATTATTGTAATCTTACTTTAGTATTTGTTGCCATACTTATGCACAGGATACAGTGTGAGGGCTGCTGGGGGCCACGGGCCATGGTTTTTCTCATACTTTTCAAAAGCCCTGATTTCATGTAATAATAGTGGACAGTGATATCGGATCACCCACTTTGAGAGAGAAATAATAATCATATCGGCTTCTAGGTTTTCTTCACTTGGGGGGACATGCAAACCCTCAGCTCCCTCAGGCTATAACTTTTGGGCTTCCTACTCTGGATTTGCTGCTAGTTGTGTCATGCATTTGGCCGCTTGTACTTATCTGTGCCTTGTGCCGCTGATGGAGAGCAGCAGGGGCGATGTGGGAGGGACTTTGCTCATGAATAATAATGAAGAGAATATGTTGCTTAGTTCTCCATTTCTACTTTTATATTCATTTATGACACAGCACTTATGCACTATAGGGCTCATGTGCAGTTGGGTGAATTTGCTCCCCCAAATGTACTCATGAAAACAAACTTGCAAGAAAAAGACTATGTATATGTCAGCTGGAGGCATCTCACAGTTGTACATAACTGGCGTAGTCGCCAGGTTTACGTCAGGATTAATGAGTGTCTATGCTTACTCCCCGCGACTGTGTAGAGAAAGATAAGAGGAAGCACAGTGATGTTAGTAGTAAATGCTAGAGTCAGATTACCCTATCTATACACAACATACTACTGTCTGTAATGACGCATCATATACACAGGAGAGAAGAGTATATGCATCTGCGTCCAGGTCTATATGCTCTAACTTTACTTGGTCTACGCAAACCTTCCCTCACCCATTCCATTACTCCAGGCATAAGGAGCTGTAAGTATAAGATTGTCAAAAATCTGGATACCGGTGTAAGAATACTTTTTTGGTGGCAAGCACGGTATGGTATTTAAGTCCAAGTATACATGAGCCCTTCTGTGCTTAGAAAAAGAAACATTCTTCTGTGCCCTGGTTGGGCCGTATAGTGAAATAGCTTGTCTCTGTTCTTTGCCAAGTTCTCCTGAGGAAGCCGGCCCAGAAGAGAACTTACAGCACAGAGAGGTTCTCTATATATGCAGAACTTTGCTTCATATCCATTATGCTGCTAAAAATTATGTTAGCATAAAAACATACCTCAAAGCTTTCTTTCTATTAGAGAAAATGTTCCTGACTGCCTGGTCCAAAATTACCACTTTAATACTGTACTTTAAAAAAGACAGGTTGGATATGTTTAAAATGCAATATAATCTAAGCTAAAATTCATCGTTACCACCTGGTCATATTTACTACATTACATAAGAAACAAACAAAACTCACCATATATTTAAGACCTGAGAAAATGTTAACCGTGTAGGAGAAAAATACAGAGAGTTTGAAAGAATAATTCTTACAAAGTCATTCTGTGTCAATGCCCCTTCATGGAAGAAAGTACTTTCTATTGCTTAAACTCTTCATGTATGTCATTAAGTTGTCTGAAACTACCTCAGAGAACTATAAAGAGAGGACCGAATGTTCTAAACTTCCTATTTAACTCCACAGCTGACTAATTCTAGAGTGATCAAGTCGCTCTATGGCTAAATTGTATCACACATAAAATAGAAATAGCACTTGTACCTTTGTTAATGTGCAATCAGTAGCTAAACTGACAATATTGTTTCTCAGCACTGTGTTATACTGTACTGTGTGCGTCTAGTGATGTAGGCTCAAGCTAAGGATGGAAACCTATTTAATGAAGATTTGGCTGGGTTTCCTTTCATTAGGTAAAAACATGTTTATGATTCTGGGTCTAATTTGTACAGTTCAATGTAAAAATTACTGTATTTCGAGCACCTGGTTCAGTATTTCTCTATGGAGTCAAGGTGCCAATTACTAATGTTATTTTGAAGATTAATTAAGCTACTTTAGCCTTAATGGGCTACAATTCACAGTCTGTATGAGCCTCAGAAGACCTTTAATCCCAATCAGCATGTGACCAGCATCTATTTTGCGTCTACATGATGTACTGCATCAAGTAGCGCATTTAGAGGCGCAATCCGAGCAATGTAATAAACAGCTGCTGTCAGGATGTCACCTGACTCTCACAATAAATTTCGGCCATAAATGAGGTTAATAAAATGAGGTTAATAAGATGAAAATTTTAAAAGTTCATTTTATTGAAATGGCTGGTAAAATAGCGGTTGGATGCTGGACTATTACACAGTCGCCTCTGAAGATTTTTCCTCTTGTCTGAACACAGAGGTGTATTTCTATGTTGTGGAGGCATTATCTACTGAAAGCGGAAGTGAGGCGTGCACCCAGAGGTTGGCTGGGCAGACTGTGCTGGTGCAAAACTTCAAAAACTCAATCAATGCCCATGATCCAACCTATCCAGTCACTAAGAGCCAGTGACATCACTGAGAGTGCAGCCTATCCAGTCACTAAGAGCCAGTGACATCACTGAGAGTGCAGCCTATCCAGTCACTAAGAGCCAGTGACATCACTGAGAGTGCAGCCTATCCAGTCACTAGGAACCAGTGACATCACTGAAAGTGCAGCCTGTCCATTCACTAGGAACCAGTGACATCACTGAGAATGCAGCCTATCCATTCAGTAGGAAGAAGTGACATCACTGAGAATGCACCCTATCCAGTCACTAGGAACCAGTGACATCACTGAGAGTGCAGCCTATCCAGTCACTAGGAACCAGTGACATCACTGAGAGTGTAGCCTATCCAGTCACTAGGAACCAGTGACATCACTGAGAATGCAGCCTATCCAGTCACTAGGAACCAGTGACATCACTGAGTGTGCAGCCTATCCAGTCACTAGGAACCAGTGACATCACTGAGAGTGCAGTCTATCCAGTCACTAGGAACCAGTGACATCACTGAGTGTGCAGCCTATCCAGTCACTAGGAACCAGTGACATCACTGAGAGTGCAGTCTATCCAGTCACTAGGAACCAGTGACATCACTGAGAGTGTAGCCTATCCAGTCACTAGGAACCAGTGACATCACTGAAAGTGCAGCCTGTCCATTCACTAGGAACCAGTGACATCACTGAGAATGCAGCCTATCCAGTCACTAGGAACCAGTGACATCACTGAGAGTGT
Organism: Mixophyes fleayi; assembly: GCF_038048845.1. NCBI lineage: Eukaryota > Metazoa > Chordata > Amphibia > Anura > Limnodynastidae > Mixophyes > Mixophyes fleayi. Next base: position 3,755,458 of record NC_134410.1, read on the forward strand.
AGCCTATCCAGTCACTAGGAACCAGTGACATCACTGAAAGTGCAGCCTATCCAGTCACTAGGAACCAGTAACATCACTGAGAGTGCAGCCTATCCAGTCACTAGGAACCAGTGACATCACTGAAAGTGCAGCCTATCCATTCACTAGGAACCAGTGACATCACTGAGAATGCAGCCTATCCAGTCACTAGGACCCAGTGACATCACTGAGAGTGCAGCCTATCCACTCAGTAGGAAGAAGTGACATTACTTTTTCTTTTCTGAAGATGTGCCTTCTCATGATTATTAATTCAACTCATATATCGGTAAGATTTTACATTTATATGTATGTACCTTATTAATAGCAGCAATATACGATCAATCTTAGGTTTAGTTTTCCCTTTAAATGCTTTCTAGTGCCCATCTGAATTACATCATGGGATTGTAAAATAAGAAACAAAAAATAATCTCATTCATAACCCCTTTATCTATGTATACAATGTAACTAAGTGATTTGTGGATTGATATTGTGTTGCATTATCAGAACAATGTAAATGGATTAATGACTGTACATTCTTCTTATCACCAAGAAGCCTAATGGCACATGAATGGTGCATAATTGTACATGTGAGGTACGTAAAATGTAACAATTTCATGTTATCTCAGCAAGTTCTGAATAAGACTGGATATTATATCTCACACCGTCTGCACTTTCTATTCCATTAGGCTTAGGAAAACCAAATTCGAGCAATAACAATTTATTTTTATTGTCTACGTTCACAAATGTATTTAATATTTATGCTGTTTCTTCAGACAAGAGAACTGGGAGCCACATTTAGTAAAATCATTCAAACTCTCCGAGAATTCTCAGCAATGTTTCATAATGTGCAGGTGAAACATAACTATCAGCAAAGCCAGAGAGAGGAGGTAACTCTGTAACAGATAAAAACACTGCAGTAATGTCATCAACTTTCTACAAGACACCTGACAGCTGGACGTAGAGTATAAGGGGTGTAATATTATTTATTAAATCTCATCTTAAAATCAAGTCTAGTAACAAATTGAGTAACATTAGTGAATACAACATGTAATTTAAAAATAAATATTGCGTAATAAAACACTCGCCATGTACAGCTTCCCATGTAAAACAAAAACACAAAACGGGCAGCACCCCCCAATTTTCAACCAACCCCAGCTAGACAGCCTGGGCCCTTCTCCACCATAGGGAGACCACAATGGTGAGGTCCCACTGCTATAGGGACAACCAGACTACCAGGATATTTGGCGTAGGACTGGTACCTCTATGAGGGTTCATGCAAAGAATCATCATCACCCCCTCCCAGAGGCTCCCAGCACCAGGCTGAAAACCGTTAGAGTTCTTCCCAATTCCCCCCGAGGTGTGTGGGCCTGAATAATTAACAAGATCTCTAGAGAAACCATTGTACCAAAAGAATGAAAAAATAAACACAGAAACACAGTTCCAGGAGTACAAGATGTCAGAAGTACCAGGAGTATCAGGCAGCCAGGATGCTAGAGGTACCCGCCTCTCCTCCACACTGATCACCTCTTCCCACTCTCGAATCCAAGACTTCTCCCGTGCTGCCCCCCTTCACTGGAACGACCTCCCTCGCTCCATCCGTCTCTTCCCCAATCTGTGCTCCTTCAAACGGGCACTTAAAACTCACCTGTTCCTTAAGGCCTACCAACCATCCATTTAACCTCTCATCTCTTCTGCTCATCCTCCCTTGACCCCTCTTCTCTCTCCCCTTTGATTCACTGGCTCCCTTTTGTGCCTGACTTTGTTTACCCTCCCTTAGGATGTAAGCTCGAATGAGCAGGGCCCTCTTCCCTCCAGTCCCCATACCTGTTCTTCTGCTCCGTCTCTACTGTATCTGCCCTCCCGAAGTTTCTGAAGTACTGGTACTGTGTGTTTATTCTTCTGTACTGTTCTACCCTGTATAGTCTACTGTATAGTCTACTGTTTGTACTGTGTGCGGCGCTGCGGAAACCTTGTGGCGCCCTACAAATAAAAGATAATAATAATAATACCCGGAGTATGAGATACAAGAAGTACAAGAATACAAGGGGTACGGAATGTCAGAGGTACTAGAAGTACCAGGAGTTAAAGATGCCACATGTATTTGGAGTATCAGGAGTTCCAAATGCTAGAGACACCAGGAGTAACAGGAGTTTAGAATGCCAGAATTACCAAGAGTAACAGGAGTACGGGAGTTCAGGGTACAAAAAGTACTATTGAGTATCAGGCATTCAGAGTAATAGAAGAATCAGTAATAGAAGGAGCTCCGGATGTTAGAAGTACTAGGGGTATTAAGAGTACATAGACAGGATGCCATTGGTGGCTTGGCCCCGATTGGAAACCCAACTGGCCTCATTTGGTGACCTTAATAGTGTTGTCAAACGGCTCTAATTAGGAGCCCTTATGCACGTTCATCAAGATGCATATTTATAGACACAACAATCTCAATTTCATAAAAAATATTAAAATGTAGAAATATGACCTATAAAATTCAGACAATACTGATGTCCTTTGCAAATTTGTAATGAGGCTGGCACGAGGAGTATGGTCGAAGACAATCTGGAATGTTGTAGTCAGTGAAGAGGGTAGACCAAAGGTGACAGTTGGCAGAACGTTGCCAATTTTTACTTTTGCCAAAACGTGAGTTGCTATCGGAAACTGCAATCCGGCAAATGTGGCGGAACTTCCCTGGACTCAATGACGTATATCTACATATATTTTTCCGCAAGGCAGTCAACTATACAACATTAAGGGCCTGATAGGGAGTTGTATATAAATGCAAAAGACAAGCACAAAATGCACTTTTTCGGACAGCGAATGCGCAGTAAAATTGCGTATGTTTCCAGAGACGCAGAAAGGGAAGCGATGGGGCAAGCTAGCATAGCCCAAGTACAGTAAGGGAGTGTTAGCACATCTTAGTAACTATATAGGGGTTGAAGCAGGCATAGATACCTTAGTAAATGTATCTGTTGCACCTGGTACAAGTTCTGGGCTAATGATGGTGATCATTAGCAAGGACTTTGCCCCGCCTGTTAATGTAAATAAATAAATAGAAGAGCAATAACTGAATGCCCCCCTCCCCAAAATACAACCAACTATAGAGCTGCTAGCCTAGGCTGGTATCGGCAAAATCGATGAACCACAAGTGCCAGCATGCCCTGGCAAAACCTGCAGTGCACCATGTAAAATGTAAAGAAAAAACACACACTGGATTAATAACAACTTTAATTGAAATAAATAAGCCCCCACACTACTCTCTTGAGACCCCTTTATTTCCTCACCTAAGTAAGGATGGCACCTCGGGCATCTTCTTCCAATCCGGTCTTGTCAATATAAAGCTTTAAGATTTACTGAAATCTTAGTACTACAGAAATTACGTCATTTTTACAAATGTAATTTACACTACGGTTTTTCCGTAATTTAGGTTAAACTCAGCATCAGGCCCTAAATATACAATATTAAATGTTCAGTGTGTTCGCACGTCTTGGGGCTAATAAATGGTCCTTATTATCCCAATATCTCCTATTTATTCATAAAAAGGATACTCTTACATAGTAAACCTCTGTGCTATACTGAAAAAAATATTTTTGTATCTTGAATTAGATTAGTATAATCTTTCTTTTCGTTCTTATTGGTATTAATTCCATTTTGACAAACTTTCACTATTTCTCAGAGACTTTGTACTTTCAGGGTAAAAAAAAAAGTTTCAAAAGACCGAAACTTTTTTTTTTTTCTTACTTCCCGTAGATCAAAACTATAGTGATATTTTCTTTGCTCATCTGTAATTTAAAACACTCTTAGATGCCCTGAATTCTGACCAAATAATGAACTGAATATAAATGTAATTACAATTATAAGTCCCTATTTCAAAATGGAAAATTGAAAACCTCTCTGGCTTATAACTAGAGCTGTTGAAGCAGGTTTTCATTCACTCTATAATAAAATGAATAAGTACAATAATGATCGCACTGAAATTAGTTACTATGGCATGCATATTGATTACGCAGAGAGTGCTATAGCTATATTTTAACCACTTCTTGACTGGATGGTTTGTCCCCCCTTCATCACCTGCCAATTTTCATATTCAGGCGGTATGTCTGTTCCTCAGGGAATCACATTTTCTTCTGCAGCACATATGGTCATTTACCAAACTGGGGCGGGTGTTCGGCAACAAAAAAATTAGCTTTATTTAAAAAAAAAATCTTTTTAAGCTTATTTGTGTTACTTCTATAAAACCCTTTTATTTGCATAAATTTGGGTGATGTGCTCAGTGAGTGAAGCTAGCACCCCCTGGGCATGGCAGATGGTGTGGATGGATCAGGGGCTGCTACCATAGGCAAACCGAAGGGGGGTTTCCTAGTGCCTGGAAACCCCCTCCAAGCCTGGGGCACTGTATAATTGAGGTGGCTGGAATCTGCCCCCGCTTCATACGGCTCTGCTTGAAAAGGGAGAGCTGTGTGCACCTAACAGTAGTGCAGGCAGCATTGCCCATGTATATTATGGGGATAGAAAGAGTTGGAGAGCAGCCAAGCACTGTCTAATATTATAGCCACGCCCCCATGCATGCTGGTCATGCCCACTGGCGGTGTGGTGTGGAAACCCCTCTACAAATCTTGCTTTTGCCCCTAGCTACAACACTGCCGATAGGACCTTGGGCTTTATGTACATTTTACATCTGGATCTCATAGCAGCTACCTGTCAAAATATTATACTTGATCTAATAGCGTTAGTGGAGATCCATTCTAGACCTCCCACACACTATTATAGACCTCTTCCTGCCTAGTATAGAAGCCACCTTAATACAGTATGAGGAATTGGACTCATATTTAGCTGAGTGGATTTGAAAATGTCATCATCACTGCCAGAGCAGCATATATTGTTTGTTTCTAAGGTATGCAGAGGTTTGGGGGGGGTGGGCGATGATGGAGACAAATTACAAAACAATAATTTATTAAATTTGGATTCTGTGAACCAACATTGGTTCCTCATTCTCTGTTCCACAAATTCACTGGTGATGACACCAAGCTGTGCTATATTTTAGAAATCTATTGTTCAAAGAATAAATGTGCAGACAATAGATGAGTGATGGACATCCAGATTTGAACCCCAAAAGGGCAAGACATTATCTTAATTAAAAACAAATTTGGCCCCCACGTCAGTCATCACTGCATTCACATACCCGTCTGCTTCAAAATATCACCACATCCCTCAGACCCAACTTATCATGAAATGTCCCCACATGCTCACAAATATTTTAGAACTCTCCAACATGTCACTCAGACCTTCCCCCATGCCTCTCACATGCCACTCCGACCTCATCAGATGTTACCTCAGGGGCGCAGGTAAAGCCTCCATGGGTCACTGGGGACCTACCTGTTGCCCACCTCTACAGTAAACCCTTCTCTGCCCACCTCCACTGAACTAACATCACCAGGTGTATTATAAAACTTGGACGTAGAAAACATTTAACCTGAGCTGCTTCCAGAACATATTCTCACTTTATAATCTGTTATTGTGACAGAAGTCCAAATGGATTTTTAATGAGTGTTCTTTTTCCATAGTAATAAATATTAAGTTTATTATGGCAATTTCTCTTCACTCTACTGACTTTGCATAAAGTAGAGACACTGCCAAGGGAAAACTGAGGAAAATGAAGGTTATTTATTTTGACGGACTAGGAAATATAGCAAGACGTATTCAGCCCCAACAGGCACATTTTCATGTATCTACCTCAATAATATAATTATTCCTCAGACTACTGCTACAGTCTTCATTTGAGATTGTGTGACACAAGGGTGCTGTGAATAGTCCATTTGCACCACACGTGGCATTTGAGCATAGGTTTAAGAAGGGGTGGGACCCTACATCGAGCAGCGACATTGCAAATTTTTTGGGGGCCTGCCGATGCTGTCCATCACTTTTTGTTTGATCACTCAAATTTGCTGGATCTAGGCATTCAGTTCTTGGATTAAACATATGGGGCTGATTCATTAAGGAAAGTAAAGCAAAAAAATGAGTAACTTTGCACCTTGACAAACCCATATTGCATTTTGAGGAGTGCAATTAGCGTATTATTTTGCACATAAGATAAATCCTGACTGTTTTTTCATGCAACACACAAATACTTGATAGCTTTATTCTTACACTGACATTTGAAGTTGATCTAGGACATGCCCTACCCCAACTAGAAATCTGTCCCCACATTTGAAATGTATCTTCCCTCCAATGTAACATGGTTTTGCCAATCTGCAAAGTTACTCCTTTTCTTTGCTACACTTTCCTTAATGAATCAAGCCCATGGTAGTTATTGGCGATCTTTCGGCAATCCTGGTCTTCTGGCTTTTTAATCAAATTCTCTGCAGGTATGTTGGCAACTTTAGAAAAGTGTAAGAATTGTTTAATCAAACTTACACAGACACTTAATACAATCAAATGTCCCTCATCTAATACAGAAGAGCAGAATCTCATCAGTTCAGAAAGATACATTAACAGCCGTTACACAAACAAGAAGACAAGTAGGAAACGAGTAATAATTAGAAATTCACTTGTATTTTTTGTTCCATTACACATTCGAAGAATAAAATAATGTGTTGTCATTGATTTCAGACCTGGGAATACATAGATCTGTTAAACGCGTGAGTCTGATAGATGGAAACTGTTGCACTTTATTTTGCAGTTCATAAATTTATGAAGACAGACATCCTGTCTCTCCTCTAAATAAATGTCTCAACAATGTGCTAATAATTCATAAAGTCGTAACGTTCACATGTAAAACAGTTATCTTTTCATATTATATATTTTTTGATTATGAAATGACAGAACACTGTACTAATGGAACAGGTGTTAATATATTTATTTGGTTGTCATTTAAAGTCTGCTTTTCCTCTATACCTTAAATAACAGATGTTTTCTTTGTTGATAACGAGGATTCCTGTGGATCTCTTTGGAGTTTTCTTGGGAAAAGCAGGAAGTCCCTGGATGTATATTGGTTTAGTTTCTCGGACAAGCATAGATATTTGGATGTATTACAGAACAAGACCCTGGATACAGGTGAGTACTGCAGAGTTTTTATTAAAATGTATTTCAAATAAAGAAATGTTTAAAATGTGTGAGTATTTTATTTGTCATTTCATCCACATTTATTTCACCTTGTAGTTATAAAAGTGCCCAGATTGTGAATACTAGGAAAGATTGTTACTGAGCTTGTCAACTACTCTTTATATGCACAATATTCATAGAAGGAACAAGTGGCAGATTCAGCAGGCATACTAAAAGTCAAAAAGTCAAATGACCTCCGTTCTCTGTAGCTTTGCAGACTGGAAAGAGACAATGATGACAAAGGTTCTATGCCAATGGTACAGCGCTACAATTTACTGGCGCTATATAAATAAATGATGATGATGATGTTGATCACGTAGCGTTACTTGGAAATATTTTCAGTTCACAGTAGGTGCTTGTTTATCCTATAATATGCTCTTTCATATGTAATCAGCTGTATTTCTTTTTGTTGTAGTTTAAATGTAATACCTGTCTCAGATTGTCAATCAGTCTTCTCTAAGGAAGTAAAGATAAAAGTGAAATCTCAATAAATTTACTTTAATCATCAAAGAGGACAAGATAGGATACAATTTTTGAACGGAAATCTCAAAGGCATCAAAGTTGTCTCCTCAATTACAGTACCTAAAATAATCGATGCCAATTTTACAAAATGTATTTTGTATCTAGACCTTGTTGCATCACTGACTTTTTAACTAATCCCAGGTACAGTATTTGATCTCGTATAAAGCAAATAAAACTTTGCTATTGTCAAATTCACAAAACAATAAATTCTGTTTTCTTTTGGAAACAATATTATCAGCATATTAGGAATTATATGAAACATAAATGTAGGTCAAGCAAGCAGTATGCTTGGGTCAGTACATTAACGTGTAACCACCCAGATACACTACACTGGGTGCATTAATACTCTATACAAATGGCCCTATGTACTGAAATATGGCACAATGGTTCTGTGGGCGATTATCCATTAGTCGTTGGTTTCTTATGTGTTAATATGGAAGCACTTAGAAATTATTTGTGGTGTCAGCTGTGTTTTGCTTTGTGCATATATTCTGCCTTTGTGCTGGGCAAAGGTGATTGGAAGAAAGTTCCAGTAGTGGCGAAAACTCATTCCCTCGTTTCTGTGTCATGTCGCCCATACTGGGTGTAGCACAGTACTTGGATCTTCTCATAGACCGGCTGGTTTTTATTATTACTATATTATTAATGGTTACCCCTTGCTGAGTATAGGCTCTTACTCACATGTCACTATATGGAGATAGGCTAATTATGAGTTCACCTGAATTTCATCTTGTTTCACCTTCTGAGACCTTCATTTTCAACTTATACAAAGTCAACATCTTCCGAACATGAACTGTATGCAGACACACAAACATTTATTAAAAATTATTTTAACATGAGTAAAGTCTTACAACTGCCCTTCTTTCCATGTTTGTTTCTTGTCTAAACCCATCAGGATTTTGTTTTTGATTTCTATCCATCGGGACCTGTCTTCTATGCATAGCCATCTTGATCTTCTTGCTGTTAGTTCTTCTTCTTCTTCTTCTTTTTCTTCTTCTTCTTCATCATCTTCTTATATTCTTTCCTTCGCCAATCCTTTGGAAAAAAAACCAAAAACCTGAGCCACCAGCAACTTGCTCCAAGAGGGCGATGGAGCTCCAGCTCCAGGCCACCCATCGCTGATAGGTCCATGGACACCAGAGACAGCCCTGAATGAGTCATCTTCCTGATGACAGGTCCTTGCTCAGATTGATATCTGGGAAGAGGACATTTAAACGCTGTCTCAAGTTCATATTGATTGATACCATTTATATGCAATTGTGTTTGACATCATTTATGGGCAAGAAGATAACATAACTTTATTTCTCAACTGTCCTGAATCCAGGACTGGAGGACTGTTCTGTTCAGCCGGGAATTTCAACAGCTGGGAGATATTTGCAATTCTCCACTTTCCTTAAATGCTGAGTAAACCAGTTAGTGGCACATGCATAATATAAGGGAAGAAGAGAGGGGGGTGGAGGTGGTTGGAAGGAGGCTCTACCCATGCCCTCCATGATGCTGGCCACACCCCTTCAGGAAGCACTGTTTTGCCCTTCATCATTTTCAGTTCTAGCCCCTATATCTGCTCCGATGGCAGGTTGAGGATCTGTCAACAAGTACCCAATCAGAATGACCTTGCTCTGATTGACTAGAGAGTAAGAAGGCTGCTCTGATTGGCTAATTGTTTATAGACCCCATGAGGGATAAGAAATAAATATTTGTAATATGATGTTCATTCATAAAATGTATCAATTTTATTCATATGTTCAGTTGACATTTGGAAGACATTCACTAGTCAGTGGGAAAAAATGGATAACCAAAATAATAATTATTTCAGCACACTGAATCAAGATACAATTGTATGAATTTCAGCATCTGTGCTGCAGCTCAACCCATGCTGTTCTGTACTGGCAGTAGAAAAATTCAATACATCCTTTATTGACACCAGATCAGTCAATTGCAGTACATCCTTGATTGACACCACATCAAGATCAAATTGTATGAATTTCATGATCTGTGCTACAGCTGTACCAATGTTGCCCTGCACTGGCAGTAGTAAATTGCAGTGTGCTGCACAGTGAATGTGACAAGGAACATCATCATCATCATCATCATCATTTATTTATATAGCGCCACTAATTCCGCAGCGCTGTACAGAGAACTCATTCACATCAGTCCCTGCCCCATTGGAGCTTACAGTCTAAATTCTCTAATATAGCCACACACTCACACACAGACACAGACAGAGAGGGAGACAGACAGACAGAAAGGGAGAGACTAGGGTCAATTTTGATAGCAGCCAATTAACCTACCAGTATGTTTTTGGAGTGTGAGAGGAAACCTACGCAAACACAGGGAGAACATACAAACTCCACACAGATAAGGCCATAGTCGGGAATTGAACTCATGACCCCAGTGCTGTGAGGCAGAAGTGCTAACCACTAGGCCACTGTGAAGCATGGTGAACATGCAAGTGCAATAGAACATAGACTGCCCTTTTAAAGTCTGTGATATATAATTGCTAAATGCAGCAGGACAGAACACCTCTTGCACAGTGACCGCATAGGTACATTAGCCACTAGTTAAAGGGTACAGTAGATATTACAATTTTCAAAATTCTTCCATAAAACGTTCAGGCACTCTCTATTTGGCCACAAATGTTGCAAGTGTTATATGATTTTAATGGTTTTATTTCCTTCCCTCGCTGCACCACACAGTAGTATTGTCCTAGCTCTATTCATAGACTTTAAATTACATTAATTGTGACTTTACAAATAAAGCACAGAATGGCGAAACCAAAACATCACTTAAAGATTGTATCACAAATTGTATCATCGCTGTGAACCGGCAGCACCATCATGAAAATCGTTTCATGCAAAATTTTGGTGTAACTTTGCTCATCTTATCGCCTCTGAAGAATTGCAAATTTCCTTTCAACTACCCACTGAAACCAATTAAGCAGAAGTATTAACATTTTCATATTATTGTTCATTTAGGATCTCTACTGAATCGTGTGGAAGATTTGCCTGACCTTCAGGAAAGACTGTTTATTATCCATGCAAATTAGACCTTTCTGAGGAGATTTTACACATACCTTGTTTTGTGAGAGGTGGCATCTAGACGTTTTTAAAATATACTTCAGATTAAAATTAAATAATAGATGAGTGACAGATTGATGGGAAAGTACCTGGGAAGAAGTCGCTGCAGCTGGTAGAGTTTGTTGTAGAACAGAAGTGATTGATTATTTCATTGTCATTGATGCGTTAGTGTATTAATGCACAGGATAACGAGACGCTTCCCTTTGAATAATAAAATCTGACTTTGCTCGTCGGTCATTGATTTTCTCTTGAAGTTTGTACAATGTTTTGTTTCATCTGCTTGAATTTTGGGATGGCTTCTAATTCAACCTTCTTTCTTTATTTAGCGAAAAAAAAATTATGAAGCCTGTTTGTAACTGTGTTATAAACTTTGTTTGTTTCCATTTTGAGAAATTATTTTGTTATTCAGCTTCCTGATGTTATATATTGCTCTGATATACCATTTACTGTATATTAATAAACAGAGATTAATATTATTATTAATATTCATGCATTGTGTGGATTGGTGGATGTATATACAAATACCACCCAACTGTTCCAATTTTAGCGGAACAGTCCTGTACCTAGTATTACTATTAAAATATTTTGAGAGTAAAAACATTGACAAAATAAATGTCTTTTTTTATTTTTATTATGTTTTTACTTTGTTTACAATTGCAATTTCTGATTTTTTTTGTGGACTGATTTGCCAGCCCCAAGTCACTAACATAGTGAAAATTTTTAAATATGACTTGCTCCTCCCAAATGAGGCTTTAAAATTTTGGCATAGGAAAATGGTTCAAAACAATTTTAAGAAAAGTTAAATGGCTTTTGTCGATGTCTTTGAGGAATAGGAAGTTACTTGGCTCTAGAGAAACACAATCGATCGAGGCAAAGTTATGTACTGTCAGGGGGATTGAGTTATGAAGGTTTGCTTCTTCTTATAAATGTCTCCATCTGCATTTCTCTCTACCAAGTGCCGATTAATATTCTGCTTCCTACTGGGCAGCTGTATTTTGTCAGCAACCGATTAACCTACCAGTATGTCTCTGGAGTGTGGGAGGAAACCGGAGCACCCGGAAGACACCCACACAAACACGGGGAGAACATGCAAACTCCACACGGATAGATCCTTGATTTGCATCAAACCCAATTAAAGCAAAAATATTTATACAAACCACGAATGCCAATGGCCAATCTCAAATGCAATCAGCAAACGTGAACTGTAAACGAGAATTCAAAACCGCAGATATCGAACTTGAGATTTTAATCTCACTGGTTCAATGACTGTACCAGAAACATGTTTGAAATTTTAAAGCATCACTACTCTCGCCCCTGGCTAAGTTATGCTCGGTTGCCTCTTCCACAAGAAATGTTGCCACAACTTAACGTATATCTCCTATTATATCTCTCTCACCCCCTCTGAATTCCTGTGGGTCCATGTAGACAGTCGACTCAGCAATATCAAGTGCGTCCACAAAAGTGTTTTCCATGTCTGCAATAACTGAGAGGCAAATGATCATTCTGTTCTCTCTTTTACTTTGATCACAAAGTTTTTGTATATATAAGGCAGCGGATTGTGACAGGCATGTTCTGGAATAAAGATTAATGGTGTATATATGCACTTGCAGCGAGTCCTCGCCACCTACACCTCCCTCCAACGCAGAAACCTTCACCGTGTACTGCAATTTGCACTTTAGTTTAGCAACAGAAATGTGTGTTTTTCTTCCAATGGTGCTCTAGAAGCATTTCAAAATCCTTGTTGCAAAGTACATTTTATATTTAACCACAGTAAATTAGCCTTGAGTCACTCTGAATTCACAGCTGCCAAGACCAATTTTGGCTCAGCTGAAACAAATGCAGTGACAGAAAGTGTCGACGTTTTATAGCCCAGTGGTAGAGCAAAACAATGTTTACAGTATTTTTACTGATCTGACCTCTGCTGTCTTCAGCAACACTAGGCTGTGATTGCTGCCTTTATTTCTCAGCGCCCCCCAACATTAACACAGCGGTTTCCATGGCATAACTATACCGAGTACGTTCAGTCCGTGACATTAATAAAATAATGCAAACTGCAGTCCGCCCTTGATTTTAAAGTGGATTAACAGCGTGAAATTCATGTGTATTCAAGGATAAGGAACAAAATAGCTTATTTGTAAGTAGGGTTTTGTTAGAATGTATTTTCTATGAAAGTTACACAAGGTAGATGATGATCTAAGCATCAGGCCTTAATCTCTCAGCACATTTGTTTCATTAACAAGAGAGAGAGCTGCTTAATGAAGATACAATTAAATCTTTTCCATAGACAGAATTCTGCCTCCAGTAGCCGAATCATCCCAAAAAAATTGCGGATCAAATAGTTTAGTATTTTGAGAAGTGGGATTAACCCTTTGTTTTACTAAACAAAATGAGTTTATAAATCATTTATACTAAAGTAACTTTATCTGGGCAGGGTGTGTGCATGTTTGTGTAGCTAAGTGATTATTATTTACACGTTCACTTCAAATATGGAGATTATTGAGCTGGAGGTGGATGCAGGTATGGTTGGGGCAGATACTGGATATGAACTGGGGCTATTTGAAGCCTTCATTAGGCATAATTATTTTAACCCTTGCAGCACCTTAGCAATATAGTGCCTGTCTCATGTTTACGTGAACTGAAAGGTGATGGATGGATTGAATTGTAGGTTTTTTATCTGTGGTTGTGCACAAAATAGTAGTTGACTGGTGCTGTCTCTGGAAGTTCCCTTTAGTATAACTCTTGAGTGGAGAAATAATTTAGCCTTTCATATATCCCAAAGAGGGAAGTTTCAGCCTCAGGAGTAGAACGAACTGTTTGGCACATGAAACATTCGGCAAGAGAACAGAATAGGCATGTGGGACCACTGCCCCCAGTGGAGGAACACCACAGAGTCGGTAAGTAAGTGGGTCTGGCAATTCCTGGTCTCCCCCTGTCCTCCCTGGTCCTACTTCTTGCCCGAGTCCCTCGCTCTGTCCTTGAAAGAGTAGAGTGGGAGCCCTGGCTGAGCATTCATGCGAACAGCTCATGTGTAGTGAAGCCCCAGAGGGGGCATTACTGTGGATGTCCCGGACCCGCCCAAGCTCAAAAGAGGCCCCTGCTCTGTTTTTTAGAGTGGGGCGTGGAGCTGGGGTGGAGCACTGCCTAGCCAGTACTCAAATTTTACTATGTCTCAGCCCTCATCATCATCATTTATTTATATAGCACCTCTAATTCCGCAGCGCTGTACAGAGAACTCATTCACCTCAGTCCCTGCCCCATTGGAGCTTACAGTCTAATTTCCATAATATAGACACACACAGACACAGACAGGGAGACAGACAGAGACAAGGGTCAATTTTTGATAGCAACCAATTAACCTACCAGTATGTTTTTTGGAGTGTGGGAGGAAACAGGAGCATCCGAAGGAAAGACACGCAAACACGAGGAGAACATACAAACTCCACACAGATAAGGCCATTGTCGGGAATCAAACTCATGATCCCAGTGCTGTGAGGTAGAATTGCTAACCACTAGGTCACTGTGCTGCCCTGCTGCCATTATTTTTTAGCGTTCTTTAGGATTAATGTCTTTCTCATGGACTACTTAAGCTGGGAACACATCTATGCAATCTTACTGCAGGTGCAATTCCTGTAACGTTTTCACCAACGACTGAAAGTCCCAATGAACATGCCGATTCATGCGTACACACCTACAGAACCTTGCCGCTTTAAAAATAGTGTTATAGAGGTCGCAATTTAAAATGACGTGAAAACAGGCTGCCGTTATTACTGATGCTCGTGATTTATTAACACACTGTCTGGGACTGTATTGGTCATTGTTAAGGTCACTCAGCATTTATTACAAGTCGGCCAAGCGACTTTCGTCAATTTTTTTTACAGCCTACTGCTTGTCGTTTTTACCAGCTCCAGAAATTCGTACCCCACCCATTCTATCATTGTTTGTGATTTTTTAGGAAGTTTAGAAAACCAAATCTATAGATGCGATGTGTTTTGGTCCAAAAAAAAACATGATGGTGGGAGCACACATCTAATGCAATATCTGACCAAACGGTCGTGAATTGTGTGATTTGCACGATAATTGTGTCAGTGTGTACCTAGCTTTACACCACTGGAAACACACTTGCCATTTTATTTTTTATGCACAGTGAGACTATCAGACAGTAACATATCCGGCTTCCAGTTGTATTATATTCCCCTATGTAGTTTCCAGGCTCCTAAACTCCTCCTGTTTCCCCGCTTTATTCCATTATTACAGCTGTACAACTGTTACTTTATCTAATTTCTGTGCCATAAAACGACTACCGGGGATGTAGATCTGACGTTTGCCCCCAAAACACTGAAAATGACGACAATTCATCTGCCACTGAGTTATTTTAAAAGCAGTGTCCCCAGAGAAATAACACAAGATTAAAATGACATTACTTATATCACCATTAATATAGAAGGAAATTCACTTAAAATTCTGTCAGTACCAGGGGAATTATTAGAAACTAAATGTACCCAATATCCAGTTTTCTACTTAACCAACTCAGGTGGCTCCGTGTCTGTTATTGCTTTCATCCCAGCGAGGGAGTTTTTCTAATGAGAGAACATGTTTAATCTTGTCTTTAAAGCCAGCATGGTTTGTCTTAAATTGTTCCATTATTCTTTTGGACAGTTTATATCCATTTAATGAAAAATCATTTCCTGTTCTCAGGCTAAGCACTTTTTTCTTCTATTGAAGTGAAACTATAACTCCCATTTGTGAAGGTGACTTAATTTATTCAGGTGGCCCAAATTAAGACATCACTTTCACAATCTTTTTTTGGACGTGGGCTATTGAAACTACAAGGGAATATTAACATAGGCGTAACCACTCTTAATTCATTTCCAATTGTATAGAACAAGTTTCTGGTAGAGTTAATGCATTGCTAGTTGTTTCATGCCTGCATACCATTATGTTATACCAACTAAGTGCTTTCAAGGCAATATTTCTATGATGGAAGGGGGCGGAGCCCATCAGCTTATGGTTGGCGCACTGGGCTTGGTTTCTGTCTGGGTGGAACGGAGGTTGTTCTTATGGATAAGGGCTAATGTAACCTGAGTTTATGCATGTGGGATGTTGGGAGATTAGTTTCAGCCCTGTGTTTTCTCTGAAAGACAAGCTAAACAAAAGAACAGAAACTAGAAAAATCCTCATAACATCCACCTCTCTCCACTACTGTGTGATCCAGGATTTACATCAGGAGACATTTACCTTGAAAGGCTGAATTGACAATCTCCTGCTCAGTGCAACTCTGCAGAACAGATTTTTTTTTTTTTTTTCCTGACCAGTCCATTAAAGAAAAAGACAATAATTATTGCATTAGACATTACCCATCAGTTAAGGTTTATTTTCACAGTTGTATTTTTGATATGTTCAGAATTTACATGCTCATTTCCAGGATAAGTGGGGCTGTTACCGTATTCTGATGTCCCGCGGTGCACGGGGAACAGTTTCATCGTTTACCTGTTATTACATAATTATATAACTGAGGTAGATGAAACACAAGTTCATCAAGTGCAACTTTTTACAGCTCCTGTATAATCTAAATGACTATGGGACCACGCATTGCCGCTTTAAATGCGGCGTTTTCAGCCTGGCCATTAGTAGTGACGTGATATCTCAGTGTCCATATTTCGGAAAGTCGCTGTTGAAGTCTGCAGGTGATTTGAAGTGTCGGATATCCTGGCAGTCTATTATACAGTCATTGGATAATTTCATGTGGTCGCACTTACAGTCTTCGTCATTTTTTGGTTGAAGTAATTAATGTGTATCGGGATTACAAGTGATGTAAATTCATATCACACCCAATGATCCATTCCTTCCATTATGTGATGTTCTTGGTACAGTTATTACCAGTGTACGCAAAACTACTGTTACAGAATTGTGACATTAATGATATCATATACATTGGTATATTTTACTACCTGAAGACATACAGGACCCGATTCATGCTCGGTCGTAAGTTCGAATGTGTCATATCTTGAATAAGCTCTGAACATGCTCGAAAATGGACCTTACATCAATAAATATAATTACATGCAATTCACAGCAGAACACAAATGACACTGGCAAATGTATAATACGGGCGCTCTATGGGCGTTTTGCTGCAGATGCGGATGATTTGAGTCCTAGGTTTCTTGCAATTGTGCTTGTTTCAGCCATATCATTTGCACCAGCCACTAGGCAGGCGTCAGTGCCAACTGATAGTGATGACTGGCACGGTATAGTCTTTGTATTAAAATCTACACATATGTGTGCCAGTGGAGAGAACAGAACAACTGTATGCAAGATAGACCATACAAACTCATTATACGTACAGCATGCAATAACATCTACACAATCAGCATCTTTATTTAGCCATTGAATGTTAGGATTTTTTCCCCATTTTTTAACAATCTATATTTTTATAAATGATTATACTGTTTAGCGTTATTTATTGTATTATAGATTTTTTTTTGTATGCGTTCTGATGTGACTTTTTATTGCACAGACGTTTGTGCGTATCCTGCACTTGATTCTGTCTGTCTACGTGCGGCAAGTAACATTTTCTAAATATTATCATAATTCAGGTTGATACTGTGGTCATGGGTTGAGCAAACAAACCTCCATTGATAGTAACTGAAAACCTTGTTTGTGTGATGAAAAAGCAACAGAGAAGGAATGTGTGTGTATAGGAAAGGAACAAACTTTTCTATTTTGTTAATGGAACCATTAGCCTATCAACGATCATTGGTTAAATAAACTCCCAGGTACAGTGTATCTAACAGGTCCATAACAGGGCAGTTTCAGACCACAAGGGAGCAATCGCTTAACTTCAAAGAAATACCCCCAAAACTGTTCTGCTTTATGTCCAAGAAATACCCCCCAAAACAATTCTGGTTAAGAAAATTTGGGATCTTATGCAGACACCCAGTCCACCCCCCTGTCAACTGACCAAAGATATTTTTTATTAAATCACTATCAAGGAGCACCTGTCTATCCCAACACTAAACATTTAGAGGAAAATCATGTGAAAAATAACTTTTTATTTTCCCTTTAAGCCTTTTTTTCAGTTTCCCAACAGACACGATGAGTCCGACTCACTGACGAGGAGAGGAGGCCAACACTTAATTTAAATTGAACATTGTAACTTCTTTAAAATACATTTAATTGGAAAGTTCAATTATACTTAGCCTAATAAACTCCCAGATTACAGCTCACAGAGTGAGGGCTTAACTCTGGATTTAAATATGACAAACAAGACAATTCTAATGTCTAATTTTAGAATATTGTTCTTGAATATTTAACATAGGCAGCAGATTAATAGTATCATTGTGTTGACTATAAAACATGATGACATATGGCAGTAATGGATCACTGGAATGTAAATCACACAGCGACACGTTCAACAATCAATCCTATGAGCCTTGTGTTTAAGGTGGTTTTAAGGGAATGACTTAATGTACGGTATAGTACAGCTGGCGCCGTATGCGTCAAACACACAGGTGATCAGATGTAATGTATCATAATCATCAACATCTTATTTATTCATTCCACAACCTACACCCTGGCCCATCAACCTTGTATAGTCTTAAAAAAGCAGACAACAGAGAGAGGTAAATCACATGTTCAAAACTATTATTACCATCTACTCCTGCTTATAAGGATGCAAGTTAGAAATATACGGATATTAGAACTACTCTTGGTGCTCTGTGACTTGTTCCCTTATATAAAGTTACTAGCTCAAGGGGCAAATGCAGGATTTGTAGAGGGGGGGGTTTCCACACCACGCCACCAGTGGGCATGACCATAATGTATGGGGGCGTGGCTATCATATTGGCTACTCTCCAAAGCTTCCTATCCCTATAATATACATGGGCAATGCTGCACGCACTACTGTTAGGTACAAGCAGCTCTCCCTTTTCAGCGAGGGCAGGCCATCTGAATTATACAGTGCCCCAGGCTTGGAGAGGGGTTTTCAGGCACTAGGAACCCCCCCCCCCCCCTTCTCGGTTTGCCTATGAGGTCTTTGAGTTGTTTAAAGTTTATTGGCAGAAACTAGCAACATTTTCAGTTTGTTTTGCTAAATTGTTGCCTTGTTCCCCATTTGGCTATGAAAGTTTGCCTGTTTGAGGGGGAGGGAGAATTTGGCCTTAAATGTCTATCTCCAATCAGACCACACAGCAGAATTAATTGACAGTCATTGTCGTAGTTCTAGTGATAAACTATATACTGTATATATTGTGAGAAATGCAAATTTACAGATACAAGGTGAACAGTTAAGGTAAAAGCAAAAATCAAAGATCGCATCACTGGAAATACGTGTACCGGAGATTCCTTCCTTATTTTTAAAACCAATTACCTCTCACAGTCCCCATTTACCTTGTCCTGGTGAATTGATGGCTCCTCTTCTTCCCTAAACTTCCATTTGACTGTATAGAAGCTCCGGCCATATAGCGCTATGATGTTGAATAGCCACTGCATTTGCGTCATAAAAGGTAAGTTCAAATCACACGTGAAAGCATATATAAACGCATCTCTCCATGCTTTTGATATGTTGCTCACATGTAATATACCCATATATGCGCTGGGAACATTTGCATGCTTTTGAGAAAACGTCCAAAACGCAAACAGCCCCAATCTTTTCCCATTTATTTCAACAGCAAATTCATTTCAATAGCTCATTAATTTCAATGGGGTTTCTAGCATGTGCCATACTTGTAGAAACTCCATTGAAATGAGTGGGCAATTGGTATGATTTATGAGAAGATCCATAGATTAAAAGTAAGTAAATAAATTAAAACGGACAGCATGCCCCCAAATCCCTCAATAAGTCTCTGTGTTAGACAGCCTGGGCTAATTTTACTATCATTAGTTTGTAATATTTTATAATGTTATAGCTGTTTTGTAACAGAGAAAATACAGTCAATTTCCCTTTTATAATCTTGTTCCAAATGTGCTACAGGAGGCAAATCTGGTAACTTTTCCACCAATTTCAGTCTCGTTAGCGAGAGCTCTTCCGGAAAAACCCAAAGATCGTTCTGTTCTATCAGTCTTGAATATTATTTATTTTACCTGTTGGTGTGAGCTGAAGATATCATCATAAAAATGTACAAATATCATGTGATCATTCAGAGCCAATGCAGTGAGAGCTGGCAGACTTCCTGCAGTGTGATGATGTCACATGATGTGTCTCAGGAACACACTGAGCATGCTCCTGCCAGTACCTGGGCTGTTCTCACTCTCATTAATACTCATGAATATTCATACCAGCCCAGAAGATGGCCAGACAAGTGATAATGTGAATTTAGAGGAAACTATATGACTGTAACTCACAATAAATGTAATATGATTATTTCTATGTACATATATAGTATCTGTTTAATAGATGTAGGTGACGGATTCATATATAGACTCAATACATGAGACTTGTACACTGTGAATCTTTATTTCCCTTTATCTAATACATAATTTTAAATAAAAAATATTTTTTTAAAGAAATCTGTTTCTTCTGAACCATATTTTTTCTTTTCCGATGCAAGAAAATAAAAAGCATGTTTGGACCTGCACATATATTTTTTCGGGGGAACATATTTATTGATGTTAATGCTATCTGCTGAATTGCATGGAAAAGTGGATTGTCTATTATTGCTAACTAAAGGAACATAATGATTTAAGTGAATGGCTGACAAGACTTGATGTGATTCATTTTGAATTGTGCCAACTAACCTCGTATTACTGACACGCTTTCTCCGGGGATAGTAAATGAAATCTCTGCAGCAGGCGATGAAGGAATAGTCCATGCATGCCACTCAGAATTCTCCACCACATCTGGAGAAGCGAATGACTTGTCACTCGATGGCTCTTTCTCTGATTGTGCTGGGGAGGGTCAATGTGGATTAAGTGATTGCATAGAGTCGGTCTGTACACGCTCTGAAAGAATAAGAGCAGAGGCAAAAAGCAATTTTAAACATTTACGTAATCATGTATATTAAAAGCTAAGGAATTTGCATGATAATGCGCTAAATACCTATCTATTGTTATATCGCTGGTAGCAGATAAGTGCACTAAAAGGTATTTATAAAGCCCACCTGGGGTCTGAATTAGAATTTGACCCATTTTGAACCCCGAAATTGCACTTTAAAAATTACGGTCTAATGTGTGTATTAGATGTGGTGCGTAACTCAACATATGTACAACTCACACAATAGTATTTCTACATAAGTGTAAAAATATAGTCAAGGGAGAAAAAAGTTAATTCCTCGGCAGGTTCCTGGCTGCTGAGAGTGATGTCAAGCAATGGGCTGAGTAACTAGAACGCTGATAGTATTTTTAATTTTATTTTAATAGGATGTGATTGGAGATTATTATTAACTAATATTAAAGGTTCATATTAATGTGTTGTTATAATAGTGTACAGTTTATTTTATGCTTCATTCTGTTTTTTCTATATTTAACATATGTTATTACATTTATATACATTATACTTTTTGATATTATTTTTATTTTTTATTTTATTATTATTAATTATAAATTATTATCAAGCATTTGGAACCCCCTTCCCTATTGAAATCTTGAGTTTGCCCCTGGGGAAAAAGCTGTAATACAGGTTTTATATGTTATAGCCAATGTTATCCACAAGCTGAACAGTTTGGAATAGAAGTTTTAAAGATTTATTCAGTGATCCATCCAGCAAAATTACATTAAAAATCTGGTGTTCAGTGCAAATCTGACTAATCTCAGAAACAAGTGGGAATTGTCCTCGTTGACCCGTCAAAGAATATTATGGAAAAAAGTATTTCCCAAAAGATCCTAGAAAAGTAACCCCTCCCCATCAACATAAAATAACCCCTCAGAAACTGCAGTAACACTTGCCTTAGATTCAATCTTGTTACTGTATTTGTTGTACAATATTGTATGTAGACTGTACTTTATGCATACGTGTGAGAATTTTATTAGGGTGGACCACATAATAACTTGGGTTTGTAGAAGAGCACTTACATGGTCCGACCTGCGTACAGTGAGGTTCACGACTTCTTTTCAGCCTTCACAGGCAAAGTGTGACTGACAGACAGAAACATTTTTAGAGGTCTAGCCCCCAAGAGTGTTAGAATCAGCTCTTTCAATTAACGAAATCTATAATGTTTTTTGGGTGTAGCATTATTTGTTGCTTTGTCTGCAATCAACAGACAGAAAAGCAGGATACAGAAAGTCCCAATATTCAGCAGTAGTATAACAGGCCCAGGGTATCCAAAGTATTCTGAGACAGACCCAGAGTCCCTCAGAACAGTTGGCTACAATAGCACTTGGAGCAGTACAAAACTCAATGAATTTCTTACCACTCCAATTGGATTGAGTGGAACTGAACAACTGATGGTCAAGATGAAGGCTGGAATGGATGTAGAGTAGCTGAGCACCAGAAAGATGTACTACCACACATCAGCAAACTGAACTTGTTATATAAATGGTAATGGTATTGTTGTCACGGCTTTCTCAGGACACCACCACCTCAACCAGAAATGGAGCACTGAGTATTTGGCAGTAACAGAAATACGAACAGTCAGACAGAGCCAGGAATTCACACCAGAATCTTAGTCAGACGTTGCCAGGGATCAGAACCAGAAAGCAGAGACAGGATAATACAATAGAAGAACCAGGATACTAGAAGCAAAACCCTATCGCTGGCAAAGATGGAGTGTCAGGACAGGCCTTGAATAGTGCAGGCAACGAAACAGGATAATTCAGGTAACATGCCTGCAATGCAGCTCAGACTAATTGAAAACAGAGTGCTCTTATACACAGGGAAATACTGCAGAACCTGACATTTAACACCAGAATCCAACCATTGCAGCTCTCACACACAGGGAAACAGCAATAGAAACAGATAACAGAAGCAGAATCCTAACACCCAGCTTGTGCACAAATACGTCCATCTTGCTCCACATCCCTCTATGTCATGGCTAAAATCTAAGCGCTTCCACCTATATTCAGCTGCACTTCGAATCCAAAGCTGTATTTGTGCTGCAGAGCAACATTGCACTTTGGAAATGACCTCCTACATTTTTGTTGTGCACATATATAAAATTGTGATATGGAAATTGACAAAGTAAGGATGGGCTGCCGCCCATAATCTGTTAATTGCCTTCTACTACACCATTCACTTGTGGAATCCTCTTGAGAAATTGTGTGCTCCCTCCTGGTGTTGTGGTTGGAGCACAGTGCTGGTTTCTGCTATATTTCATTTATTTAATCACAAATCAAGCCGGGTCTGTGCAAATCTGTCTACAGGACATGTCGAGTCTGGATATTTTGCATACTTAGATGTAATCTATTTCATTTCACAGCACATCATTAATGTAGACCTTGTGAGGCTATAAGTCCCCAGCGATTTGACTTGATAATATCCTAATTGGAACTATTTGAGTTTAGAGAATAACCTACTTGATACTGAGCTTTTGGCCTCATTCTATTCATACTGAAATTGTTTTTGTTAAGAGATTTTCTATTATAAAAAACATCAATTTCACACCTCATGCAATTCTATTCAAAGCATCATTGCAAATACAAATAGGAAATTATGATAATAATAATAATACTTTTGTTTGTCAAATCCTGTACTTTACAGCTAAGTAGTGTATTTCTGTTATTTGTTGTATTGTTTGGGGGTTTGTTTGTACATTACCAGTTGATTCTATTGTTGTACTTCTTGTTTTAGATCTTAATCGCCTGCAAAGTTGTCAGGAACTTATCACTATAGCATAACGTATAGGGAGTAAATTATAATAACGAGGGTCGGTTATGAGAAACACAGAAGAGAAACGTTTGTTGTGAACACAAGCTGAGCTGATTTGCAACATTAAGTTTATGAAGTTTGACTATAAACATCATAACCGTTCAAGAATATTTATTGCAAATAATAAAAAAAGTTGAGCAAGTCTAAGGGGAAGATTTATCAAACATTCTAAAAAGGAAACGTGGAGGTCTTGCCCTTAGCAACCAATCAGATTCTAGTTATCTTTGTCTAGAATGTACATGATACATTATAACTAGAGCCTGATTGGTTGCTATGGGCAACATCTCCACTATTCCTTATTAGAAGATATTGTAAGTATTGCAAACTCTGTAACTAACAAGTGATACTATTTGGTTTTGCTTACTATACAATGTCTTCTGGATATTACAGCATATTGAATGCGATGCCAAAATAAATCTAAATTGGATTATTATTAGGTATATTGATAAATACAGTCATCTTCCAACCACACCAACAGGCCCTAATGAAGCTGGAAGAGACGCTACCGCTCACTGGTGTAGAATATGGGCTGAGTTGTTGGATTTTGTCCAATAGGGCCACTTACGGCTATAGCCAAATTTTAGCTGCAGAGCAAAACCAAGAAATTGGAAAACTTGGATTACGAGTATATCTAAAACTACCAGGAAGCTTTTGGCAAAGATGAATCAGTAGTCACTGATAGCAATTGTTAGTTACAGAAAAACTTGTGGGCTTGTTAGCAACAACTGAGAGGGCTTGTGATAGTCAGTTTCACGGTACTGACTATCCCGACAGAGAAAACAATGACATGAGGAGTCCGATTTAATAGTACTCCGACCTGCCCAAAAAACTACTTACAGGAATGCAGATGACTTCATATCTCGAATTGCTGTGTTGCCGACTGCAGAAAATGACGTCATCACCACCCGCGACTTGGCTTAAAGCGGCGATGGACGGACCCGCCTGTCATTTATGTCATGTAAGTATTATTTTAGGGGTTAAGGTTAGGGTAAGAGTTAGGATTAGGATTAGGGTTAACCCTAACTCCTAACCCTAATACCGCTAACAACCCTAACCCCGTTCCGGTAGTTTTTTTGGGCAGGACGGTGTACTATTGAATCGGACTTCTCATGTTGTTTTCTTCTCTGTAGGGTAGTCAGTACCGTTAATAGGTACTACACCCAAGAGGGCGTGTTCAAGCACATTAGGCTAAATCAATTCCTGTATTTAGCGGAAGTACAGATGTTTTCAGCCGTATCCGTTGAACCAGCTACAGGGCAGGTGCAAATTCCGACCAAAAGTGATGACCAGCAGGGCATAGTCTTTGCCTATTACCTGTCATGCATTGAAGATTTATTTATTCCGTTAGTTATTTTAAAATAATAGATGAAATAAAAAATAGAAAATTCTCAAATGTATGGATGATAAAAAAATACTTAAATTTGTTATTGATTTTTTTTAGCTACTTTGTTATTATATTGCTGCCAGTTTTTATTTTAATTTATGATGATATAAAAGTTCTGAACGTTCTGATGTGAATTCATTGTAAATACACGTGTAGTAAACACCGCAAATGTTCCTTAAAAATGACTTTATCCTGTATGTGTATCTACGCAATTACTTTCTATACAGATCGTATTTCCACCCTATTCAAGGCATAACTGGTTTTAAGAAATGCTTTGATTTGAATACGGGTGGAACTATGCAAAAATTGCGTACATTTTTTTAAACCACTGAAATTACGCCCAGTTTGTATCCCGACTTGAATCAGGCCCACACAATTGGATTTACAGGCCCACGGATCTAAGTCTGACCACACCAGATACTTTCCTTATCCAAACCAGTTCCTCTTGTACTTTTAGGGTTCCACGCCCCTCTGTCTTACAGACTCAATGTTTGTCAATATCAGTTAGCTGAGCTGAAACAATGTGATTTGATTTGCTTTCATCCTGACCAGTTCCTTCCGAGGTGTTTTCCATTTTGGGTGATACATTGTTTCTCCAATGCCAGGATTAGTACATTAGTAACTATAACTAATCCTGGATCACAGTTGTTTGCTCGTAGCAGCTCTTCCCAAACTACATTGTACCGAGCAACTGCATAGACCTAAAACACAGCTCTGATTGGACAGCTTGAGGCAGCGGCACATCTCCATCTGAGTGTTGTTTACTATTCATATACTGCAGATTGCACACACATAAGTCAGGCATGCAGTGAGCATATCCAGGGTCTGATTAAGGGTACAGACCACCCTCCCCTATACTACTATTCTCGTAGGGTCCCTTCAGGCTAATATGCGGTAGGTAACAAAGTTCTCCTCCTTAATTTAATATACGACTTCCTTCACCACCTCCCACCAATGTTTATGTTCCCGTGTTTTCAAAACTCAGCTCCACTTGGGTTTTTAGAAGGTTCGCAGCAATCGTTGTCGCTTATTTCATTGCCATTACAATTAAAACTGTATAGCAGAACGGAGGCATGAACGAGCGCTACTGAGAGTGAAGGGGGCTGTCACACCTGCGCCTGTCAACATCCTTGTCTCTCCTACTCGCTTTCCATCAAGCACCCACCCATGGATGACTCATTGTCATCAGTCTTTACCAGGGTAATACGCCCATATTAAAACCTTACAATATTTTTCTTTCATGTCTCCTTTTTTACTTTGGAGAATAACTATTATATTTTATTTTAAAATGATTTTCATTTTATATGTCTGCTTGTTAGAATCCTCCCCTCCAAATCCTTGCACCCTAGGAAGCCTATTGAATAAGGAGTCCCTGAGTGTATCAGAGGTAGGCCTGCCCTATAGCTACAGACTGGAGGAAGTGATGGTTTAGTCTTAAATCAACATCAAGTGGGAAAATTGCTTAATGGGAACTTCACCCAAAGTTCTCACAAACTTTCATATAAATTCATTGGCCCCCAAGAAATCAGATGAACGTGACCTGATGCTGAATCTTTTTGTCATCTCTTTGTGCTGAGATACGTTGTATGATAGTTTTACTGGTCATGGAATTAAAGGGCATGTTCACCTGTTGACAATGACTACCCTTTGGTAGTTTCCTTAATATTATCACCAAGTATTCACTCCTTTCTGGAACTCCCACCATTGCCATGTGATCGAGCAGATGCCGCTATCATCCAATCATGTGTTTACTTTACTTCACATCTCCGTCAATGAAGTTTACATATTTCTAGGCTGGAAATTTCTGCAAATCTGCCTCAAGTCCTCCAGCATTCTGCATCCAGTCCTCCATCCCTGCCCTACCAACAACAATATTATGCTAAGGGATGAGGAACCAGGACATGACTCACCCCACCCCCTTATTTTGAGGCCTCTTTTAGGCTATCTATAATCTTCTTTCAGAAAAAGTATTTTGAGACACCCTAAAATTCTCTGTCCCATTGGAAAATGTAATATTTTATCTATTGAGAATCTTGCAAGTTCCAGATATATCTCTGCGCTGTGCTTCTAAACTGCATTGTTTATTCATTAGCAGGAACATTTTATATTGTGCTTCATAATAAAGACAAGGACATTTATTAAAAAAATGGAAATCATTTATTTGCTCCAAAAGATTTTATGAGGCTCGGAGTCTATGATATCTTAAAGCTCCACTCAGCTTTGCAGATAATTACATTTTGAAGACTGAAATTTGCCATCTGTTTGATAGGACGCTGCATTAGTTTCACGGTGAATCTGCTTCCTCTAATAAGCCCAAGCTTTAAACAGTCTACAGAGTATAGGTTTTATCATCCTGATTCCAAATCTTCTCTTCTTCGTCTGGTAGAAAAAAAAACTAATGAACCAAATCACCAGTTTGTTTATTGAAATACATTTATAATATACATTAAGTCCTGATATTATCTATGTAATGAACAAAATAAATAGCACACTTTTTATTTTGCTGTGCAGACTACTGCATGGTTTTAGAACATTTCATAGTAATAGTTACATTGTATCAAGTTTTCTCAAATATAATTGGTGCAATGGGCAAAATTTTTAGTTATGTGGAATATTCAACTCATTCTTAGAAACGTTACGTTCCGTCAGCAGAATTTGGGCTTTGTTCCCATTATCACACACAGGGGAATAAAATGACTATCATTGTCCAAGTTCTATTCATAGGGGCCGATTTAATGCTCTGTAATGTGCCATGTAGTGCCACCGAAACGGTGGCAGGGGTGACTTAGCGGCGATTCAGCATTGCAAATTTTGCCTTGTACTCCATAGAAGGGCACAGGAACGTCTGCAATGTTGCCTAACCGGAAATGCACAGCAGAATATCGCCTTGAATTAAATTCCCTGCCTAGACTATAAATTCAGCAAAAAGCAAAATTATAAATATCGTGCAAAACGTCTTTCGGCGAAACAGGTAAAGGTAAACGTAACGCGAAGATACTATCACCAAAGCGTCAAACCTCAGTGAAATGGTCTATTACACCACAAAACCAGATGTTTGCCACATTTTGCCCCAACTTAGTGTTAGTCAGTGCTTTAACCTGTAATAGTGATTCCCGCTCAATTGTAATCATTTGTTCAGTGATTGAAATATTCAAAGATTTAGCTTAAAGAAGTGAAGTTACTTGTTGCAACAGTTAAGGAATGATATCACCTAAAATGCAATATTTAGTTTTGGGTGGAATTATGTGAGTAGAAGAATAAATTATCACAAATGTAATCTTTTTAAGTTGTGTGTGTTTATGTATATGTAAGAGCAGAGGTTTTAGGATCCCAAGTTAATATCCTGGAACCACTTCAAGAGTACTAATCTCATTAATTATCCTGGACCCCACAGCCCAGGAGGGTGGGTAAAGTCACAGCACTTTCAGTGCCAGTCTAGTAGCCTCAGGGATGTGTGACACCATTATTTTTCTTTGCACCCATTGGTCAACATGAGCGGCACCTTCACTCACTATCCTGGAGATAGATTTCGCCATAGCAGGGGGACCCCATAGTTGAGGTACCTCTACCTTGTGTTTCATTACAAGTAGAGAATTAGGCTCTATCTCTATGAGCTCTTCACCGGTGTTAAATTCAGGTCTTTTCGCTGCGGGGCAATAGCCAGACTGTGGGCCCTTTCCACCCAATAATTGCTGTCCACACAATGGAGTTTAGTTTCTGAACTGTTCCACAAATTTTGCCCCCAGCAGAAATCTAGGCGCAGTTATCTGATTCTTCTCTTGCTTCGCCATTCCAAGGAATGCAATACCTTAATGTGTCTGTAAACAGCACGTTTAAAGGTGTTTTTGTGCTGCAGAGCAGCTGTTTTGTACTTCAGAACAGTTCACACTGAAAGGACATGAGTCACAGGGGCAAATGTAGGATTTGCAGAGGGGGGTTTCCACACTACGCCACCAGTGGGCGTGACCAGCATGCATGGGGTCGTGGCTATAATTTTAGAAAGTGCTTGGCTGCTTTCCAACTCTCCCTATCCCCATAATTTACATGGGAAATGCTGCGTGCACTACTGTTAGGTGCACACAGCTCTCTCTTTTCGAGCAGAGCCATGTGAAGCGGAGCAGGGTCCAGCCACCTCAATTATAAAGTGCACCAGGCTTGGAGGGGGGTTTCCAGGCACTAGGAACCCCCCCCCCCCCCTCATTTTGCCTAAGAGTCATATGCTGTTCATAAGCTCAACGGTGATGCACGCAGAGTAGGTAGCAGTAGGCTGGATGACACAATGCCATAATTAGCACATCTTCAGTCCACGCTCGTGTTAGTCCATGATCCATTTCTAGCGCACCAGAGGGAGATAGAGCCACCACTGTGCATTCAGAAAGACGGCAGAGAGACATTAAAATCATATACAAAATAGAACAGGCGTTAATCCTGACAATCCCGTCCGTAGAAAATACATAAAGCAATCTGCATATGCAATGTCTCATGCATAGAAATTAATTTTATTTTAAAAATGAGTTTTTGTGATTATTGTCATTAACAATCGGGTTCTATTTAAAGAGAAAGTAAAATTTACATTTGAAGTGTACAAGCAAAAGTGCTAAACTTCCCCATTGGGACACCATTATGTTCTGTTTAGTTATATTATGATGCACATGAAATATAACACTGTAAATGCATCACCCTGTCCATAAAATTGACAAAACTAATAGTTTAGTGTAATGGGCCAAAGAGCTGACAGTCCATGGTTTCCAGCATTTTAAAGTAGCTTTCAGAAAACACTGCTACTGTGTAGATTTATCTATTAACGTCACACCCAGCTCAGTTTATAGGGACATTTGTGTACTACAAATCCCATCAGGATGTTTTTGCTAACTATAACTTGATATTGATGCAATGTTTTGCATGTTAAATACCCCATATATATAAAAGTCAGAGACTATTAATAGAGAGTGAGAATTGCATCCATGATGCAGTATATTTGGATTTGTACTGTGCGGTTGGTTTGTTAACAGGGTTTAAAATAAGGGAGAGTTGTCCAAGTCTATACCATGGCAGTGATTTCCAGCTGAGACTTGTAGTTCCACAACAAGCTCTCTACTGCTTAAGCCTGGTGTAGAGGGATTGTAGAAGTCTGAAGCGGAATGATAGAATTTCGCTCTTCAATTTCCCCAACGTGATGAATCTGGTTATGTTTATTTGCATGTATGTGTCCGTGTAATTTGCACAACATCTGAAGTATCCTCGACTCACTTAAAAAGTTTTTAAAAAAACCGCAAGCCTGTGTGCTTTGTATATTTTTGTATAAATCTTTTCACTGCAGTGCACACAATAGTGCAGATTATCTGGATGACACTGAGCTTTAAAGGAAGAGAAAACACATTGGCGATGTAGTACCTTGGGAGTCTGCAATATGTCACCAGCACAGGATTCACATTCTGGGGCGTTGGGAAGATGCATTTAAAAGTTTCTGCTAGTAGACTGTGCAGGTCGTCTGAAGCTGACATGACAGCTATTTACACTCCAGGAATTCTGTGACAGTTATTGAAATTATTGATTTTTATGCAAAATCCAGGGACTCCCAGAGTGAAGGAGGGAGTGCAGGCTCAGATAAGCTTTATTGACTTCTACATGTAAAATAAAAATTGTGCTGCTTGAAATATACGCAGTGTCTTTGAGCCATTGTCAAAATGGATTTACTTTAACGTGCATGTAGAATCGTTATGTTTTAAAAAACAAAACAAAACATGTTATTAGAAGTGGCGGTGGAATTTCTCATGAATGGAGTTTTGTGTGGAAAAGACCATTTCACAGAGGTGTGAATTTCCGATAACGCAGTATTGAAATTCCGCTTTTGTTGCGCCATTCCTCACCGTGTCTGTAAATTTAATATCCAGCAATACGCTGAGCTGGTTGTGTTATAAGCGGAGTGAAGTACAACTGATAGGGGGGATTTCACGTGGGACAGTAAAGGACAGACCCCTGAACAAACGTGTGAAATTCTGGACTGATGCAGCGTCACGCCACTAATCCCCAGAACTCTATATATTATAAACACCATCAACACATAATGCCCATGTAAGAGATCAAGTAGGATGACTCATATATGGTAATGTTAATGCAAGGTAGTAATTATGCATAGTGTAATATAGGAATACTTATAATAATGGGCAGATGCCCCCCTGCCCCTAGCCCAGCCTGCCCCTGCCATGGGGTACCCACCATTACCAGCTTCTAAATGGTAGCCAGCGGCACTGACCTCACAGCATGTCATGTGACATTAGAAATTACACACCATTGGATATCTGCTCTCAGCTCTAATATAGTTTCCCAGTGGCCACTTTTGGTGAAGCTCCACCCACTCCAGTGTAAGCTCCACCCTCCCTCTGACAGCAACCACAGCTCACGCACAGCCAGAACTACTGATTGATGTGACCACACCTGGGCTGTGGCAAAGCTGCTGTAACGGTACTGGTGGAAATATCTGAAGCCCAATAGCCGTGTAGATATCCAGCGAGTAGTCAGATGTTTGCCTGGTTGGTACACAAGAGGGTAGTCAGACGTTTGCAAGCAGGTAGTCACAGATGCAAGGTAGAGTAGCAAGTAGCAGGAGCTGAGCAAGCAGAATACTCAAGCACATGTCTGAACCAGGAAGTGCCATTTATAGGCCAAAACAGGAAACAGGGTCCAAGATGGTTTCTCTTTGATGCCAAACAGGCCACCTTGGATAAGGGCAAATCTAAGGGCAATTTTGCAAATACAGAGACCTCTAGTGGTCGGAGGTGCAAATGTCAAATTAATTAATTACAGCTGCAACACCTTAAAATGTGGAGTATGGATGCCCTCACCAGAGGGCGGTTGAACTGGTCCTGGGCCAAATGCACTTTTAACCCCACCAAGCCTCCCCTGATATATATCCAGAGTTGGCTCCAAGTTTCTTGGCTTAACATTAAAATTAGAGACACAAATATGCATTATTGTTTTAGTGTGATTTTCAGTTCACAATGTATAGCTTGTTAGTCAACCAAGCCCAGTCTGCCCAATGTCCAGCTGATATCTGGCCATTTCTACAAACATGGACAAATTTGATTAATTGATTTGCAAAACGAGCCCTAAAACATGCTGGGCCGGAGTCATTAAGGAGAACAAAGCTTACAAAAGGAGTAACTTTGCACCTGGGCAAAACCATGTTGCATCAGAGGGGGGAGGTAAATTTAAAATGTGAGGACAGATTTATAGTTGGGGTAGGTCATGTCCTAGATCAACATCAAATTTCTGTGTAAAATAAAGTTATCAAGTATTTGTGTGCTACATGAAAAAACAGCCGGTATTTTCTTTATGTGCAAAATAATAAACTAATTTGCATCCCTTGCATTGTAACATGGCTTGTCCCGGAGAACATTTACTCCTCGTTTTGCCTTACTTTCCTTAATGACTCAGGACCGTCGAGTTTTATTAGATAATGTGAGAACCTACCAATGCCTCTAGTTTCGCTCCAACTCCACCCATCGTTCCAGGAAGCCTGGCATGGAGAGAATGGCTGTATGGAGGCTGAACGTGGATATATTTGCACTTTCACAGGCTGTCTACATTGCATGAGACAGGTCTGAGGCTCCTGTCACACATTAGGTAGGGGTGGAGGGCTGTAATTGTATAAAAACTGAAAATGCTGCTGACAATTGTATATATCATTTATCTGGAGGACCTTTGTATTTGCTGGATGTATGAGTCTATTAGGAGATGTGCCAATATGCCTCAATTCCCACAGAACTGCTCTGCTAAATGACCAAATACATAATGCAGTGTGATTTCTCCAAGGAGTTTAAATACAGATTACAAATTAAACAGGTATTATTATGCTTCCCTTCACACAAATTAACTAGGAATCAAATGAAATTTCCGAGATGTAAATCACATAGTACAGCAGCAAAACAGCTCAGGCAAAACAAATGAAATCATCTGGCTTTTTTTCTAATTAGGACACCTGGAATGTTCATCAGCATCGGATCAGAACCAGAGGTGAATTGCATCCAGATCTCACTGGGCTGAATGATAATGCGGGGCGGAAATCCCAAGAGGAGACTGGCACCTTGTGTTCCTGCTATCATTACAATGTAACACTTTCTTGATACACTGTAATATGACCCAATCTCTCACGTTAATTCTCTAAAATGTTCATTTACCTTTCCCATTAGAACTTATTCCTAAATTGCTTAGAAGTGAATCATGAAAAAGAAGAACGTTTTAGTTTAGGAATTGTGTCACGTACAGTAGGCTTATGTGATAGAATATTTGGCTTATGCTTAGGATCATTTATATGGCTGTAGCAAAGGGATTTATGTAAATCA
Source organism: Mixophyes fleayi (assembly GCF_038048845.1). Taxonomy (NCBI): domain Eukaryota; kingdom Metazoa; phylum Chordata; class Amphibia; order Anura; family Limnodynastidae; genus Mixophyes; species Mixophyes fleayi. Next base: position 3,788,695 of record NC_134410.1, read on the forward strand.
CGTATACTTATTGAGATGTTCATGATGAATAACAATCAGATAAAGGAAAAAACATCAGTCTGCATTAACAGTGATTTGTGGTACATAGATGTTTATAGACTGGGGAACATAGGGAACCTTTCCTACAGATCAACACATTCCTAATGGTTTGTTATATTATAATGTAACCCGATGGAAGAACTGTGACTGCTCAGGCACTGCTGGACTCTGTAGAACTACCACTCCCAGCATGCATTGGGGGAGAACAGCAGGAAGGAGTTGGCCTGAGCAAGGACAGGTGTTGAGTATGCAGAACTCAGTTGTTGATGTGAGGGGAATAGAAGATGATCAGTACCAGTGAGGACAGAGACGCTTTGTACTGGTCTACAAACTTTCAAAACCCACCTCTTCAGACAAGCTTATAATATTCCTCAACCACCCTCTTAACCTCACTACATTACCCTATTACCATCCGTTACACAATTCCACACAAGACAACTACCCCCTGACCAACATTGTTGTGTGACAGGATCATTAAGCTTATGAGTCACTTTCACCTTTGCAGTCTGGCTATACCGAAATGCAAAATGTAGACTTAACCTCATGTATCAAACTCCCATTGTCCCATAGATTGTAAGCTTGCGAGCAGGGCCTTCTTGTCTCTTTGTCTGTTTTACCCAGTTTGTTTATTAGTTTAATATGTTTGTCCCCAATTGTAAAGCGCTACGGAATATGTTGGTGTTATATAAATAAATGATGATGATGATGATGAAGGATAAATACAGTGTTGAATAGCACTTATTGACTATACTGATGGGAGTATAGAAAGGACAGTGATCCATGTACACATAGATTTACTGTAAGCAATAAGGAGAACTTTACATAGTTATAGAGTACGTGGTGTAATTAATAACTTATGTGTATGTTATAATATTGTCTTAAAACATAGTTTTTGATGCATTTATTAGTTGCTAGTAATGCATATTTTTTCAATAATTCCTAGTGAGTTATAAAGAAATACTTATGTGCTGTACTGAGGAACAAGCAGTGTGATGGAGTAGAGACAATACACTGTTGTACTATCAGTTTATGGTGGAACAATCCTGGGTAGACTTCTACATCTTTTTTACATCTTACTGATATACATCTTGTTGTATATCATTCAGTGAGTGATATCTAATAGTCTATATTAAGCCCATAATGTTTTATTAGCTTAACCAGACTATATTAAATAAATATAATGCCAAAGGGGCGTTTAGTACATTACTATATTATTTGAGTGTTCTTTGGAGAAGGACCAGGTCTGGTATGGAGCAGGGGTTCTCCTGAATTGACCCTCAGTGTTTAAATTCCAGAAACACAGCCCGGAGCGGAATTCAGATAGAGGCACTATCAAGATTTAAAATGGAGAAACACTTACTCAGTTCCTATTTACAGTCACCCAGCCTGTTACATTCAAGGGCCCAAAAGGGTGTTACAATAAGGCACTATGCTCTCTTGCGGGCATCCAGCATAGCCATTCAACTGTCTGACACCTCTCGTGTCATCAATGCTGATTGGATGGTTGCTGCACCATCCACTCAACACTCCCGACACAAAAGAACCCTGAGGAATCATTGGTCACTGAAAATTCTATTGTCTTCTTGTAAATTTTTTCTATTAGTGAACGGGATTTACTTTATAACTTAGAGTCAGGATGAACTTGTTATTTAATGCTGACACCATTTGTTTTTCTGGCGTCAGAAGGAGCTTAGCCCACTGGATCCAGCCTGGACACAGAGTACCACCATCAAAAGACATCGGCACAAACAGCAACAAGGGACTGAGAAGCTCGTTTGATGTGTTACATTTGTGCCAGCATGGAAGGGTTTAATGAACCACTTCCTGCAGTCCGAGGCTGTGCATTTTAGCTGTATAAATAAGTAACTACATTCAATTTTAGAATGTACTTGTTTCTAGATAAAGTCTGATTTTCAAAAGAGAGAGTTAATATTTCATTTTCTGGTTACCAAGGTCACTTTGTTGCCTGCGGGAAAATACCTCTCACAGAAAAGGAGAGCTAGAGATTGTACATATAATCCCTTCTATATCTGTTTTGTCATAGGCATGGCATGACTATTTATATATGGTTATCTTAAAACATTATATGTTGCATATTGTTCAGTTCAATGACAGTGCAGAAAAATGCTGACGTTTATTTGTTCCCATTACAGTACTAAAGTATAAAGTCTGCTATAAATACACAAATATCCCTAATACAAGACAATACATTTATATTTTTCTGGCAAAAGGTTCCCAAAAAGGTAAGAATTTATATATTCATATAACGAAGAATCACTAGCTTGCAAAATAGAATAAAAATACAAATTGCATCATATTTGTTTTATTATCATCTGCTTACAAGAGAAGCCAATAAAATACAATATTATCTATGTGATCATTTCTACACATATTGTTCCATAGGCAAACCATTGTTATGTCAATTATTATTCACATATTTTAAAGAGCAAATATTGGCTGATACCTAAACTATCATAACAGCATTGCCAATTTTAACTATTGTGTGCCCCAACAGCTTGGTTGATGAACAATTCAACATATATTTTATTTATAGAGCATAAGACTCATATGGAGCCCCAATTGCAAAACTAGTGTTAAAGGGATTTAAAGGTACAGGCCCTGACAGTTACTGTAGGTCAATGGGAAGATAATATTGCTGTCTCTATTAGTAAGTCAACTATGTACTTCATGGGCAGTGGCATCAGGCAGTCCTCCTGTTCTATAGCCCAATCATATTTTACTCTGATGGATAAAGGCCATGTTTTAGGCAAAATCAAGTTTATAACTTTAAATTCAATGTTTAATACATTTTCACTCTATATACTTCAAAAAGTAGGTGGTGCAGATTATGATTAATTGAAAGCTCAACTCTTTTATTTTGTTTACACATTTCTGATAGCATGAATTGCAAATAATGGATGGTAGGATGGCGCGCAGGGTGACACAGTGGCTGGCATTGCTGCCTCTCAACACTCAAGCAATGCGTTCCATTTCAACCAGGGTACTATTTGTGTGATGCTTGCATGATGTGTCTGAGTGAGTTTCCCCCGGGCCCAAAGCACATACCAATAAATTAGTGCGTGTTGAGCAGTCGAGAAGTTAGACTTTAAGCTCCTATGGACAAGAACTGATGTGAATGATTAAAGCATCGTCTGTGGATTGCTGCTTAATAGGTAGGTACTCTAGAAAATAAAGGTGAATACAAACTGTTATTATTACTTGTTTGGTTCTGCTCTTGTGTAGCATTCAGCTGTTTACCAGTTTAAACAGTGGCCTACACAGTTAAAATTGAATTTGAGAAAGGAGACTTTTGGAAGCCTCAGCTAATTCCTGTACAATTTTGCTTGATAAATGGTCGGAGTTCTAAATGCAAATGTTGAACAGCATTCATAAGTGCTGTATTTTATCCACAATACATCTGAAATATTAGTGAAATAAGTTCCAAATCATTTTATCATCAATTGGGTAATGTGACCTGAAAAACTATTCACCTACATGGGTTCATTGGACTTATTGGGCCTATGGTCTCAACTACCTAAACATACCTTTTGTCTCTGGTGTTTGTAAAGGAATTTGTTCTGTGTAATTTTGAAGGAGGTATGAGGTACAATTAATGACATCACCTTGATGTATTCCTTCAACACAAAGTGACAAAATTGGATGTCTTCATTGCCAGAGTGTTTGTTTACCTGAATTTCTACCAGTCTAAGAAGAGGGGTTTTCAGGAACCAGCGTTTAAAGCAGTAACCTTTAGTGGCGATGTCTGATGCTAGATATCCAAATGCTGACAACATTATATCTCAGATACACTTACACAGTCACGCTGCATCCGTTACTTTCAGTCCTTATGTGAAGAGCTCCACGATTACATTGTAGACTAGTCCTAGATGACAGGACCAGTTCACCTCCCAGAGGAGAGAGGAGGAAGAAGATGACGAGGAGCTGGGGGAGATTGAGGATGTTAATTCTCTCTATGTATACAGAGACAGGGGAGGACCTTTTCTCAGTCTCTCTACATGCGGTTTGTGACTTATATAGAGTCCTTTTCTTTGTTGTTAGGATTCCTAGTGCATTCACGAGGCAGCAACAGAACTATGAAACCAAATGTCTTTATTCAGGCAAAATATAGGACAAGGATTCTGTTCAGAGAACATGCAGATTTCGGAAAGCAGGATTAACAGATATACTCCTAACACAGTTATGAACAGGTGATTAATGGCAGGAAATGTCCACAGAAATAACAGGTTCCAGTGAATGCAAATCCAGTTAAAATGAATAAGAATGTGTTACCCTATGCCAGAATACAAGAGTCTGTCCAGGGAAGCAAACAGAGGAGTAGAGTCCAGTGACTAGGCAGAGGTCTGAGCAACACAAGTATAAGTAAAGTCCAGAAGTCTAACCGAAGGTCAGGGCAACAGGCAAACGAGCAGGGTCCAGGAATCAAGAGGAGGGTCACAACACAAAATCAAGCAGAAATGGAGCAAACACAGGAACAGGGCATCAGCAGCCAGGAATAAACGGATAAACTGCACTGAGCACAGGTTGAGGCAGGTATTAGAAGCTGTGAGCCAGGTGCAGTTCTAATTAGGCAAAGAGGTTAACCCCTTCAGGCATGGTGCAAGCTCAGGAGCAAAACAGCAGCACCTCTGGTGGATTATAGGTACTGCTGACACATACAAACCATAGGCAGTCATAACATTTGTGAGTTAATTTTTTCCCATCATTCGTTAACAATATCACTCTCTTTGTGATACATTTTTGTACCAGTAAACATCTCTTTATCATGAATATCGTTGCGGATTTCCATACCTGAAGCCAACTGCACTCCTAAAATATACTGTAAACCTAACAAGATTAATACATAACATAAAACAATAAATAATATAATGCGTCTGAAAGCTGAAAATAAATTGATCTAGTATGTAAAGGCGTCTTCATAGGTTGACATTGAACATTGGTGTTCACAGACCAGCTTGTCTTCAAATGAAAAATGTGCCCTTGGGAACATTCCCTAAACATAGGGCTTACATCAGTGATAGGTAACAGGTGGCTCTCCGAGCGTTTACATGCCACCCCCAGCTCCTTCCTGCTTTATTGACAGATTTATTTGTTATAACTTGCAACACTTGTAATAAATGCATAGGCAAACCGAGGGGGGGGGGGGGGTTCCTAGTGCATGGAAACCCCCTCCAAGTCTGGGGCACTGTATATTTGAGGTGGCTGGACCCTGCTCCCGCTTCACCCAGCTCTGCTTGAAAAGGGAGTGCACTACCTAACAGTAGTGCACTCAGCATTGCTCATGAATATTATGGGGATAGGAAGAGTTGGAGAGCAGCCAAGCACTGTCTAAAATTATAGCCACTCCCCCATGCATGCTGGTCATGCCCACTGGTGGCGTGGTGTGGAAACCACCCTCTACAAATCCTGCGTTTGCCCCTGAAATGCTGCCATGTTAATACGGATAGGTGTCTGGTTTTATATGAAATATATTGTTACTGAGATTAAAGATAATGTGTGGCCCTTTTGAAGGTTAGAGGGCCACTATAACTGCTTCCTATTGGATATATATCTGTAATGCAGCTCAATGTCACTTATACGCTTTTATCAGTCATATAGTATTTTCATTGTCTTCAGTAGTGGAAGGTGCGCTCTAATCACAATGCATGTGTCTGTGAACACCAATAATTCAACTGTAATTCAACTGTAGATGTTATTCTGTGCACGATATGCTCATTCATAGACAACGGCCCCGTTTAGTTTTGTGGTCTTTTAACACTATTTTGCAAAGAAGGTGCTAACTTGGAAACTTTGTATTCCCTCAATAAAGATCTGTAACTGTAATTCATAAAAAAAATATCACTGGCTACAACTAACTTGCTTGAAAACATTGTAAACATCTTCCCAAAAGTAGACGTCCTGGTTTGTAGAATATTGCACATAAAATGTCACCGCCACAAAAAATATGTCTAAAAACTAATTTCAGCATGTTTTGTCTTTGGAAGTCACACCATGAAATAGTATATATACATAGTAAAATGTTTTATTGCTGGATCGTAATGCAAATGAAAATTGAATTTCGGCACTATCAAATATTGAATTTATGAATATGAATGAAGAAAATGTAACATTGAACTTACACAGTCAGTTCGGAAAAATAGGAAGAAAATACAAAATGTAAGAGGGATAACCAGGGTGTCGGATTTCACCCCTAGAATGTAAATAAGAGTAATGTGAAAAGGAATATATTACATCAAGACAGTTATTTTAATTCTGTAGTGTTATTTCTAATATATATAAACTCTGTGTACGAGGTGTGGCACGAATCCAGTTGTATGTTACAGGTAATTATCAATGTGTAGCGCAAAACAACTGGGAGTGTAGGAGGAGATTTGGCGATTGAGTACATACAACCGGTCAGTAGGTTTGACAAATTCATTTCTCATAAATTACTGATGCATCTAAATTACACAGGTTCTGTGGATAATTAAATCCAGGTAGGATAGAAAGTGGCTCCGATCATCCAAGGAATATGTGTCCTTTATATGTGTCAATCATTTAAGGAATGGGCTAATATCTGCAGGTCAGGTGAGCCCAATAGAAGGATCTTATCTTTGACTATAACATTAGTGTCTTATAACCTGAAGACTTATGAGATATAGCCCAGCTCACTTTCTTTAATGAAAGTGAATCCTGCAGTTTCAGAACCTACACTGATACTATATGTAATTTGTATCTGATATATGTTATATGTCCTCACCTGGTCCTGAATCAGTCAATGTAAAACATATTTCACACATTCAGTGACTGTCCATTATTATAATTCATATCAGCATTGCCGGTTTGCAAGCTCTGTGATAAATATAGTTTGGCAATTTTTATAGGAACTCTATCCTCCCTTTATTCCTCTTTTTGTGTTGCTGGGAGAAAGTAAATGTGGAAATATTTCAGTATGTGTGATCATTCTTTGAGAATCATTGGTTTTGGAGGCACAGCAGACAGCCATGGGTGGCCCTTGGGGCACAGCAGACAGCCATGGGTGATCCTTGGGGGCACAGTAGACAGCCATGGGTGGTCCTTGGGGTACAGCAGACAGCCATGGGTGGTCCTTGGGGATACAGCAGACAGCCATGGGTGGTCCTTGGGGCACAGCAGACAGCCATGGGTGGTCCTTGGGGATACAGCAGATAGCCATGGGTGGTCCTTGGGGGCACAGCACACAGCCATGGGTGGTCCTTGGGGTACAGCAGACAGCCATAGGTGGTCCTTGGGGGTACAGCAGACAGCCATGGGTGGTCCTTGGGGGCACAGCAGACAGCCATGGGTGGTCCTTGGGGGTACAACAGACAGTAATGGGTGGTCCTTGGGGGCACAGCAGGCAGCCATGGTTGGTCCTTGGGGGTATCCTGCTTTCTACCGTTCTTAATAATCTTAGAAAATGCTCTGAATTTGTTTTGTGTGATCTGACTATTCCCTCTCTCCTTTGTGGCTCTTTCGCGCTGGCATTTTGAAAGAGCAACGTTAATTGCACAATAATATGTATTCTATACAAGTAACCTTTCTGTATGTTTTCACTGTTATGTTTACATTGTTATTGCATTTGAAACATCTGTACCTTTAATTAAAGTGCATGTGCCAGACCCGGTTACCTACGTGTGCCATCTGCCAGGGTGCTTTCACATGTGCCATCTGCCAGGATACCTACACATGCCATCTGCCAGGGTGTCTACATGTGTTATCTGCCAGGATACCTACACATGCCATCTGCTAGGGTACCTACACATGCCATCTGCCAGGGTGTCTACATGTGCCATCTGCCAGGATACCTACACATGCCATCTGCCAGGATACCTACACATGCCATCTGCTAGGGAACCTACACATGCCATCTGCCAGGGTGTCTACATGTGTTATCTGCTAGGGTACCTACACATGCCATCTGCTAGGGTACCTACACATGCCATCTGCTAGGGTGTCTACATGTGCCATCTGCCAGGGTGTCTACATGTATTATCTGCTAGGGTACCTACACAAGCCATCTGCCAGGGTGTCTACATGTGTCATCTGCTAGGGTACCTACACATGCCATCTGCCAGGGTGTCTACATGTGCCATCTGCCAGGATACCTACACATGCCATCTGCCAGGGTGTCTACATGTGTTATCTGCCAGGATACCTACACATGCCATCTGCCAGGGTGTCTACATGTGTTATCTGCTAGGGTACCTACACATGCCATCTGCCAGGGTGTCTACATGTGTCATCTGCCAGGATACCTACACATGCCATCTGCCAGGGTGTCTACATGTGTTATCTGCCAGGATACCTACACATGCCATCTGCCAGGGTGTCTACATGTGTTATCTGCTAGGGTACCTACACATGCCATCTGCCAGGGTGTCTACATGTGTCATCTGCCAGGATACCTACACATGCCATCTGCCAGGGTGTCTACATGTGTTATCTGCTAGGGTACCTACACATGCCATCTGCCAGGGTGTCTACATGTGCCATCTGCCAGGATACCTACACATGCCATCTGCCAGGATACCTACACATGCCATCTGCTAGGGTACCTACATGTGTCATCTGCCAGGGTGTCTACATGTGTCATCTGCTAGGGTACCTACACATGCCATCTGCCAGGATACCTACACATGCCATCTGCCAGGATACCTACACATGCCATCTGCCAGGGTGTCTACATGTGTCATCTGCCAGGGTGTCTACATGTGTCATCTGCTAGGGTGTCTACATGTGTCATCTGCTAGGGTACCTACACATGCCATCTGCTAGGGCACCTACACATGCCATCTGCCAGGGTGTCTACATGTGTCATCTGCCAGGATACCTACACATGCCATCTGCCAGGGTGTCTACATGTGTCATCTGCTAGGGTACCTACACATGCCATCTGCTAGGGCACCTACACATGCCATCTGCCAGGGTGTCTACATGTGTCATCTGCCAGGATACCTACACATGCCATCTGCCAGGGTGTCTACATGTGTCATCTGCCAGGGTGTCTACATGTGTCATCTGCTAGGGTGTCTACATGTGTCATCTGCTAGGGTACCTACACATGCCATCTGCCAGGATACCTACACATGCCATCTGCTAGGATACCTACACATGCCATCTGCTAGGATACCTACACATGCCATCTGCCAGGATACCTACACATGCCATCTGCTGGGGTACCTACACATGCCATCTGCCAGGGTGTCTACATGTGTCATCTGCTAGGGTACCTACACATGCCATCTGCCAGGGTGTCTACATGTGTTATCTGCCAGGGTTTCTACACATGCCATCTGCTAGGGTACCTACACATGCCGTCTGCCAGGGTGTCTACATGAGTCATCTGCTAGGATACCTACACATGCCATCTGCCAGGATACCTACACATACCATCTGCTATGGCCCCTACACATGCCATCTGCCAGGGTGTCTACATGTGTCATCTGCCAGGATACCTACACATGCCATCTGCCAGGATACCTACACATGCCATCTGCCAGGGTGTCTACATGTGTCATCTGCCAGGGTGTCTACATGTGTCATCTGCTAGGGTGTCTACATGTGTCATCTGCTAGGGTACCTACACATGCCATCTGCCAGGATACGTACACATGCCATCTGCCAGGGTGTCTACATGTATTATCTGCCAGGATACCTACACATGCCATCTGCCAGGGTGTCTACATGTGTCATCTGCCAGGGTGTCTACATGTGTCATCTGCTAGGGTGTCTACATGTGTCATCTGCTAGGGTACCTACACATGCCATCTGCCAGGATATCTACACATGCCATCTGCCAGGGTGTCTACATGTATTATCTGCCAGGATACCTACACATGCCATCTGCTAGGGTACCTACACATGCCATCTGACAGGGTGTCTACATGTGCCATCTGCCAGGATACCTACACATGCCATCTGCCAGGATACCTACACATGCCATCTGCTAGGGAACCTACACATGCCATCTGCCAGGGTGTCTACATGTATTATCTGCCAGGATACCTACACATGCCATCTGCTAGGGTACCTACACATGCCATCTGACAGGGTGTCTACATGTGCCATCTGCCAGGATACCTACACATGCCATCTGCCAGGATACCTACACATGCCATCTGCTAGGGAACCTACACATGCCATCTGCCAGGGTGTCTACATGTGTTATCAGCCAGGATACCTACACATGCCATCTGCCAGGGTGTCTACATGTGTTATCTGCTAGGGTACCTACACATGCCATCTGCCAGGGTGTCTACATGTGTCATCTGCTAGGATACCTACACATGCCATCTGCCAGGGTGTCTACATGTGTTATCTGCTAGGGTACCTACACATGCCATCTGCCAGGGTGTCTACATGTGCCATCTGCCAGGATACCTACAAATGCCATCTTCCAGGATACCTACACATGCCATCTGCTAGGGTACCTACATGTGTCATCTGCCAGGGTGTCTACATGTGTCATCTGCTAGGGTACCTACACATGCCATCTGCCAGGATACCTACACATGCCATCTGCCAGGATACCTACACATGCCATCTGCCAGGGTGTCTACATGTGTCATCTGCCAGGGTGTCTACATGTGTCATCTGCCAGGATACCTACACATGCCATCTGCCAGGGTGTCTACATGTGTCATCTGCCAGGGTGTCTACATGTGTCATCTGCTAGGGTACCTACACATGCCATCTGCCAGGGTGTCTACATGTTTCATCTGCTAGGGTACCTACACATGCCATCTGCCAGGATACCTACACATGCCATCTGCCAGGATACCTACACATGCCATCTGCTAGGATACCTACACATGCCATCTGCTAGGATACCTACACATGCCATCTGCCAGGATACCTACACATGCCATCTGCTGGGGTACCTACACATGCCATCTGCCAGGGTGTCTACATGTGTCATCTGCTAGGGTACCTACACATGCCATCTGCCAGGGTGTCTACATGTGTTATCTGCCAGGGTGTCTACACATGCCATCTGCTAGGGTACCTACACATGCCGTCTGCCAGGGTGTCTACATGAGTCATCTGCTAGGATACCTACACATGCCATCTGCCAGGATACCTACACATACCATCTGCTAGGGCACCTACACATGCCATCTGCCAGGGTGTCTACATGTGTCATCTGCCAGGATACCTACACATGTCATCTGCCAGGATACCTACACATGCCATCTGCCAGGATACCTACACATGCCATCTGCAAGGGTGTCTACATGTGTCATCTGCCAGGGTGTCTACATGTGTCATCTGCTAGGGTGTCTACATGTGTCATCTGCTAGGGTACCTACACATGCCATCTGCCAGGATACCTACACATGCCATCTGCCAGGGTGTCTACATGTATTATCTGCCAGGATACCTACACATGCCATCTGCCAGGGTGTCTACATGTGTCATCTGCCAGGGTGTCTACATGTGTCATCTGCTAGGGTGTCTACATGTGTCATCTGCTAGGGTACCTACACATGCCATCTGCCAGGATACCTACACATGCCATCTGCCAGGGTGTCTACATGTATTATCTGCCAGGATACCTACACATGCCATCTGCTAGGGTACCTACACATGCCATCTGCCAGGATACCTACACATGCCATCTGCTAGGATACCTACACATGCCATCTGCCAGGATACCTACACATGCCATCTGCTGGGGTACCTACACATGCCATCTGCCAGGGTGTCTACATGTGTCATCTGCTAGGGTACCTACACATGCCATCTGCCAGGGTGTCTACATGTGTCATCTGCCAGGATACCTACACATGCCATCTGCTAGGGTGTCTACATGTGCCATCTGCCAGGGTGTCTACATGTGTCATCTGCTAGGGTACCTACACATGCCATCTGCCAGGGTGTCTACATGTGTTATCTGCTAGGGTACCTACACATGCCATCTGCCAGGATACCTACACATGCCATCTGCTAGGGTACCTACATGTGTCATCTGCCAGGATACCTACACATGCCATCTGCTAGGATACCTACACATGCCATCTGCTAGGATACCTACACATGCCATCTGCCAGGGTGTCTACATGTGTCATCTGCCAGGATACCTACACATGCCATCTGCTAGGATACCTACACATGCCATCTGCTAGGATACCTACACATACCATCTGCCAGGGTGTCTACATGTGTCATCTGCCAGGATACCTACACATGCCATCTGCTAGGGTGTCTACATGTGTCATCTGCCAGGATACCTACACATGCCATCTGCCAGGATACCTACACATGCCATCTGCTAGGGTACCTACATGTGTCATCTGCCAGGGTGTCTACATGTGTCATCTGCTAGGGTACCTACACATGCCATCTGCCAGGATACCTACACATGCCATCTGCCAGGATACCTACATATGCCATCTGCCAGGATACCTACACATGCCACCTGCCAGGGTGTCTACACATGCCATCTGCCAGGGTATCTACTTGTACCATCTCATGTGAAATATTCTTGAATGTGATGTGGAATATACTGGTATTATATAAATGCAGCCATAGAGCCTGTAGACTATGTGTCTCAAGTTCAGTTCCAGACATAGGTCCCCAGGGCTTTGTCACTATAGCAAATAATACAAATAAAATAATAACAATATAATTGTACAAAAGATGTTTTGAATTGCAATGACTCACTCTACACGTTGAACCCAGGAGTGGCGCTGTTGTTGTAGCTGCGAATATACAGTTTTCATATGTACAGTAGTTTAGATAAAGCAGATTTAGACCTGATAGTTAATGTTGTCCATCTATGGTCGTAACGTCTACAGATAAATACAAACGAAAACATATTTCTGTGTCGAATATAGAAACGGATATTTTTAGAAAAAAAAAAGGATCTAATTGTCCCTTAAGACCTTGAAGTGATTAGCACTGATCTATAAAACATAAGGCTCACTTGGATTTACAAAAAGAAGACAGAACAGGGTGAAATCCCATAGATGGCAGCAAAGTCTACACTATAACCCGCTTTATAGATACAATTCCAGCAGGTTGTTTCATGTCTTGAAATGACTGCAGGAAAAAAATTCAAATAAAATGATTATGAAATGTTAGCTCTATATCTGCGAGAGTTGTGTTTATATAGGCACCAGTTATCCAAATACCAATATCAATTACTTTAGCCAGAAAAATATCTTTACTGTACACGATGAGGCTGGATGTTAATGTTTTGCATAGCTGTGAAATGTTATTGGATATAGTAAATTCATATATGCCATTTATAATGTGATTCACAGCAATGTAAGCATTGCTTATCATGATGAACTATGCTGGCTCATTCCATGATAAGGAAAAATAAAGGCCAGTGACAGATATATAAATATAGGTGAATTTGTAGTAACCAGACCACATTATTATTTTGAGTTTACTTGAATTTTTATGTGACTTTGTGAAGTTAATATCTTTCATGTAACAGTATAACGAATCCATTGATGAAAACTAGCTACATATGTTTTTCAATAATAATCAATAATATTTTACACTGAAATAGAATAGAAGGAAGGAACACTGTAAATGCTACATGGAAGTTTATCCTTGCTGTAGAACATATAAAGTTGCATAAACTTATAAACATAAACCGCTCTGTCCGTGGTTGCCTATACACAGGCAGTTCTCAGCTGAATCATGTTTGTCTGATCTGGAACGTGCAATGTGGAAGCAGTTGTGTTTTGCATGAGGATTTCACCTGATTTCATCCACGACGGTGCAAAAGGATTAAAATCAGTGACCCATCGCTCTATGGAGACACTAAAACGGATGCAACCCAACAAATAGCTTCTGATTAATAAGAAATTAGTGTTAAGATAAGGTTAAGAAAAAGTTACAATGACGTATTTTGCTTAGCATTGTTCTGCACATGCTCAGAACCAGCCGATGCCCCAGTGAACCCAGCAACATTCAATTCATCGCCATGGGCAAAGGACCCTTAAGAGAGCCTATTATTTTATGGGTGGAACAGGAAGGGAAGGGGTGTATGCACGTAGTCAATGTACAGTCAGTGTGTGCCAAGCTCCAGCACATGCAACAGCGTCTGATTCAAGCTTTGGGCTTCAGTCGTATCACTTGCTCCAGCTACAGGTCAGGTATAAGTGCTGATTTCTAGTGATGACGGCTGTGTATACAGCTAGAACATGTGTTTGTGGCAGGAGCAACTGTAATAATGTATTTTATGTACAGTAGTCATTCATAGCACCCTAATAAATGTATTTTATGGGGAAAAACGAAAACAAAACTATTTATTTTTTTTAAGGTGTCACTAATTGTTTTTCTGTGCGTTCTTTTGGGAGTTTATATTCCCCATATAAATTAGACGTATCCCGCAGACTCTTGTCTGTTACAGCAGAGCGGACCTAGACCCATATTTATCATATTTATCACCAGACGTATCTTTACATCCTGACCTTATTGAATATGGCCGAGTGCATTTACATGATTTACGTACATTTTTTTTAAAAAATGCACAATACGTTAGTTTTGGGTGCTTCAATGAATTAGGCCCACAATGTTTTTAGGAGAGTAGCAATACCTTTATTTTGGGGGAGGGGCAGTGGTTCATTCGTCTGCAAGCGCCCATTCACATGGTTTCTAGTTATTCTTAGACAAGCACTTGTGTAGATTTTACAAACTGATTAATTGATACATTTATTTTTCCCCATGTGAGGCCAATTTTGAAAACACTTAGGGGTAAATTTATCAAACCTTCTAAAATGGAAAAGTGGAGGTGTTGCCCATAACAACCAATCAGATCCTAGCTATCATGTATCTAGAATGTACTAGATAAATAATAGCTAGAATCTGATTGGTTGCTATGGGCAACACCTCCACTTTTACTTTTTAGAAAGTTCTAAAAAATCTGCCCCTAAGTGTTTTCAAATTGCAGCAACTGGTTAAATTTTCCAGCCCTCAATAGTTTTCAAGATAAATCATATTTTGAGGCTTTTCCTGTCTGATAAAAGTCAACTAGATTAATTCCCCCATGTTCACGAGATAAATAATCCTAAAAAATTGAGAAACTGTGGTCTAGAGACTTGAAATAGTGAAAATGAGGCTCTCCGGGTTCTACCCCTGTCATTGACTGATCTGGAATGCTTGAAGTTATAGTACAATAACTGCTGATAATCCAGAGGTTCTCATGTATGAACTAGAACACATGAGCACCTCAACAGAACTAATGTGACATCATCTCGTAGATTAACAGAATGGAAGTCACTGGGATCACACTGGAAATTATCCTGTTACGCGATAAGTATAGGGAAGGCTGAAATTAAACAGATATGGTTTTGAACTATTAATAATGTGATAAAAATAGCCAAAATATGCTGAAACTGAAAACCTGGTTTGATTATTTAATGTTTGTTTTATGTGTATATTTTTATCCAGCTCACAAACAAACATACTGCCAAGAGCTACAAACCTGGGTTCAGAAAAGGAATGACTAAGTTGCTCACATGAAAATAAGCATACCTCCCAAATGTCCCAATTTCAGTGGGACAGTCCCGATGTTAAGGCTCTGTGTTACGTCTCTGCCTATATTTTGTATGTGGCAGCAGTACCTTTAATCCACCAGAGGTGCTGCTGTTCTGCTCCTGAGCTTTGCACCATGCCTGTAGAGGTTCACCTCCTTGCCTAATTAGAACTGCACCTGTCTCACAGCTTCAAATATCTGCCTCAACCTGTGCTCAGTGCAGTTCATCGTTTTTACCTGCCTGCTGCTGGTCTCCTGTTTATCCCTGTTCCTCCCTGTTCCTGTTCTGCTTGGCTGCTGTTCGATCTCCTGTTGTGACCCTCAGCCTGATTACCGTACCCTGCTTGTTTGCTTGTTGTCCTGACCTCTGCTTGATTACTAGACTATGCTCATTTGCTTGTGACCCGGACCTCTGCCTGGCTATTGGATTTTGCTAGAACCCTTGTTGCCCTGATCTCTGCTTGATCACTGGACTCCAATTGTCTGCTTCCCTGGACTGCCTCGTGCCTCCTGGACTTGGGTAACTCTTTATACTTGTCCCTGCTATTTAACTGTACCTGCCATTACTTGGAACCTGTTGCACTGTGTACTTTCCTGCCATTTATCACACCTGTTCATATCTGTGGATTTGAGTTATACCTGTTTATACTGCTACCTGGAAATCTGCATATCCCACGAACTGAATCCTTGTTTATGTATTTTGCCTGAATAAAGTCATTTGGTTAATTATACTTCTGTTGCTGCTTCCTGTATGCACTAGGAATCATAACACTCTGTCCCGTTATCCCGCCCAGGGGGGAAAAGAGGTATCTAATGGGCAGCCTAGTGCTTTACAGCGCTAGATAGCCCTCTGGGGGGTGTGACCTTGCCACCCATTGTGATGTGGCCACGCCCCCATTCCCGCTGCAGAGGAACGACAAGTTGGGAGGTATGATATAGGATGCATTATGCATTAAACTTTTAATACATGCATATATATATAAAATATATGTTGTCATATATATAATATATATGTATATATGACATTATGTTGCATTTGTGAGCTTGTTTAGCACCAGTTTATAACAACACAAAGCAAGTTATTCCCAGTAAAGATTGAACTTGTGCCTTTTTACAACCTCAATATTTCTGCAACTATGTGACACCTTTTGTAAAGAAGATATGTGTCCACATTTGTAGGCTTTCTTATCTTTGTGTAATATAGACACCATTTTGATGACATGCCAGCTACAGACACTCACAAGTATGCTCTCTCTTGGAAAATACAGCCCGTTGCGGCATGTGTACATAGATATGCACGTGCACCCCCTTCAAAACACCAACAATACTTTCCAATGTTTTTGCTCTTTAAAGTTGTATTACCATCTAGGAAATTATTTTCCTATGGTGGCCCCTCCCCATATCTGGAGCCCCCGGGGGCTGCTATATGCAGGTCATTCTTTTGTAATACTGTAACCGGCAAATTAATCATGTTGACCAACAGTAAATGGCAATGGAGAGGGTGTGTGTGTGTGTGTGGGAGGACACAAGCTACAATCTCATGTATGCAGTTTCAGACTGATCCTTCCGCCTTATCCACTGTTCTGTGATTTTCATCCGGGGTGGTGAAAATACAGCTGAATGTATCTACCCCATGGGTTCTAGCTACAGAGATAACTCACTCAAAGTACAATGTTTTTATTATGCCAAATGTAATTTTTTCTAAGAATAATAATCCAATATTGGTACTATTGCTATTCAGGATGAGGATGATTAAATATCAACTTTTATACATAATGAAGTAATTGTTCATGTTCTTGAAAAACAAATTAAAAAATATAGAGCCAGGTGTATTCAGCAAATATTAACATATTAAAGAAGAGAAGCTTCTGAACAAAACAATGATTATAACAAAAAATAATGCAACTCATGAAATTAATTGCAAAGTTAATTTCTAACATATCCTCAACAATTCAATCTCGGTGAAAGTTTTATTCTTTAAAGTTTTACTTTAAAGAATATTGTAAAGTTACAGGGAACAGTTTGGTCTACCTCCAAGGTGAACTATATGAAGAATTGATACTATATTTTAAATTTGACAAAACGAAGACGTTATTCATTATCCTTTTTCTTAGCTCCAGAATTAGTATAGGAAATCAATGGTTCATGAGACGAATACAACCTGTGTCCTATTAATCATGACAATAGATTTCTTTGTTATAAATTTAATACAGATATAATGAAAACAAAACAAACAACACTTCTTCCAATTATTAATAAGAACACAACATCTCATAGCGTTACAGGATTAAGGGTGATGAGTTTCAACAAAGGTCAAAGTAAAATAAAAAAACATGCAACGGGAAACAAATGTTAATAACTTATATTTTTATCTTTTACAAACTTTATTACAAGGTATTATATTGCTCAATAAAAGGTCATTCCCACATACTATAAACAGTTATAATCTTTGAATAGTTATTTCTTCACATATAATTTAATAGCAAGAGGATTATGGTATTGTCATTAAATTATATGTATTCAAGCTCTCCTGAAAAGAAGAAGGTCTCCTTTATCTGTGTTTGCAAACTTATATCAATTTATGTGTTAATTGTTTTAAAGTAATTAAAGTTTTTCTTGAGTGTGTTTTTTATTACAGACATGGATATTTTATATATATGCATGTATTAAAAGTTTAAATTTATATAATGTCTTTACTGTATAATATTTGATCTGTATCAAGCTCTGTCCATAAGTTTGATTAATTGATTCTGCTTTATCTTGCCCCCGAAGCCAATTTTGTTGCAACGCTAACAGTGAGACCCTTTTACCCTGAGACCTGCCAGTGAATATAATTAAGGGCACAATCTTAAGGTGGAATAAAGAAAACTGACCTGCAATACTAGATGTGGCTGGATCACTTATAAATACCATATTGTAAAAATTTATTTAAATTAATAGAGCAGCGCGTCAATTTATATCATTGCAAACATGCTGATTTTTGTCTTGGTATGTATTTCGCATGGAAATGTACTGATTTCTGAGACAGTATGTCATGATTTGGTTTTGTAACTGTTCTAGAGGAAATCCCAGTTAGGCAAATTAGATATTTTTCATCTGTGAATGAACAACAGGTCTTTCTGGCCTGAAAGCACAGCAGAGGTCTGTTACCTGTTATCATGTCTTGTTAAAGACACATGAAACCTCTGAACAATGTAGACAGCAAGTTTTAGGAAATCACATATCAATGTAAATTTTGCTAAAGTTTAAATTGCACTAGCTCCAAGGTTAGAGGATATATTACATCCTAATAGTAATTACTGAATGCGATATGATGTGATATATTTGATGTTGTGGTGCCAGCTGGTACAGATGAATGTCAGAATCTGTATAAAAAGAGTAATGTTTGACAATGTAATGTATCATTCCATCTGTAACTTATGTAAAGTTCGCTGGTACCACAAAAACCGGCATGTAACTGTCCTTATAAGGGCTACTTGAGCTAATAAAACATCACTGCTTCAAGATCCATCTTTGATGCCTACTTACCTGCAGCAATTCCTGTGACCTACAGATTAGACCAATCTAATCCATTATCTGGCTGTTCTAAGGTTGGAGCCCAGTATCCAGTACAAACGTTCTACCCGCTATCCCGCAGCTTTGGCCAGTGTGATAGGCCAGGGGGAACCATCCACAGCAACCCTGATCTAAAGGAAGCGGTCAGGTTTACCAGTCCAGGTGCCCAGGTTATACTAGCAGGGAGAGTTACCCATATGGAATTGGTTCTATGAGCCGGCGAAGGAGCCTAGTGATGGTAGAAACGGGCCCTTCCTACTGTGTTTAGAGAGGTGTAATTTGGGATAAAAAAGGGTACGGTGGCAAGACAAGCCCAGCTGGTCCCCAGCAACACGGAGAGTGAGGCATAGGAGGTCCATCCTGTCACACTAGATCATCAGGGTAAAGGACAGCAAGTGCTGCCATAAAACAGCAAATGTTCAGTACACTGTACCCTTCTAATCTCACGGAGTAAACATTCTTAGTGTGGTTTGAGCACCAGAGGCACAAAGAACTTCAGGCTTCCTGTTTTACTGGTAAAACGGACCAAGGTAGACTGCCCATGATTAGAGGGTGAACAATCCATCCTAGGACAATGATCTGAGTCTTAGTCAGGAGGCAGAGAAATGATCATAGTTATTGTTATTATTACGTTTTTTTGTATGCACCCGACACATTTCTCAGCATAATTAATTATTAATATATCATCAAATAAAATGCGATAACATACAATAAAACGGAATTTGAGAGGGTACTGTTCACTTAAAGCTTGCAATCTAATAGTGTTGGGAGGAATTAAACCAAGAAACAAGTGCTTAGTGTTGTTGCTTTGACCAGGCACTCAACTTTACTAATATCTACACAAGAGCAGAATTAGGGATCATCCAAACCAATATTTCCTCTAACTGTGTTCCAACTTGTTAAAAAAAGGCCAAGGGGTAAATATTTTGTACTGCTGATTTGTTAAACTGACGATTTATGGCAATTTTGACGCCCATAATTAAAACGGCAATTTTATCAAACTGAACAAGTTTTGCCTATCATAAAATTACCGTTTTTAATACAGCCATCAAAATTGCCAAAAAATCGGTGATTTGATAAATCCACGGTTTAATACATTCACCCCAAAGAGTGCAATGTTGTGCGAGAGAGTGCCAATAATAGAGAGCGGCGTTTTCTACTGATCTAATGAAACTATAATAAAAGAATTTTAGTGAATTTTAAAATTGGACTAAACAATACCCTTCAAAGTTTTAGGTGAAGGAAACGGGGAGTCAGGAATCAAGAGAGGCATTTGTTCCACCCGATTCCAGTTTCCTCCGTGGTCATTGCAATTGTGCCCTATTATACTCCTCTCATAAACTGTATGTGTGGACTCTGACTGCACCGGTAGGCGATCTGTTAGAAACAATGTTGTGGGTTATAGTACTCGATATATTTAAATTATGCCAGGTAGGTAAACCGTAACAACATTTTGGTATAAACTCCCCTGACCTAAGTATCAGTGAGGTTTTTCTACCCATAGACTGTAAAATGCACTTCAAGAGTTGCTGTTCAGCACAGCTGGTGGTTATCCAATAATAAACACATCACTGGCCCATTGTTTCTTCCCCAATGGTCCCATTGTCCTACCTTGTCCTTCAGCAGAAGGCCAGGAGCCCTAACAGTGGGTGGGTTACCGAGCTTATATCAACTAGGGGAAGTGGGAAGGTTTGGCAAAGGACATGTTTTATCCTATCAGAGGATACTTCAGGGTAGTGGGGCTGTCCAGGGTCACAAAGGTTGCGGGATAATAAGGAGCCCTGAAGAGCCCAGAGGATTTGTTCATTTTAGGAAAGACTGACCTAAGACGTGTTGCTCTGATTAGAGTAAACTTGCCATCATTAGATTTCCGTGCTTTTGGGACTTTTGCCAGTGATCTACTTTGGGGACTGTAACCGCCTATTTTCCCTATTCTGTTACCCTTGTGGTGATTATATTTACCGCCGGTGTGTGTTCTGTTAATGTTCCTGTCTTTTAAGTGTACTTCAAAAAATGTATTTGGAATTATATCTGATGTTGGTCCGAATGATATAAAAAAAACCCACATCCACATGTAAGATGAAAACACACCTTTTCACGGTAGGCCTAACACTTTGAAAGACACAGTTTAGTCTAATTTCTGAGAGGTACTGTAGTGCTTTTCAGAGTATTCCCCATGTGCTGCATTGGAGAAGTCTTGAAGGCAGGAATAGGGGCTTGAAGAGGGATAATAGGAATTGGTATGTTTTAGTTTGGAAAGTATAAGTGGAAGGTTACAGGTAGACTAGATAAAATGCATCAAAGAAGGCTTTGTAGGTAAGAATGTTAAACTATATATTAAAGGAAACAAACAGCCATTAACAAATAAAAATATCATTGACATTGTCACTCAAAATCAATTAAAATGGTGGCACTAGATAAATAAAAAGCCAATGGGTATCAAGTGTACCTTTGTTAGATAGATAAGAGAGCGGAAATGTTTCTGTGGATGAATCAGTATCGACAATTAACCCCTCCGCATGCAATGGTGGTGTTGTTGCACAAATAAGGAGTTCTTAGTATGGACAGGAAGGTAACAGATGCAATTCTTTGTTTTTGGTTACATTCCAGGTTTAATGAGAATATCAAGGAAGAGGAAGCTGAAAGATATTTTAGGGTGTTGCTATAGAAATGGTAGCACTGATCCTGAGACACCTCAACCAATAAAGAAAGTGGGAAGGAAGTGAAGCCTGCAGTGGAGATATTGAAGGAATGATTAGAGAGGTTTGATAGAAACCAGTAGTGTCTATTAGACCAAAAGAGCTTTGAGTTCAGATTAATTGATTGACTCTATCAAAAATGGCACATAGCAAACAATGATGATCCTTAGATTTAGCAGGAACATTGATAGAAACTTCAATGGAAGACATTTTAATTGAATGCCTTGGGATTGAGAATGATGTGGTGCCAACAGAGAGATAAAGTCATAAATGTGGTTGGCAGCTGGATGTAGACGAAGGATCAACATTTTTTCTCTTTAGGTTGGGAGTAATCTATGCCGGCTGGGAAGACTTAAACACTAGACAAAAGGTAGAGGGTGAAGATTTCTGTGTGGAGAGAAAGCAAAGAAGTCAAAAAGCCCAAATGTCTGGTGTGGGGGCGCTGGATAAATAGGACACAGGTGAGATTGAAAGAAGAGCGGTGATAAAATTCTGAGTCACAGGATCAAACAGATCTACAGTTCTGTTGGGAGTTGACCTTAGGACCTTTGTGTTTTCTTTCATTTTTTACTTTTTGGCCTTCTCAGCAGGTCCTTTGGTTTTCTTTCTTGTCTGCTCTTGTATTGTTTGTCTGATGTCTTTTGTTCTTCAGTTCACTAATAAGGTCAGGTGAAGACAATTCTCAGTAGCTTCCAGGTCTACCTAAGACCTTCCATAATAATATAGCTGTTCTGTGCACTTTGCTGTATCTACCAGTATCCAGTAGTGGGGGTCTATCTGGAAATTACTTTCTGATATATTCCACTTATTATTTTCTTTTCTTATCATCTTGTAAAGTACATTCTACTAAATGTCTGTAGTTATTCTGTTCCTGTTTGGTGGTTTATTGTGGTCATTTGTCTGGTTGGGCTTCTACCCTCTGTTATGGTCTCTCTCCTGCATAGTCTGTTTTGGATTTTTATTGCCCTGTCTTCTGCAATTTTCTGTAACCTTGTCCTATAATTGTGTTCCAGTGTTCATCCTTTTTCCCCTTGTTATTCCTATTCCGTGATGGAGATGAATGAATCAATTTGAACAATTCTGAAATATGGCCAAATTATAGCGATTTGTGGATACATTTTTTGCATAGCAGTCTAAATTTGGCCTAAAAATTTGTAGATTGAACAATTTATGACTCCTGGAGAATAAGTCCGGTCTCACTGCATGAACTGTAAAGAATCCAACTAGCAGGAACAAAAGTTACATGTCTACAACCTTAAATAATCAGCTTACAAACCTACTGACCCTCATACAGGATTGTTCTAGAAGAAAACATCTGTGGATGCTGTTATTTGTGATTGTGACTTGTGAAATGAACTGTGATCATTATTGACCTCTTACTATTTTAATCATCAGTGCACACTTGGTACATTTACATCCTACTTACCTGTAGTTAGCCCTATAGTGGCTCAACATCTATTGGTTCCCTATTTATTATGTATTTTATTTTTATTTTCAAATTGCTCAAACTGCCCATAGCTCCACATTTTCACATCTTTACATATCCTCTTTTATTTCATTTAGTACTTTAATAAAACCTAAACTTCACTGCTTCCGATAAAAAGTGAGCTGGTTCACAATTGTGCAGTGGAACTAAAAGGCCACATATATATTTATAAAATAATGAACATTGTAAAAAATGCATTATTCAATGCTTTGCCAGTTGGATCTCCCTCTCTGTTTATCAGTTAGTGACTGTATCTTGTTATTTGCTCTTTATAAATTCCTCAATATCACCATTCATCTGTCTGAATCCCTGTCCAGGTTCTTAACCATGGCTGATCAAGTGGAGGGACTAGAGGGCCAAATACTGGTTGCCCCTCTCTTTGAGCCCATCCCCCCAAGACAACTGCTCAGCTCTGAGAAGAACAGAGTGGAGGACGCCTTAGAGCCAGCACATATGCCTACAGGGCATGCGCCAACAGCAATGTCCACCTCTCTGCTCTTCTGAGAGAAGGGACCATGAGGCTAGCATGGTATCATCGAGGTTTTGTTCAAATATTACAATGGGGCATCTGACGCCTGTTCCATCCCTGGTCTGATCATTTCTATTCAACTCCTTGCCATCCAAAACTCTGTAAGCTCACAATGCTTTTGTCTAGAGATAGTCTTCTTTAGTGAAGAATCAAGTTTCGTGCAAAGTTCTGGTGATTCAATCTTTGCGTTCTGCTTCTGCTTCGCCAGTCAGATTTTGCAGAACTTATAGGGCCTGATTCATTAATGAACGTAAATGCCAATTTGTGCTGTAATTTGCATAAATTCGCTCTGCGCGTGCCCAAAACAGAAGCATATGTCATTGTAAAGCACCAACATCCAATTCATGTTAGAGCGCAAAGCACCCTTACCACAGCCTACAATTTCATGGTTGGAACCGGGAAGGGACTGGGTGTATGTATGTAGTCAGTGTACAGTAAGGACGTGCCAAGCTGGAGTGCACGCTGCAGCGTCCGATTCCAGCTTGTAAAAATTTATTTTATGTACAATAAACAAAGAAGAGAAAAAAAACATTTTACTGTAGGCACCCAAAATTTAAAAAAAGTAATTCATATATAAGATCATGAGAATATACACAGATCACCAATATAAAACATAAAATTTAATAAGTCAATAAATAAACAAAAAAAAAACACATATAGATGGTATAATGGGTGTGTTCAGAATAAAACCCTACACATGACAACTACCCTCTATTTAAACCGAAACTATTAACATAATTGACGCAGTCTTGCTCCAAATGGGTGCACTCTCGTGACTGAAGGGGGGATGAAGAGGTAGGACTGTGTGCCTGGACTCCAGCGGCCCGTCCGCCTTCCGCTGGCAACTAGTGGACTGGAGGCAATGGAGGAACCAATATATAGTCACGGCAGTCTGTAATGCAGCTGTATAGATGCCACATTCATGGATAACGTGCTAGATAGAGGTATGAACTCACAGTTCAATAGATGATGAGAAATAAATCCTACATAATGAATAAAGTCAAATCCAGTGATATTAGTGGTAGTAGTTGAAATCAAAGTAGAGTACCCTAACGCGTTTCATTACACTTGCTAACTTCATCAGAGGGATAACAGAGGTGTACAATAAACATTCATAATATCCTAATTCATGTATTTTATGTACAGTAGACTTTAAGAACACCATCATAAATGTATTTTATGCGAAAATGTTGTTGTTTTTTTTTTAAATGTTGTGTCACGACTATATTATTAAGTGACACAAATTGAATAGTTTGTTTTTTCTGTGCATTTTTTTTGTGACTTTATACCCCACATATGTATCGGACGTATCCTGCAGTGTATTGTCTGTTAGAGCAGAGTGGACCTAGACCCGTCTTCATCACCAGACGTTTCATCACATCCGCTCCTTCATGAATACAGACGCGCATGTGTCTGATGTACCTGCGTTTTGCGTTTCTTGATGAATGAGGCCCATAGTCTATAAACATAACTGGGACTTTTGTGACCAATTCATTCCGCTGTGTAGTGTCATTGGACTAGGACCACAATATCAACAATACCTCATAGTCCCTATTGTTGAATCACCTTAACTTGTTTTTAAGAATATTTAAATGTTCCTCCTTATTGATGCATCCAATCTTTTATTTCGACAAATAAGTGTGTCGATACATTCATGTTTGGAACAATACCTTACAGCAATATTACTCCATCTACTGTTACTCTATGTGTCTGCTGTTTCCTGTAGATTCTCCCCTGGAAATCCCAAATCCCATAATACAATGTTCAGCAGTCTCTCGCTTAATATTACAATTGGGCACATGCAGAGCTAGACAAGGAAGGGAACAGGGCTCAGCTGGGAACTTCATGTAATATAACTTCCTGTGTTGGAAATTATACAGTGTCGATCTGTTTATTAATTTTGGCTGTCAACATTGTAGGTTTTAAAGTGTTCCAAACTAAAAAAAAATACCATTAAATGAAATCCCCAGCAGGCAGCTGTGGGGCTTATATAGATTGTGGGTCGATGACCACAGTTGAGAATTTCAGTAAGCCATCAGTTCATACATAAAGGAATCGTGGCCATTTTGGATGCCTGACCACTACGGGTCATGCAGTCAAAGATCTGTTTCTATGTCATCCCAAGGGTCTACCAAAAAGGAAGAGGGGTTAGTGATTTTTTTTCCCAGTTAGATGCTCTAACATAAGCTTAGATGTCACTAACAATTGTACAGAGTGCACTCCACTAGCTTGTTACTTAAGGGAGCCACTCTATACAAAAAACGTAGAAATAAAAACTGTGCATGTTTGGGTAATACATAGGGATATATAGCAGGTTATTAAATCATCATAAATTGAAAAATCAAAACAACATAACATTAAGTTGGTCTGAGTGCAAAATTAATAAAGAATTCAATATTTAAGGAGGCTTTGGCTGTTACACAACTGGTATGATCCCAGGCAGCTGCTGAGATAATACTATTAATGGATCCAGTAACAGAGATTGTGAACTCTACTGTGTCCTTTTGGGCACTTGATTCAGCACTAGTTCAAAACACACAGCAATCTCCGTTACATTTCTGATCAGAATTCCATGGGAGTCAGTCTATGATCAGTTTGCCTGCAGGTGGGAGAGGAACTGGGTCTAAAAACAGGGGCTTATCTAGATTTTTACAATTATAGAAGTAAAGTTAATTGTCCAAAATATAAACATAAAAAAAAAAATATATATATTGTAGATACATAAGGAAGAATAGCAGGTCAGCACACATTCACTATGGTAAAATAGCAATATAGCATCTGCTTGAATTAAAGATAAAATTAATAATGAATTTAATAACCATTTTTTTGCATACTTAATTGACTTAAAACTGCAACTAATCTGTAGCAGTATAATGTAGAACTTTAATAACGTGGGATCAGTATTAATTCCTCTTGTATTTAGATGTACGGCTTAAATCTTAAGGAACACCATTGTTATGAACATGGATTACAACCAAATAACACAACAGAAATCAAATTTTAAAACCAATTTATTTTACTTATGTGCTTTTCAATTTAAATTATTATGACATGCTGTAATTTAATTTATACTACAAAATGCATATTTAATGTAATACCCCAAGTGTTCAGATCATGTAGATAAAAACAGAATTTCTCATAAAATATTATGTACATTTCACGCCATTATACACTGCTCACAAATGAGATTTCAGTGGCTATTTAACGTGAACAGATAGATCTGAAAATGTGTGTCTCCTGTACCCTCCAGGGGGTAAAGGTATCAAGCTGAGAGTTCCGGCCGGGTTTGAAAAGTGGAGATGTTGCCTATAGCAACCAAGCAGAGTCCCTCTGTCATTTTGTAGAATGTACTAAATAAATGACAGCTTGATACATTTACTACCAGGTGCTCATTTTGCATTGGACTCATACATAAGTGCACACTTACAAACTGCCCAAATTTACCCAGGACTTTCTGCCTTCTGAGGGAAGGTTCTTACACCCTTGTGATCCTAAAAGGAGCAAACACACAAAACATTCCCCCAGCTCACTGCTATAACCAACAAAAGACCTGCCATATCTACTGTAGATAAAAATGCAAAAGTCTTAGTTACACACATTTGCAAATGTATGATAAAGCCATCCTGCCACGCCAAGGCGCTTTTGCTAATAGGGTGGTCCTAACTCTAAACAGTGAGAGTCCCATATATTTGGGCCATACATATATGTGTTTTTAAATTGAGAGCTAACTTACCAAAGAGGTACCCCAGAAGCCTCCAAACAGAAATTCAGCACCAGTACTCCCCCTCAGCTACTGACATACATTTGCAAATGTGTGCAACTAAGACTTTTGCAGTGGTATCTACAGTAGAAGTGGCAGGTCTTTTGCTGGCTATAGCAGTGTGCTGGGGGAATTTATTGCGTGTTTGTTCCTTTTAGGATAACCCCACCCTTTCAAGCACCTGTTATGAGGCTATAAATTGATTGAGCAATTTCCACTTCTGTATTTACCCTTGTGATCCTTACTGCTCTGTATCCTATGTGCATTGGTGCAAATACATATCTAAGCTCTGCATCTGTGGTCCAAAGCCTGTTCCACAACTTACAGATCAGGTAAAGTCACTGTCTGACAGTAATATATACATTTCTCTGAATTAACTGTATTGTATATTCTGAATTGATGCTCGCTGGTTACTCCTCAGAAGCAGATGTCCCAGTCAGGAGGAAGATAAGAGAGATGAGCAAAACTTTTCATCAGGATATATCCCTAATTTCACATTTGGCTGCAGAATTTGGCACGCCTCACCGGCATAATATTGTCTGTGTTCTCAGTCCTACCCCTAACCACATCCCACAGCAGAATGAATTGACCATCATCATCCCAACTGTATACATGATCTATAATTCTAGGGACATGTGAAGTTACAAATACCATGTAGAATGGAATTTGGCAGAATAGCAAATCAGAAGCGACACTTGAAGATTGTACCACTGGAACGTTGCAAAACTCTAATTGCACAAAATTTGTATGCAGGTTTGTTTATCTCTAATCTTTTGTGCAAAGAACATATTGGGTGATAAGTAAACGTGACTTGAAGGGGAGGAAGAGAGTAGCATGGTATCACCTGTCGTTGGCAGTGGCCATTTTTGGGTTTATTATTATTCATGCTCAGTCTTGTAACTTAAAATGAAAGCACCTACACAGGTTCAGACCTGGCATCGCTTAGACGTCTGTAATGGGCTTTGCTTCTAGACCTGAATGCTATTGACTTATTGGATTACTGTTGCTGACTTTTGCTTTGTCCTTGAGCATTGCTGTCTGCTGCCTGCCCTGACCATAGTGCCTTCTTCTTCTACTGATTTATTGGAAGCAAGTTGCAATCATATTGATTGGTATTAAAGCAACATGTACAAGACTGGAGGGAATGGAAACATTAAACTCTATAGCATAGGAGTTGCCAAAGGTGGGGTCCATGACAATTCTGGCTAGAGTGGAAGAGAACTGTACCACCTTTGCAAATTAGATCGATGAGTTCATATTCAAATTCAGTGCACAAAAATAGTCTGAAAATAATTTATTTTCTTTGATGAGATACTGTTGCACTAAAGATTAGTGTTAGTAAAGTATTTGTCACGATCTGCCTGCCGATTGCTGCTTTGTATTGGCAGCTCCTGCCTCCAGGACTATTAGACTTTATTATTGTGTATTTGCAGCAGTACCTCTGATTACCAGAGGTGCTGCTACTGTGCCTGCTTCATGTCTTTTAGGAGTTAACCTTGCTGCACTAATTATTCCTTGCACCTGGGTGTTTTCCCTATTTATACCTGTCATTCCCAGCACACATTGCTGGTTATTGTTGTCACATCCTGTTGTTACTTGTTCCTGCCTTCTGATATGCTTCTGGTTACTTGCTGCTTGGGATCTGTCCATACCTCCTGCTTACCTGTATTAGCTGTGTACCTGGTGGTTTTTGCAAATTCATATTACTCCTGCTTCCTGCATCAGCCTTGCACCTGGTATTTACTACAAACTCATTATTACCTGCTATTTGTACATTTCTGCAAATAAACATAGAGTGTTTTCACCATATTCGTGGCTCCTAGCGGTATTCCTGTATTTAACCGTGACAGTATTGAAATATGTTGAAATTGGACAGATCCAGTCGTTCCTCTGTCAGGCTCAATAGACTGTCCCATGAGGCATCACAGTGTAACTAGTGCAGTCAGACAGCAACGTCACACATAATGAAATACTGGTCATAATCTATTCACATTCACCAGCTCCAATCGACCTCTAAATGTTTCCGTTCAGATATTTACAAGGACTAGTAATCATCTTGTGCTGACATGTACTGCAATTTGCAGCCAGTTATATCTAACATTGCCTAACTGGCCTTTAAAATTGCACTGGCAACCTTAAAGGATAAATCCACTCAAAATCAAACCATCTTACATTAGACATTATCACACAATACTACTCACCTGGGGTTCGCAGAATTTTGGATGGAATTAGTCTTGAAGTTTGTGGAAAGATTTTTGGCCCGGTCCAGTGAAGGAATTGTTTTTTCTGATTCATGACCTGAGAAATGTTGCACACAACACTCACAATGAAGACTGCATTGCAATATGTTGTAACTGAGTCACTGTGATCTGATCAGAGATGTGAACAACAGATTCAATCAAAAAGCAGAGAAAATTGGCTGCACATTCTGCTAAAGGTTTCTGCCACATACTTTGGATGTGTTGGAATCATCAGCCAGAATAATTTTCCATCCTGCTGAATCAAAGCCAATCTGATTGGAGTTTAACATGTGATCTGATTCGTTACGGAATGTAAATGCTGATACGTACCGTATTTTGCATAAAATCGCTCTGCACATGCCCAGAACTGAACCATACCCCAGTGAACATAGCAACATCCAACTAATATTTAAACACAAAGCACACTTACTACAGCCTACGAAATCAGGGGTGGAACAGGGAGGGGACTCTAAGATACATTCTTTTCTGTCATAGCACCAGCTACAGGTCAGGTATAAGTGCTGATTACTAGTGATGACGGCTGTGTATACAGCTATAACATGTGTTTGTATCAGGAGCAACTGTAAAAATGTATTTTATGTAAAGTAGACATTACTAACATCCTAATAAATGTATTTTATTGAGGGTTTTTTTTTTTAATGTTTTTTCATAAATGACTAATTAAGGATCTAAAATTAAGAAACTTCTTATTTCAGTCTCATGGACAAAACCATGTTACAATGTAAGGGGTGCAAATTAGCATTCTATTTTGCACATAAGTTAAATACTGACTGTTTTTTGAAGTAGCACACATATATCAACTTTAAATTTCAGTATACAAATAAGCTATCAAGTATTGCTAATTTGCACCCCTTGCATGGTTTTGTCCAGGAGACTGAAATAAGAAGTTTCTCAAGTTAAGATCCTTAATGAATCAGGCCCTATATTATTAACTGTGACATTAATAGACTTTTTTTCCAGTGCGTTCTTTTGGGACTTAATATCCCACATATGTATCCTGCAGTGTATTATCTGTTAGAGCAGAGCGGACCTAGACTTGTGTTCATCACAAGACGTATCCTCAGATCTGCTCCTTGTTGAATGTGGACATGTGTATGCCTGATTTACATGTGCAATTTTCATTCATTTTGTGTGCCATAGTGAATCACGGTAGACAGTAGTTGGTCAGTTTGGTCAATTCTACCAAACCATTACTGTATGTGAGCAGCTCTCTACCAAACAGTTAACACTTAAGGTGGTCTTATACATACATATACATTAGGGGGATTCGTTTTTTTTTTTTCATACTTCACCAACCCATCATTGGGTTCCACTTGGTGTACTGACATTGAATCATAAATATTTTTTTATTCAGTGCATATTTTCAACCTGCACAAGATGGTCAAAGTTTGATGTTCGATTTTCCACAATATCAGACGTAGTGACTTTGCCAATACACAATTTATGTTAAGAATATGCATTATAAATATTTCTATTAATGCTGTATAATTGTAGGAACAAATAGAAGTGAGCATTAATAACCCAATGCACTGAAGTCATGTCAATGAGTGATAATATGGGAGATATACATTCATCGTTATTACCGTGTTTCCTCAAAACTATTCTGGTTCAGGACAGAATAATAAAGCTGCTCTCAGTTCCGAAACTTCAGGATGGAACCGTAAAAAACTATGGCTAAGGCAATGGTGGAAACCATAGATGAGTGGGGATCGCGGGACAGCATCCAAGGGCTATGTTTTCATACCACAGTATCTAACACTGGAGTGAAAGGTGGAGTATGTTTGCTGCTGGAGTCTGAGATTGGCCGACCACTATTAAACTTGGCTTGTAGACATCACATCTCTGAAATAATGCTGGAAAAGATCTTCAGTATCTATGATGTTTCTAAACCTCCAAACATGGAGTTTTTCGCCCACTTCCGAGACTAATGGTCTAGAATCAATCAAGCTTCATTCAGCACAGCAATTGAAGTTGAAAAGACATCAGCTGTGGTTGCTCCCATTAAGTTTTCAGTTGCTAATTTGGAGAAATTCCAACCAAGAGATGATTACCGTGGGCTATGGGAACTCACCATAATTTTCTTGGGGGGGATCATTCCTCCACGTGGAGTACATTTCATATTTCCTGGAGCTATCCATCGGGCTCGCTGGATGGCCCAGGCCATTTACACCATCAAGATGTGTCTTTGCCGGTAACCAGTACAATCCACAGAAGCCAGGGTTCAGCGAGTCATGGAAGACTCGCAGGATATCGTACTGTGACAAAGTTTGGCATCATCTGCAGGAAGTTTTTCTGTTCATTACTGACATTTATGTGAGATACTGGTTCCAGGGTTAGGGTCATCACCAACTGCAGCTCTAAGGAATGACCTTGCCTTGTTACATGCACTGTCTGTGTATCCAAACAAAGAAGTTGCAACGGTAGCCAAAAAGGCATTTAGCAATTATCAATGGTATCTTTCAGAAATACTGGTCGGTTTCAGTTTCTTTGATGATGAAGTGTCAACAGAAAAGAAACAATTTTCAACACCACAAAAATGAATAACGATTATTATGTATGGAGAAATATAATGAAGGACAACGAGTAGAGATATATGTAAAATATTTACTTTATACACATTTAAAGTAAGAACCGAATTCTTTTGCTGATAAAAAAAATCAGATTCAGAGATCATGAAAACTCTATCAGTAGAATTGAGCTCATTGTACTGTTTCAGTTATTTTTAAATCTCATTATAAAGATGATAATCTACAACGCTATAGGAACGTGAGCAAGTCACTGTCAGCATTGTTTTGGCTGCTTCTATGTGGACACAGTCTGTCTGGGCTGAGATACAACAACAATTCGTGCATTAGAAACCTTTTGTTCTCCTCCTGTTTGACAAACACGATGACATCGCTGTCTGTTTCCATCTCCTTCAGCTCATTAAAAAGATGTTTGCAAACACATGTGCGTATTGTTTTCTTTTCTGTTGTGGCAATAAATCCTAATTAAAATGTGATTAAAAACTTATAGTAAAAGAGCACGCAGAAGTTTTAATGATGTTTTCTTGTTCACTTCAGTTTGCAGAGTTCTTTAACTGGCTTAAAATAAACAAATCATGCCATCCACTTGTTTAATAACAATTATCTGACTTCCATACAATATTTATCAGTTGTACAGTCTGGAAGTTGTTCCCTATCTGGGTTTGTTACGCCATTATTGCTGGTATTCTCCGTTCATTTCAAAACATGTCATGTGACACTGGTGGGTGGGGCCTGTTTCTTGGTCCCAGACATATTGGGGCACACTGGCACTTGTTACCCCAACTCAAAAGTCAACTACGACTGTCTTAAATAATAAACAAACACATATTTCAATAAAGTCGTCCTTCAACTGTAACATCTACAAAACAAGTAACAAACGAATATATGGATAGGTTCTGCTCGTATGCTGATATATGGTAGAAAATATTTAACAATAAGGTAAGAAATTAAGTTTCTTTCTTAACTTTGAGCAATCAGTTATCAACAGTTAATTGCAATTGGTTGCTGTCGATTACAGCACATACATGCTATTTACAAACCACGATAGCTGAACTCAGGACCAGGGGCGCACGCAGGGGGGGTTTCTGCTGCTCCAGAAACCCCTTTCCTCCGCGAAGAATGTGGGCTAAGCAGTGCACCTACATAGTGGCACTGTACTGTACAGCAGCCGCGGCGCTGTCAAAGAAGCGACTGTACTACAATACAGCACCGCCGCGGACTAGAGAATTTAGACTGTAAGCTCTAAATGCGCAGGGACTGATGTGAGTGAGTTCTCTGTACAGCACTGCGGAATTAGTAGCACCATATAAGTAGCTGATGATGATGATGAACTCTAGGGGGTAAATGCATTAAGGTTCGATTTCTGCAAATCGCCGATATCAGGCGACTTTGCAGGCAAAATTGAAAACGGCATTGTGTTTAAAGGCAAAACTTGATACATTACTCCTAGGTCTTTCACATGAAAACTCCACCAGGGTTTCCTTGTAAGAGGATGAACTTCTGGACCCGATCAGGTAAAAGTCTGCTCTCTCCACCTTGCTCCTAAATTGAAAATGCAACGTTTCATGAGTACATCAACCATCTTTCTCTGTAGCATTACATTAATGTATATATTGCCCTATCATTTGCCCATTGGTTTTATATATTTACTTGCATAAACATAACTAGTTAACATAGACTTTTAGAGCATTTCGCTTAAAGTGCTTTTACACTCTGAACTTGATAATTACACCCAATCAGAAGCCTGTAAGCATCCGTCATCACCTTATACATGACAAATTTATGGTAAGACACAATCGATGATTCTTATTTCATCTGCAGCCTGTGATACATTCTTAGATGTTTTTGAAGGAATTCTCTCACCTCCTACACTCTCCCATTCCATATTGGACACATCCATAACATTTCTCCCACCTATGTGCGAATATATTTTTATCCTATTATAATGTGCCATTCTGATGTTTTTTTTCATCTGTTCCAGAGATATATTCTCATTTGCAGAATCTATAGTGGTGCCATTGATCCAGAATATTATTCGAGGTGCTGGGTTGTGAGAGAACGGTACGTGGGTCTTGACAAGTTTACTAATTGATGTGCAAAAGTATGAGGGAATCTGCAGGAACACTAGTTGCAGGGTTCTTGCTGATTTTGAAATAATATACAAGAAAAGAGGATCTCACGTACTTTGCAGGAAAATATATTCTGTTTTCAATTAATAATTTCTTTCAATACAGGTTCAAACAAAAATAATAAATTATTTAAAATGTAAGCTTAACAAGATAATGTGAATATGTTAAATGTCTTATTTTTATTTAATTTTGTCCTTTTTTTTTAAAATAGAATTGTTTTAATTTAATGTTTTTTTATTTTTTAGTGTGACCTTTGCAAAATGATTTGCTAGCTTCAAATTACTGGAATTCAAAGAGACTCAAGTTTAGCTGAATTGATTTGCTTATCTGGACTGATACAGAATGTGTTACCAACTATAATCTATACCCAGATGCAGCATTGAGATGACTGTGAAATGACCTGAGGTCTTTATCTTGTCCATAATTTTTATTATGTGAGGAAGGACAGTGCGCTAAATCAGGGCAACCCTCTCTCAGTACGTAGTCTAGTGACAATTTAGTCCAGCTGTTGGATTACAGTCGCTTGGGGTACCACAGTTTCATGCACTTCTAAATATTAAGTGTGTGTACATAGTGTAATAATGTGTACATTTATATGTGTACATTTATAATATGTTGAAGTAAAAGTTGCAATGAAGAAGGTTCAAAAGATCAAACAAGGAGAATTTGCTCCAATAAGATTTCAGTCTATTGTAAAATATTCTGTACTGAAACAATGTGTATCATTTAAAGCGCCGTTATGATGGCAGAGTGACTGTACTACCTATGGAATGTACTCCAACCTCAAGTGGAAACCTTAAAAGCTAGCCTACAAGCACTGTCCCAGCTGCTTAGCTGTGACTGTCCTTAAAGTGGTTGCAAATGTTTGACAACCTGTCAGGTATCACACAGAAATCTCTGGATTCCAACAGCCAGACCAACACTTGTACTGGAGGAGCGGAGTATTAACCAGGGACCCCGTCAAAGAAGTATGGACTTAGCTGCTATCCATCTGCAGGTCGTAGCCCTCAGTATGATTGGATGTGTATGTTGAGGGATGCGCAGGATGCGATATAGCCCAGAATTCTCTGTTATGGATGGAATAAACAGGGACACTCTGACATGGATGAAATGACTAAGGAACGTCTGGTGTAGCTGGAATGACTAGGGGGACTCTGGTGTGCATGGAATGACCAGGCACACTCTGGTGTGCATGGAATGACCAGAGACTCTTTGGCATGGATGGAATGACCAGGGACACTTTGTTGTGGATAGAATGACCAGGGACGCTCTGGCTTAGATGGAATAATCAGGGGCACTCTGGCTTAGATGGAATGACTAAGGAGATTATGACGTGGATGGAATGACTAGGGACACTGGCTTGGATGGAATGACCACAGACACTCTGGCGTAGATGGAATACCCAGGAACATATTGCTGTGAATTGCATAACCAGAAACATGCTGGAATGGGTGAAACTAACCAGGAATACACTGAAGGAGCCAGCCGCCAATTTATCAGGACAAAAGACTTTATCTACTGGCACGATTTTATTATCAGAGTTGCCTAATATAGTGTGGAGGCAATTAGCGGGCCAGGAGGCAGGGACCAAACAGTGGTGGATCCAGAGGAAGGCCTGCCTGCTGCCTCACTCTATATACCTTTGCCTGTTGGCTGAGAGGCAGACAGAGAATCCTGCTCAGCTGCTCTGAGTTTTAAACACAATCAGAGCAGCCAGCCAACATCTTCTGTCTGCAATGAGCAGGAGGAGTACACGGGGCCCCAGTACATTCGAGGTCAGGCGTGTGACACACCCCTCCTTAAAATAAATATGCAACCCACTTATAACATGTACGGGTGTCCACCCCAGATCATTAGCAGAATCAGAGAAGTTTAAACAGTACCTGGAAATTATTTTAGAATTTTGGAAAGAAGACGGTGTATGCATCTCACTACCCATTAAGATTATAAGCTCTTAGGTACAGAGGTCCCTGTTCTATTATGATCTAATGCCAGTTCTTGCTCTCACCTCTGCATACATTGTGTTGTGCTAGATAAATACACTTGTAAATACATAAATTTACTTTGAAACCTATTTGAAGAGAACTCTCCGCTTTTCTTTTCCTATTTTTTTTCTTTTTGCAGATTGATAACAACGGTAACAAATGGGTGAATTGTGGCTATTTATTTTACTTATTGAAAATATTATGGTTAAGATAAGTAGCACGGTTAAATAAAGCTAAATGAATCACAATAAAATATGATGGAATGTTAGATAAAACTGGACTGTATATTGCTGTTAGCAGAAATGTAATTATTGTGAGATGTAGGTAAGTCCAGAAGAACAATTCATTACAGCAAAGGTAACGCGGGTCGCTACGGCCAGATCAGACGAAGCTGCAGGTAAGGCTGCAGCGGATATTGATGTTCCTATAGGTGAAAGGTGTCTTTACCTTGCTGGATGTGGATAAAAGCAACTTGTCCGCTGTTATGGGCTCAGGCGTGAAGGAACAATGGAGGATTAGAAACTGTGCAGGTTAAAAACATGAAATAATCACATCAGTATACAGCTATAAAACCAGTGACTACAACTGTAATACACTATTTGTGTAAACCGATGACAATAACAATTTAGGCAATAAATGTCACCACTTTTATAAGAAATGTATACCTGGCATAAAAAATCATGTTAGTGTAAGCATGCAATAAAGTAAATAATAATAGTATTTGTATCAATGTTTCTCATATATATATATATATATATATATTTCTCATAGCTCCCACTCTCTCCAAAACTGTCCTACTTCCCAGTGGCAACACCTCCTCCAAATATTACCATTATATTTAGAATGGTCAGGGTGAACTTTACCTTCGTGTGGCGATATGGAAGTGGACCACTTAGCATTAAACAGTTGGTCAGTTTATATGTCCCAAGCAGGATTTTTGTGAGTTAAAGAAATTCCAGTAACTTAAGGAAAGGAGACCACGGCAAGTTAAGTAAATAGTAAAATATTTATATACTTAGTTTAAAAAAAATCTCAATCATCATTGATACAAATCAGCATTGGGAGCCCCACCACTTGCATGTCCGAGGATGGGGCTAATGGGAGGTGTGAGGCTTCTATTTATACAGCAACAATGCACAAATAAAAGAAGATTCTTGGCTATTTATACAACAGACTCATATAAGTGTTACACAACAGAACAATACATGATTAAAGAAAAATAGTTATATATATATAAACATTAAACATTAGAACAATGCATATATAAAAAAAGATTCCGGGCAGTTAAACCCAAGTAGTTCACAGAGCCTAATTAGGGGTTGAACTGTACACTGTTTGATTAATTAGTTACCACCAAAAGTGTGTCTTAGGAAACATTATTTTAACCCTGTCCTACCCATAATGAACCAATGTAGTTGGGTTAATCACTGCGCTGTCTGGTTTTAGCTATAGTGAAAACAGGGAAAGCTCTTAAAAAATATTGTTAATACTCTAAATCTATCCTATCTGTCATTTATGGTGGATAAATTATTATATTTACCATGAGTTCCTCTTTGGCTAAAACAAAACTAGATGAAGTACTAACTTAATAATTACATGCGGGTGACTTTCCTCTAAATTTCCTTTCCATTCAAGAAGAATAACACTTTATGAGAAGCGTGACTTAATGTATTTAGTTATGTTACAGTTCCGTAGTAATAACATTCTTTTAATTTATAAAGATAGCAAAGTACTTAAGAGATATGCATTGCAGTATGTACATTAATACGGGTGAACTCTCATCTCATCTTGGCACCTGTGTACCACAAGATAAAATGATTTGTGCCAGAGTGTGAACGAGTTGGCACTGTCACCAGCACATTCTTCACAAGGCTGTTCCTTAATCATTGTATATGCTCCCACAACTTTTATTGCATTAGAAGATGAGATAAATAGAAAGTTTCACCATATCCTGATTGTTACTCTTACAACTTTAGGTATAAATGTAAGTTTATTAATAATAATAATAATAATAATAATAATAAATACAATAATAATAAGTTATTACAGCCTGCAAGAATCAGCGGGCATATTTATTCACATGGCATAGTTGCCAACTGCTCCTAATTTTAAAATTCCATTTTTTGAATACTGGACCCATGGAGTTTATTCCCCCTTCTGTAAATATAATAATCACAAGCAATGCTGCCCACTGGTGGGAAAGGGGGACAGAAGTCGGCGGGCCCGGTAATCTCAGGGTGAGCGTCACTATTGTTGAAAGAACTCAATATTAATTAATGGAAATTGTGAATATGTGCGTGTATTTTTTGACTCTTTTCTTATAATGGGGCAGGGTCTTAAGGACCCCTGTCTATTATACTGATTCTCCCTGCCCGCACAGGCCCCAGCTCTCTTCAGTATGGGGCTGGTAGCCTCTGTGTGTGGGCACTATTTCATGCATTATCCTATAGCTAGTTTTCAGTATCACTCATTGGGGTATATTTACAAAACTGCGGGTTTGCAAAAGTGGAGATGTTGCCTATAGCAACCAATCAGATTCTAGCTTTTATTTTGTAGAATGCACTAAGTAAATGAAAGCTAGAATCTGATTGGTTGCTATAGGCAACATCTCCACTTTTTCAAATCCGCAGTTTAGTAAATATACCCCATTGTCTCTACTTAATAGCAAACATTTAGGGGCACTGTCCGTATGTAAAATGATTTCTTTGTTTTACTTTAAACACAGGGTATTGCTCATATAAACTGTTTTAGTACAGTTGGTAGGTACACCTGCAAATGAGCTTCTCCACCGAGTGGGTCTCGTTAAATATGTAGGCAGAGAAGCGCATTTCTAGGTGCTCTCCGACCGATGTAGCAAAATGCTTTGCGCAAACTAAACTAACACATATTAAAAATGTCCCCTTACTTTCATGATTTATTTAAGGCACAACCAGCCCAGCAGAGGTCCCCATGGTGTTAAATACTAGCCCATGTCTACAGCACACAGTACCTACAATAGCCAACATTCATAGTTGCACCTCTCATCCCATGTGGATTTGACATTTCATTGTTTGCAACTATGACTGTAGCGCAGTTGAGCAAATCAGCAGAGGCAGGAAGGAGACAGACGGCCATGTTCCTGATCTGACGCACCAGCCAATAAGCAAGCTCCGTTGAAGTATGGAATCCACAGGGTAAGCAGGGGAACTGTTGCTGTCATCAAGACAATAACATAAATAAGCAGCTGCCATTAGCAGCTACTAAGTTATTTCAAGAATGCTGGCTAAAGTTACTAGATGGAGTCACAGTCTGCCCCCCCAATGCTATTGCACCCTATAGCCAGTCATACTGGGATGGGGTGGGAGCAAAACTAGGCAGGACTGGTTGACGCAATCTGAACCCCATTATAGATTACTATTAGCCGGCGTGGGCTCCAGGGCTGCCCACATAGCCTGGGAGGTCCCCAAGCAGCGGTCACACCAAGAACCAAGATTACTCTCAACCTACCTATCCATAGCAGTCGCATGGGCATTTTATGACAGTACTTACACACCTCACATTAGGCAGGGAGCGGAGATTCTTGTCTTGATCATGATTGGACAGATCAGGATCAAGACAACCTCTTTTTATTGAGTAACTGGGAATGCCGGATGTTAGAGAGTAAAAGTTATTGGGTGTTAGATAAGCAACAAATACCTGTGGTTTTTCCACAGTAAATCTAATCAAGGAAACTGAAGTTAACTTTCCAAACATGAATTATGAATTGTATATTTAATTGACAGACAATCGTGAATAAAGATTATATATTCTGTTTAATGATAAATAGTCCACCTCTAATTGATTTAACAGAGCTAACACTTCTGTTTGTAGTGTTGATCCAACGTCAACAGTAAGATTCAAGAACTGGAATTCTAATTACATCGATTATAATAATGGCCTGGAAAACACATAGTTTTACTTTACATTTCTAAATCCAGTTATACAAGTCATTATAATATGTATTATATATTAGCAGTAATGTTAATGTGCTATTTATTTTTGTACTAATTTCAGGTCTTTTGAAGATTTCAGAAATGTTGCATTAAATATAGTGCTGAGCATTGGCTTCATTCCAAAACACGTTCTAGGGTCTACTGCACTATTATCTCTGTTCAGCTGTGGGACCCACAGAGCTCAACTATCATTGCAGTTGCCATCTCTGTTTAGCTGCTGGACCCTCTGCACCCAACTGTCATCACCCTGGATCATATTATCTCAGAGTCTGTAGAACCTTTACATTCTATTAACAATGGATTTGGATCAATTGTTTCTTTCCACTCTCTCATTACATACCCTAGCTAATACACATTCATTCACATCTCTCAAACCTCCATCATGCACCTACTTAATCTACACTCTCTCTTTGTCCTATTCATTTTCACCACACTTCTCTCCAAACTCCCTCTCTCCATAATCCTATTACTTCCTCCCTTATTATTATTTCTCCTTCACTACTTCCCTCTTCTCTACTCTGCACACATGAACTGTTTTGTTTCCTGCACTCACCATACTCACTAAGCGACATAAACAGAAATAAACCTTACAATCACAAATCATCTCTTTCTCTCCTTGCTCCTTCTCATGGCTGCTGGAGATATCTCAAATAACTCTGGGCCTGTACTAACCTCACTATCTGCGCACACTCCTCGCTTCAACCACAAACCTTTCTATCCACCTTTCTATCCACTCCGTACATCCAATTGCACCGACCTTAGCCACATATCTCCACTACCCTCTCTAATCTTTTCCTGTGTATTATAGAACTGTAACAAACTTACATCCATTTATGATGTATGTATTTCTAAATCCCTCCACCTCCTTGCCATTACGGAAACTTGTCTCACCTCTTCTGCAGCTCACTCAGCCACACTCCCAGACCTGGAAACAGACAAAGGGGTGGAGTAAACATTCTACATTCTTCAAGCTGCACCTTCCAAGTCATACCCTCTGAACCCTCCCTCTCATTATCTTCCTTTGAAGTCCACACTAATCAAGTTCGGTTTCCCAATTCCTTGACAACTTTGTGGCCTGGCTCACTTATTTCTTATCTTTTCACCTGCCTACTCTCATAATAGGCTGTTTCTTCAACAAAGCACTAACATCAGCACTAGAAAATACAGTGACATCTACTACATACAGTCTCTGCTGATCCAAACCCCAACCAAGGCACATCAAACAGACCTGCTGCCAGCAAAAGTTTCCCGCAGTGCAAAGTGGCATTGAAGTAAATTTCATTCCTATCCTAATTTCCTCTACTATAAATTCATTATTTCATGTTACAGTACTGCCCCTTGATTTGCCAGATAAAAAAAACTTCAAATATCTAATATCCACCCAGTCTTCTAACCACCTTGCCTCTTTGCCACTGTCAACTCACTTCTCTGACCACCTGCACCTCCTCCCCCTTCCTCTCTAGCAGCCCATGATTTTGCTACATACTTCAAAGACAAAATCAGAACCATTCTCCAGTAACTGAAGAC
Source organism: Mixophyes fleayi (assembly GCF_038048845.1). Taxonomy (NCBI): domain Eukaryota; kingdom Metazoa; phylum Chordata; class Amphibia; order Anura; family Limnodynastidae; genus Mixophyes; species Mixophyes fleayi. Next base: position 3,830,672 of record NC_134410.1, read on the forward strand.
CAGGTCTCTGCACTGATCTCATCATCTCCCCTTACAACCTGTTCCCTCAATCCTATTCCCTCCCAACTATTGGGCTCCCTTTCTCCACTGCATGCCAAGCTCTAGCTCACTACTTCAACCTGTCTCTCTCCGCTGGCACACTTCCATCTTCCTTTAAAGATGCGCTTGTCTCAACAATTCTAAAAAAACATCTCTCGATCTAGCTTCTCTCTCCTACTACCGTCCTATTTCTCTTTTCCCCTTTGCCTCCAAACTACTTGAGCGATTAGGGTACTAATGCCTGTCTCACTTTCTCTCCTCTAATTCCATTCTCGACTCTCTACAATCAGACTTCTGCCCCCAACATTCCACTGAAACTACTCTCACAAAAGTGACCGATGATCTACTTACTGCAAAGTCTAAGAGTCATTTCTCCATACTCATTATCCTGGACCTCTCTGCTGCTTCTGACACTGTTGATCACTCTCTTCTTCTATGTACCTTTCACTCCATTGGCCTTAGTGACACAGTTCTTTCCTGGTTCACTTTCTACTTATCAAACCACTCCTTTAGTGTTTCTACCACTGGCCCATCTTCCCCTCTACCCCTATCTGCTGGGGTCCCAAAAGCCTCTGTTAATGGCCCGATACTTTTTTCACTGTACACCTCTTCTCTTAGGGAAATAGTTAGCTCATTCGGGCTCCAGTAACACCTCTACGCTTATGGTTTCCAAATCTATACCTCTTGCCCTGACCTCTCCCCTTATGTACTATCTTGTGTAACCAACTTTTCTTCTGCTATCTCCACATGGATGTCCCAACACTACCTAAAGCTTAACATGTCCAAAACAGAGCTTATTATCTTCCCACCTGCCAGAGTCACCATTTGCTCTCAAATCTCCCTCACTGTCAATAAAACCAGAATGTCCTCAGTCTCCCAAGCCCGATGCCTTGGTGTCACACTTGACTCCGCCCTCTGCCTTATTCCTCACATCCAGACTCTCTCCCTATTCTGTAGACTCCACCTTAAAAACATTGACAAAATATGCCCTTTTCTTGCTCAACATGCTACCAAAACTCTTATTCATACTCTCACCATCTGCCCATCTTGACTATTGCAACCTCCTGCTATCTGGCATTTCTGACACCTATATATCCACACTTCAATCCATCCTAAATGCTTTTGAAAGACTGATCTTCCTCTCTCACCGCTCCACATCTGCTGCACCACTCTGCAAATCCCTACCCTGGCTCCTCATGGACTCCAGAATCCAATTCACATTACTACTGTCTTTTATTAACCTCCTAAACTATGTTACTATGTCCCTATGTTACTTAGTTTCATTGTCTAACTTGCACATGACATGAAAGCTAATAGCTGATTGATTGCTGTGGTTGATGGGCAGCACGGTGGCTTAGTGGTTAGCACTTCTGCCTCACAACACTGGGGTCATGAGTTCAATTCCCGACCATGACCTTATCTGTGTGAAGTTTGTATGTTCTCCCAGTGTTTGCGTGGGTTTCCTCCGGATGCTCCGGTTTTCTCTCATACTCCAAAAACATACTGGTAGGTTAATTGGCTGTTATTAAATTGCTCTTAGTCTCTCTCGGTCTGTGTGTGTGTGTTAGGGGATTCAGATTGTAAGCCCCAATGGGACAGGGACTGATGTGAGTGAGTTCTCTGTACAGCGCTACGGAATTAGTGGCGCTATATAAATAGATGATGATGATGTTATTTTTTACTGAGATGCAAACTCACAATATTGCCTTTTGTTTTTTGCTAAATCTATCTACGCTAGGTAAGTCAAAACACTAAAATTATAATTAAATAGGGCCATGAAAAATAAACTGCTTTACTGATAAATAAACAGAGTTTGTTATACTCTTATATTTAAAATAGTAAATATAATGAAAATAAAACACAACAGTAGCTATAGAACATTTCTCTTCAGCAAGCCCCCTACCAACAACCAATTGATACGACGTTTTAAGCAGCAAGTACAGGTATTTGCTTTTCCACCAAAACAATTAGTATTCCAGATTTAATCCTCTCTCAGTTTTCTCCTCCATTTAAAATTTGCAATTAAACGGCTGCAAGTATGGTAGAAATATTTTCTTCTCCAACTCATTCCGTTCATACCCAATAAATCATCCTGCTTAAGTCTGAACGGTTTAAATTAAATTATTAAATGAACAAAATTTTCAACATAAATTTTCATGTGGCTGAAAGTGGTAATAATGACACTTATTGCTTGATTGTTTTTCGGTTTCTCTTGTTAATCAACAAATCAATCAGGAACGTAATTGAATATGTCAAATTATGTGTTGTTCGTTTTCTTGCAGATTTGCTTAATATTCCTCTTTGTAGCCCTTCTGTGGGCTGTTTCTGAATAAGAAGGTAATTCTTATTCCTTTCGCGGTTGCTGCAATGCTCGCCCATTCTTAGATCAGCACTTTTCACCGTTGACGAGTTTTAATTTATAATCAGCTTTTCTTATATTTGCCACGCTGCAATCACAATCTTAAGACCTTGAGGAGATAAAGAAAATTAAGGCTATTAACATGTTCTGAGTTTGTTTGATTTACTCATTATAAATTATTCCGAACTTGAAAAGCTTGGATGAAAGGGCCAAAGAGAGAGAACTTGATTGACAGTGTCAACAACGTGAAGGGCGATAGAAACCTTCTCGCTAATTAGCTTATTTGGTATTCTGACATTTTCCCTGTGTTATTATTTAGCCCATAGATAATAAGTATAATAATAATAACAAATACGTTGCGAGTTTGATTTCTAAACAAAAACTTTGAACACTCGGAAGAACATCTTTGAATGTTAATTGTGAAAATGTCTTTTGTTGAGATTCTGATGGCTCCAGAATTTGACCACTTCTGAAAGTTGAACTCTAACTATAACGAGGTAAATATAAAAATAGATCAAGAAAAAGTACCTGATTATGTTTAGAAGTTTTATATCTAATCAAAAAATACATAAAATGCCACTTGTATATATTAAATATTTTATTTAATGTATTTTTGAAGCTATGCAAACAACTAAGGGGTAGATTTATCAGACCTTCTAAATAAGGAAAAGTGGAGATGTTGCCTATAGCAACCAATCAGAAACTACCTATCATTTTCTAGCATGTACTAGATAAATGATAGCTAGAATCTGATTGGTTCGTAGGAGCAATACCCCCAGTTTTCCTTTTTAGAAGTTTTAATAAATCTACCCCTAAAGGTCATTTATGTAGCTTCAAAACACTGTCCTTCAATGCAAATACCCTTTGCGATGTTATGCAAAACTTTTCTCTTTATGATAGTTGAATGCAAGACATTTTTTTCAAAATATCACCCCCTTCCGCCACCAGACAACAACATAATTTTGCATTGGTGGACAAGATATTTAAACAAGCTTTGATATTGTGAATTTAAAGTGCTGCATGACTGACCCATTTCCCCCTTGTAAAAATATATACACATTGCCAGAGGGGTTGGGTATGAAATAATGATAGTCATTATATCGACAATACTTACCGCGACATGTTCAGACCGAAGGACTCCTTCCCTAACCAGGCTCCAGGACGACTGCTGTATAAACTGAGCGGAAGTCATTACAATCAGTGAAGAAGCCGGCAGCAGCTCATGACGTCACCGATAACCGCGACGCCGTCATGGGTGCCGTGAGGAGGGTACTATAACTATGCGGGCATGCACAATGTACATTGTCCATGCCCGCTTTAGTAGTCAGCATTGATATGCTGACTACCACCGTGCCAGAGGTGGCAGAGACTGGGTGTCAGCTGGTACTTTCATTTCATATGGGAAGTGCATTTATAAGAGAAATAACACCAATGCACAATGATCAAACAGGTGCATTTGTGCAAATGTTAATCCCACACAGACACAGGTACACGGGGCCCGATCCATCAAGGAACACAAAAAAATGCAATGTGCGTTTTTTTCAAAAACGCACATACATCGGGTATATGCGCATCCATATTCAACACGGATCTGATCAATTAATATCACCTGTTAATACTATAGTTATTCACGAGAAAACATTTTGTGAAAAAATAAAGTTTTTAAAAAAAACAAACACATTTATTAGGATGTTATTAATGTCTACGGCACACAAAATAAATGTTTAGAGTTGGTCCTGAGTACAAAAAAATACACAGCCGTCATGACTAGTAATCAGTGCTCACACCTGACCTGTAGCTGGTGCAAGTGATACGGCAGAAAATCACATAGCTTAGAGATACCCAAAGCTTGAATCAGACACTGCTGTGTGCGCTCCAGCTTGGCACGTCCTTACTGTACATTGAGTATGTGCTTACGCCCATTCCTCTCTCTGTTCCGGTCATGAAAACATAGGCTAGCCTGTAATAAAGGTCCTTTGGGCTCAAAGATGAATTGGACGCTGTTGCGTTCTTGGTGTATGGTTTGTTTCTGGGTATGTGCAGGGCGATTTAATACGTATCGGCATTTATTCCTTAATGAATCAGGTCCACTGTCTTTAGGATAACCACATAAATAGATATAAATATTGCCTAACAGTAGCAACAGGAAATCAATTTATTACCTTTAAAGGCACCCTAGCCCCATTTCTTCCCTTGTACTTTCCTAATATAAAATCTTCATGTTGCTCTGCAAGCACAGTGCTTTGGTTTCTATCCCATAATTCCCTATCTCCTCCCAGAGCCCTCCTGACAGTCTTATTTCTGTAGAACACTCCTCCTCTCCTCATGGTGTTATATAGTTGCACGTCTGGTCTGATGCCATTATGTTGGGATGTGTGTCCTTATTCAGAGGTAGGAAATATGACACAGAGATGGCTAAAAGAGTCAACCGTAAATCTTTAAATTTGCTTATAGTCACTCACAACTAATTATATGTTGTGGCATTGAACTTTATCCAATTATCTGTGTAAAACATTGACTTTTCCTACTAATATAGTGTTTAAACTCTTTAATGCAAAGATTATTTTTCCCATTTTATACCCACAGCTTTTAGTTTATAGATTTTTTTTAGAGTTGATGCAGATTGAAGCAGCTGAAGATTCTCAGAATTAGCTGTCCCGGAGAGCTTTATATTGTCTACATAAACATATTATACTTATTCTAAATTCTTTTTGTAGTCGTTACTATCATAATTAGTCTATAGCTGTCTCAGCATTTTACAGCTTCTTTGTGGAGAGATCACTGTTCATCCACATTGTTGTAAGACGGCCTCTTTGATATCAATATAGACATTAGCTTTGTAAATATGAAAATATATTAATAACAGGATCTTCAAAAAGTAAAAAAATAAAAAAAGGCTTTGATGTAGATTTCTAACAAGTCTTTGAAAACCTCCCGTATTTATTTTATTTTCAGACCTAGCTGTGAATAAAGACAAAATGTTAATTTTTATTACGGAAATAATCACAGGGATAATTGCTATATTCATTTTTTAATTGGTTAACAAAGATTGTATCTCTTGGGGACAGTTTAACAAGTGTTTAAAAATGTTTTATTATGTGTCAGGCAAATGCAAATAAATAGTAGCTGAGAGAAGAAGTTTCAAACAATGCCCAAAATTACAGTCAACTGTCTGATAATATAAAACCCATTAATATTCGCTGCAATGTGGGTCTAAGTAACTGGATATTCACAATTGCTATAAACTAGTATCAATGACCACTATTTGGATATCTGTACATCGTGACTGACCAGGTTACTTACTCTCTACAGAAAAGACTTAAGTTGCCCTCTCAATGCAGTCTCCATTGGCAAAGGCGCTATGCCCCTTCCCCGAAAGGGTGTTGCCTAGTTGTTAGATAACTATGGCGATCCTTTTGGGGTGATAGACTGCCGTACTGTGCTAAGAAGGTGCGTGAGGAGGTAACAACAATGGTTTCAAAGCAGACAATCCTGATATTAAAAAAAAAATCATCAAATGTGTATATCATTTATAGTTACGTTACATATTATGCTACATTTATTTATTTGCCGTTTTATACATTTACTATAGATACAATGTTGCTATTTTTACTAGCTAAGGATTTGTCCAGGTGAACAGTTTGTCTTTGTTGCGTTACATTTGAATGACTCTCCTACAAAAATTGCAAGTTACAAAACAATACGGGTCTGATTCATTATGACACGCAAAAGTGCTGTAAACTGCGTTTTTTTTAAACGCACATACATCGGCATACACACGTTCATATTCAACAAGTAGCAGATTTGACGATACATCTGGTGATGAATATGCGTCTAGGTGCGCTCTGCTCTGCTCTAACAGACAATACACTGCAGGATACATCCAATACATATATGGAATATGAAGTCACAAAAGACACCACAGAAGAAATAAAAAACTTTTCAATTAATGTCACATGTTAATAATATAGTCATTGATGGCAAAACATTAAGAAAAAATATTTTTTTTCAATAAAATATATTTATGAGGATATTATTAATATCTACTGTACATAAAATGCATTTTGACAGTTTCTCCAGATTGCAAACACATGTTCTAGCTGTATACACAGCCGTCATCACTAGTAACCTGCACTTACACCTGACCTGTAGCTGGTGCAAGTGATACGACAGAATATCACGTACCTGAGAGATGCCCACAGCTTGAATTGGACGCTGCTGCATGCGCTCCAGCTTGGCATGTCCTTACTGTAAAATGACTACAGGCATACGCCCGTTTCCCTCCAGGTTCCATCCATAAAATCGTCAGCTCTATTAAGGGACCGTTGTGCTCGAAGATTAATTGGACGTTACTGCTGTCCCTGGTGTGGGCATGTGCAGTGCGATTTTACTCAAAATACAGCACATATGGACATTTACTTTCCTTATCCGACCCATAATCATCAAATGTGTGTGTCATTTATATTTATGTTGTAACTTGCCGTTTTATACATTTTTATACATTTACTATTCATACAGTTTTGATCATTGACATTGTTGAATTTTTACTAGCTAAGATTTCGTCCAGGTGAACAGTTTGTCTTTTTTTTGTTGCCTTTGAATGTGACTGTTATGAAAAATTGCAAGTTACAAAGCAATACATATATAAAGTTAGAGTAGACCAGGGGCTCCAGCACAGGTACTGTAGCACTTCAGTAGGGAATATGTACAATCATGCAATTAGTATGGAGTCCCTGCACTAACTTGTCAGGCGTATTACCCACATCAAACAAGCACAGAACAAAAGAAGTATTACTGTGGAGCTGTCCGTACATAAAGAGCAATAACTGATACTGAGAATCCCAGACTCATAATAACTGATACTGAGAATTCCATCCAGCATACGAAATACCAGAAGTAGTACTGTAAGCAAAAATCTATAAAAATATTTTAAAAAATTAACTTTAGTTATTTAAAGCACTAAAATAGCAACATAAATTCTAAGGAGTAAATCTATCAAACTGCGGGTTTTTGAAAAAGTGGAGATGTTGCCTATAGCAACCAATCAGCTTCTAGCTGTCATTTTGTAGAATTAAATAAATAAATGATAATTAGAATCTGATAGGTTGCTATAGGAAAAATCTTTACTTTACAAACCCACAGGTTGATAACACTACCACTAAGTCTCAATATTTCTAAAAATCTACTGGATACAGTACACACACACACATATATGTAAACAACATGTACACACATATTGCACACAACATACATAGGCACGCAGACCTATAAAGTATATACATTATATACAGAGGGACACACACACATAATATATATATACATATTTATTTGTATATATACATTTATATATTTATATCTATATCTATCTATCTATCTATCTATCTATCTATCTATCTATCTATCTATCTATCTATCTATCTATCTCTATCTATCTATCTATCTATCTATCTATCTATATATATATATATATCCCTAAACGGCAGCACATAAAAATTTGGAAACATTTGTGATGTTCTCTTCTATCATAAAACCAATCAGAGAAACTGACAACGTGACCCCAAGGACATGTCTAGACCGTCTGTGAAATCACAGAGTGCAAACCAAATTTAAAAAGGCACTGAGATGAAAATTACAAGAATTTTTATACATTTAAACTGTGTTGTGGTGGAAGATGGTCTATTTATATCGGAGCCCATGGGGAAACGAGAGGTAGATTGGGGAAAGCAGCACAAGTAAGATGGAAAAATTGATGTTATAAAGTCGAATACAGAAAGGAGAATGAAAAGTTAAAAACTATGTTCTGAACTGTGGAAAAGACTCCGTTGTGCACACAAAATGTTGCATCAGGCTTATATAACATCAAATGTCATGAAGCCATTTCTTTACAATATAGCGGAGGGATTTAAACCTGGTACACACGTAACTTTGCTAAAAGGTGCTATAACTTTGACAGCCAACACCTATCACTTTTTTCGGACACCTTAGTAAATGTGTCCTAAATTTTTAGTACACTTTAGGAAAGGTGTTTGCAGAGACACATATATATATATTTATATAAATAGAGATTGTGGCCAATGAAGTTGTGAAGTCACTTAGTAGGACGTTAGGCCACCAAGAGCAGTTCTTCGGCACCGCGGCAGTGTCTGGAGGAGAGATTCGGCATCATTCTTCCAAAAGAAAGTCACTCAACTGATGTCTGGTGGAAAATGATGTCTCAGGCATCCAAGAATATCCAATAAATGCTCAACTGGTTTCAGATCTATGGACTACGGGAGTCATGACAGATGGATGACATAAATATCTTGCTCATTAAACCACTGAGAGGACACACGTGCTCTGTGGATGGTCATCCTGGAAGACAGCCAAGATAGAGCAGCAATAAGGAGTAAAGATAATCTACAAGTAGGGATTAGCATAGACCTTGCTCTCTAACGGAATGACTGTAGCCAAACCGTGCCAGGAACCTGTGCTCCGAAACATTATGATCCACAAACCTATAGCCCTCGTGGACATCTGCGCGCAATGGCGCAAATTGCGGTGTTATCAGAGCTCCAGAGAAGCTGAGAAACCCATTTGATGTTACTTTTTAATGCACAAAGAAAGTAATCTCTGAGTTTTTCTTTTGAGAGACCTCCTGTACTATCACTTCTATTATTTATCCTGAGCCACGAACTTAAAGAAATTTATAAGTAGAAAACAAAGAAAGTAATTGAAAATCTGAAATTTGTGAAGAAGGAAAATAATAATTTTTCCACAGGAAAAAATAAAGAAGAAAAGAAAAGCTCATTTTCTCCGTCGACACTTTTTTCACAGTCTCAGTATATCTAAAGTTCATGTCTTTTGACACTACATAACCTTAAATAATACCGGCTGGTGATGGGAAATTGTAAGGTGGGATTAAGTGGTTTGCAGCGATAGTATACAAAACATGTCCTCTTATCCCTCGAAACTGACTTGCTGCAGTCTCTTATCCCTCCGGGTTGCCCAAGGTTTGAAATTCTATGCAGCAGATCTCTGATTTGGAAATAAGACTCAGAACTGTGTGAACTACGGCTGCTAACAAGATCAGATTTGAGAAATGTTCATATTTCATCTATATTTTATTTTATTTGGAAGGTGAGGAAGAAAACTATCAGGGGATTACTATGCCTCGGCTAACTGCATACATATAAAATCACAAAAATTGTGTAGTAAACTTTACAGAACCCACAGATAAAGCCAGAAGCTGGATATTGTCAGTATTATCCAGAGACGGTTGGATAATTGATAAGAACTATGATTTTGAGAACATTTTTAGGGCATATTTAACCCAGGTGGAGTCTAGATAAGGATTAAGAGTCAAACTTGACAAGATTAGAGAGCAACAAAACTGCTACAAAATGATGGGTCAATCTGTTGGTTAACCCCTGCGATTTGGGTTTTCATAAAGCAAGAAAACAAGTCTGTTCCAGGTTATAGAAAGCAACCTTATTGGTCTTTGCAAAGTAAACAACTGGACAAATCTTGGTTCAATCGGCGGATTTAATTGTAACTTGTAGATGAGCCATGTTTGGGATTCCGAACATGTCCAAACCAGTCCGCTTATCTCTAATTAGGGCTAGAATATTTAGAATAAATTAGGACAATATCAGAGATATGTAGTATAACACTCTGGGCTAGATTTACTAAGCTGCGGGTTTGAAAAAGTGGGGATGTTGCGTATAGCAACCAATCAGATTCTAGCTTTCATTTATTTAGCACCTTCTACAAAATGACAGCTAGAATCTGATTGGTTGCTATAGGCAACATCCCACTTTTTCAAACCCGCTGCTTAGTAAATCTAGCCCTCTGTCTTTGACCTCCATATTCCCTAGGATCTATGTACTAACATACATAAAACCATGTACTAACTATGTACTAACGTACGTAGACCGCAGTGCTCCATGTTCCATCAGCAGAGTGGCTCATATGTCATATTGAGTTATTATATATAACAAAGTCCCAATCAATAGCGGAGAGTAGCTGCCCTCCGCCACATCGGAGGTGTCAGAAAGTGGCACACCAGGCCGCATGATAATGAGTTGTCTCATTACCATACGGGCACACCCTCATTTCACGCTGGCAACTACTTAGGCCACGCCCCCTTTTTTCAATGTGCATTAGCTAGGGCATTGTTGGCTGACCTGTGACACTCCAGGTGTTGTGAAACTACAAGTCCCTGCATGCTTTGCCAATATATAGCAGCTTATTGCCGGAAGGTTATGCTGGGGCTTGTAGTTTTCACAACACCTGGAGTGTCACAGGTTAGCCAACACTGAGCTAGGGAGCGAAAAGTAAAAATCACAACTATGTATCACAAACAAAAATGTATCAATAGCATTTCCCAGAGTAACTTTTATATAGTCAAGATAATCATCATCATCATCACCATTTATTTATATAGCGCCACTGATTAAGCAGCGCTGTTCAGAGAACTCACTCACATCAGTCCTTGCCCCATTTGAGCTTACAGTCTAAATCCCCTAACATACATACACAGACAGAGACTAGGGTCAATTTTTGGTAGCAGCCAATTAACCTACTTGTATATTTTTGGAGTGTGGGAGGAAACCGAGCACCCGGAGGAAACCGGAGCACCCGGAGGAAACCCGTGCAAACACGGGGAGAACATACAAACTCCTCACAGATAAGGCCATGGTCGGGAATTGAACTCATGACCCCAGTGCTGTGAGGCAGAAGTGCTAACCACTGAGCCACTGTGCTGCCCGATAATTCTAGGAATCTGCCCTGAACTGTATAAATCTAGGATACTAAATAGTTATTAGGCATTATCCTGGTTGGTGTTTGATTTTCATTTGGAAACGCATTTGACAGGATATGTTGACACGTTTTTACTTCATTTTTATTTTGGGAATTTTCCTGTGACAATGCGATAGCCTTCTGGGGGGAACACAGGCTCAGTATCCAGTTAAATGGCTCCCGACTCCTGTATCCAGCAGCTGTCATTGATCAACGTGATCGGGATTATGGCAGCATTTCCTTGGCGACTTTTATAAACACGAACTAGTGATGTCTACATGTAATGTTGTCCACCAATTGGGAGGAACAGTTTTGCGCCCCCTCTCCCCCCAGATATGCTGCAAACAGCACCCTGAAAATCTATCCTTTTTGAAACTGGGTTCCAAATTCCTTTCACTATTAATCTCCACTTTTAACTTTTTTTTGTTCATCTTAATTTAAAAAAAAAAAAAAAGAAGCTCAAAACAACGTTTACATTTCGTGTCGTGAGTATACTGAATGATATTCTTTATTCAGCTATATATTTCAAAGGACATCTTCTCTACAACGACCTTGACAAACAATAAATCTAAGATTCTCAAAGTTGAGGTCTGGATGGAAGTTATCAAATAAAAAAAAAACATTGACAAGCTGTCAGTATTTTATGTCAAAGAAAGGTCACAAATACAGAGTGTTTATTGGTAAAAATTCTAAAACCGATATTCAGCAAAAAGACAGCGCTAGCACATGACTGCTCAATATTTTACACACAACAAACATGTCAAAAATAGACTTTAAGCTAAAGGTTGATCATGTAAAAAAAAATTATTTTTAAAGAAAATACAAGATTTATGTCTGTTGTCATCCTTTTATTTATTGTCTTAATGTTTCGCAAAATATTTATATATATTTTATTCTTCATGTGGAATATTTCCTTTAAACGAACCACATACAAGTGTGAATTCCTAATCGCTGGCACCAACTCTCCTGTCATTCTTGGTGGTCCGTTTCCTCCTCGGCTCCCTTCCACTTTACTCAAACCAAACCCCCATCACCCATTCTTAAACTACACAGGGGATGTGAGAACCCAACTTTTTCTCTATTCTCCACTCGCCCCTCCACACACTCATGGAGGTGCCCCTTTCCTTAGTGCTCTACTCAGACAATCCTCATTGCTCCACTTCTCCTCGATCACACTCCTAGTTGCCTGTTAGTGTAGAGTTGTGGTCAGCTAGCTTATTCCACCACTCAGTGGGAAGTAACTCTCCTGCAGACACCAGTTGTACGAGCCAGCAGAGACAAGCTAGCACAGGGGAGGAGGTCAACCTGAAGTCTAAGAAGGTTGCAGATTTATGGATTGAGTGGAGGATGGAACCACTGGGACCAAGAGCATAGGAGGGAAGGGCACAAATGCGGCTTTATGGTGGCCTGGTAGTGCTATATGAAGGCCAATATTGATGTAAGAAGGGATTATGTGGAGGTATATGGGGATATGAAATAATATGAAGATCTGTTGAAATAATGAACAAACATGGCGGAGTACCTGGCTTAGATTGGCTCATGATGACACTATATGGTCTACTGGTGGGGCTTGATGAAGCCAATATATGATAGCCTTATAAGGCTGTATATAGCCATAAACTGTCTGGGTTATTTAACTAGTCTTCTATACTATTATGCCACCCCCAGAAGAATATATTGCCTTGGGGGTTCCATACTTAAACCTTCCACAAGTGTTCCATCTATGGAGAGAAAATGTCATGGCAAATAGTGTCCCAGTGAATAAAAGTTCAATTCCTGGAGCTGTAAAATGATCTAACCTTTTCATCAAGGACGAAACTTACAGAAGCAAATCTTCTACTTGTCTCCCATGAGGTTTGATACACAAGAAACGTCTCTCTTTAAGCTAAATTCTCCAGCGCCCCGCTGTTCTGAAGAGTGTTGCTTTTTATTTTCAAATAAAGTATGGAAAAGCAATCCGAGTGGCACAATTTGGTCGGATCAACAGCTGGAAATTGAAAAGAACAATGCTTCATGCTGCTTTCTATAATTTTCAAAAGCTGTAAAACACAAATGCAATCTTTAAAACACACGCGCTGGCATTTATAGCCTGCAGAATGAAACAACGATGTAGCACGACGTCGTCCTCATTTACAATACAAATGTGGATAAAAGATGTTCGAGAAGGGTGTGAGTGATAAAAAAAACCCTAAGCTAAACGTACATTCCTAAATAAGTTTGATACGCCTGACAGTTTGTAACAAAATAACTGATTTTAACTTACAGAAAAGCTGAAAATGTCAAACGATAATATAGACATTGTTTTGAGTACTTCATTAATACAAAGGGTCAGTGATGTCACAGCAGCTCAAATGACTGCATCCTCAGTTTTGTGACCTGCATCAACATCATCAGCTATTTATATAGCGCCACTAATTCCGCAGCGCTGTACAGAGAACTCATTCACATCAGTCCCTGCCCCATTGGAGCTTATTGTCTAAATTAAATAACACACACAAAGACTAATGATAATTTTGACAGCAGCCAATTAACCTGCTAGTTTGTTTTTGGAGTGTGTGATGAAACCAAAGTGCTAAATCATCGTGCTACCGATTCTCCTGGACTCAGTACTAAAGATGGAATGAGCTGCATCTAATGCATTGGGATGAAGAGAATTATTTACTGATTGGATTGCAATGTCAGTCTGACACTGAACACTGCATTTTACCTTCATGCTTCATCAATTGTCAAGCGTTACGGAATCTGCTGGCGCTATATAAATAAATGTTGATGATGATGATGATGATATGGGTACATTTACATTTTGGGAACATATTTTTAAAAATTAATTGTCTCATCATGAAACATACTGTATATCACAAACACAAGTTGCAAATGTATGGTTATATGTCAATTATTAAAATGCAAGCTGGATCTAAACGTGGGATTTTCAGGGAAACAAATAATACTCTGGAAACGTACACATTGCAATATTATAGTTACATTAATAAATAATATTGACAACTGTAGCCTCCGTCAGATAAAATTAGCTAAAATAATATATTATACCCTTTGCATACTTTTTGCAACAAGCTCATAGAACATGTTAAATATTTTCTATACTTTATATTTTACAAAGAAAATAATTTTATCTCACATCTAACATAAATGTAGTCTATATTCTGCTTATAAGTATGTATACCTTTACTATAAATGTTCATATATGTTTAATATATTGACAAAGATGAAGGCAGCTGATCACTGTTTCCTTGTTGATAGAATTTGGTCACGACCTTATTCCACAGCAGTTTTGAGTTAATGGTTGTGATTAGGACAGTATATACCTTTTTGTGCTGAATATGGAGTTTACGACCAAAGTCTCACTGAACAGTCGCTCCCGGCCCTCCAGGCACTATTCCTTAAAGCGGAGTGATCTGGAAATTATAGTGATAAAATTCGAACTTGCTTATGAAAAAATCCAGCAAATTGTACATTCTATTGAACTTTGGACTCTTTCCTCTTCAGAATTCTCAGTAGAGAGGTGACATTGCCTTCAGCTAATGTCAGATTACTAATTTGGTGTCTAATAAATGCTTCTATTGCATGGAGAGTACTTGCCTTGAAAAGCTGTGTGCAAGTAAAGTGCATTTGTAAAACCGAAGCGATAATTGTACGGAAAGTCTGATTGAATTCATGTTTAGTTGAGCATCGGTACTGGGTAGATGGGGGGAGACTTTTAAATCCAGCTTGCACGCAAGAGAGAAATGTACAATGCTGAAACCTCTATAATTGTCAGCACAATTAGGTAGGAAATAAATTCGGGTATAGCAATGGTAGAATTAGAACAATACAGCTATTAAGATACAGTTTAGCAAAATAGATAGATTTAATAAATCTTATTAACACACTGACAACTCCAAATATATTGTTGAATTTAATAACATATTAGCAGCTACAAATACTCTGTGGATTAATTAGCATACAAAAACGAATCATATATCATTCAGAATACCCGGGAATAATAGCTTTAAATAGCAGAAAAGCAGACAGTTTAGTCACCTCCAGTTGTGTACAGATCCCAATTCACTATGTTAATATCTGTAAAATCCTCGTTGAATTGTAATGAAAACAACTGAGCTTAGGATCATCTACTTTAGAGAAAAACGCTGCGTGCTTGATTTATCAAGCAACGTCAACGTCGATTTTGTGCATCATCTGCAAAATCTCTCTGCGCATGCCCAGAACTAGCTCGTACGCCACAGAACGCAGCCACGTTCAATTCATCTTTGCTAGCACAAAGGACACTTACCACAGTCTACGATTTCAAGGAGGGAATACGGCGGAAAAGGGGCATTTTGACCGTAGTCAATGTACAGTAAGGGCATGACAATCGCGAGCACACTCGGCGTCCAACCCTGGTTTTGGACGCCTCTAAGGTACGTATTTTTCAGTCGTATCTCTTGCTCCAGCTACAGGTCTAGTCTAAGTGCTGATTACTAGTGATAACGGCTGTGTATGTGGCTATAACAGGTGTATGCAATTGTAAAATTTTTATTTTATAAACAGGAGACATTTATAACATCCTAATAATAGTATTTTGTGGGCAATAAATAAAAAAAAAAATTTTTCCATTTTTTATGTTTTGCCATTAATGATTATATTATTACCAGGGGACGTTTATTTATTTTTCTGTGCGTTCTCTTGGGAATTTATCTTTCACATATGTTTTGGGCATATACTGCAGTGTCTTTTGTAGTAGAACTGAGCAGACCTAGACCCGTATTCATCAGTGCACCTATCATCAGATATGTTCTTTGTTAAATATGGGTATGCGCAGACCCAAATTACGTGTACTCTGAAACAAACACACATTGCACACACTTTGCATTCCTTGATTAATCAGACCTTATGTTGGAAGCTGGTTTCCATGTTAGGTCCCTCAGACGTTTTTTGACATCGGCCAGAAAGAGCCAGATGAGGCTCCTACAAAGTACTACTCACAGTTCTATATGCTCCAAACGATGTAATACATAAAAGTGTGATAGAGGTTATAGTTACCACACGTTAAATTGGGACCGTAAAACAGTTGTTTCGATATCTGCAGAAATAGATTCCTTTAACCCGACGCATTTCATCTAACTCAGTTAAACTTTTTCAAGAAACTTTCTTTGAAACATTTTAACTGAGTATCTAACTCTGCCATAGGGGATTCAGCAATGTACATTTCTCTCTTTTTCTAATAGTTCTTTAAGGGGATTTAGCAATACCCTCTTTTTACCGCTGCAATTGTTTCCAAATTAATTTACTAGAGCTCAGTGCTGGACTTTATTTGTTTTTAGTTCAGCTTGTAGCATATATCCCAAAATATGGATGTAACATTCCTTTTTTAAAAAAATACCGAATGCATTTTAAAGTAAGGTATATTGCACTAAAAGAGCGGTAAATGTATCAATCAGCAGTCATTAAAAACTGGATGGGCTTTGCCTTTAATAAAATTTCCGCTTTATAAAATGACAGCAAACTGCTGAGAATCAGCGGTTTTAAATAACCGCCTATTGATACATTTACCACTTAGTGTTCCTTAATGTATTAAAAGTGGCTTGTGCAGAGGATTACTTTTTGAAGCAGAATTATATGAAACTGCCGACAGTTGGATGGAACAGTTCCCAAACCATGGAGATGAAGAAAGACGGTAGAATATAAATATAAAAGGAGTGAACTCTTTAACTTATTTTAATATTATGTGTAAGCGAACAGCAGCCACTGTGCAGTATTAACACAATTCCGTAACTGATCTCAGTGATCAGTATGACTGCCCGGCTCTTAGTAAAAAGGCTGGAATTACTGCATGGATTTACCACGTAATAACCTTCAAACAGATCATATCAGAGCAAGAAATATCATTCTTCAGCATAAAGTCCTTTTCTCTCTAGTTTATGGTTGTGTTTTCATCATTATAGAGGAAACATCACACTGCATACGGAAATGTGGCCCCATTACACAGTCATATGTTGCTACCTCTCTGTTCATAGTTTGTAAATCCCCAAAAATATGATTTTACAAATACAATGTGAAATAACCACCCTGCAGCAATTGCACTTACTAATATAAGTCATAACACATGTGTATCGTGGTCACGGTCCATATATGCATTGGGGAGCTCATAGAGACGGACGTTAGTGCAAGATGCGCTAATGTCCACTGCATGATAATCTGCATGGACCTTGCAACGACTGTAAAAAGAAAAGGAAATAAAACTCAAAATTGTACCCCACCCCCAAAGTTGAACAAGTAAGTGATATTTTACCATTTTTACATGGTGCACTACAGATCCCAGGATGCTATGGCTGCATTAACGCATTTGGTTTAGCTGGTGTTTGTATTACTACAAGTGTCAGCATATCCATGGCTGCATGCTCCGGAATCCAAGGATCGCTGAGACCCACGGGCCACCTTAAAAAAATGGTGAAAATAAATACACAGACACCGTGATAAAAAAAAGACTCACAGGTATCTTATGATATCTGCACACAATTGCGTACTTTTTATGGACGCAATTTGCCCCAATGTTTTTGCCATAAATTGCGTGAGGCTTGATGGTAAGCGATTATTGGAAGATAGGAGCCACAGTCAGTTTTTCACATATTAAAACATCTCCACTAACCAGGTCCTCCCGCTGTCACCTGTCACCACAAATTTAAATTTTCACTCCTAATACACAAACTGTTTATTTTACTCTCGCTAATGTTTCAGATATAGCTCCTGATAGTAAGAGGGCAATGCACTGTCTTACATTAAGATATAATAATTAACTGTTTCTAAAAAAACATTAATTTACATGTTCGTTCACCAAACCTGCCGGGTTCTCCGTTGACTTTACAAGTTCTCGCCTCACTCTTCTCTTGCATGAGTCAGGCCAAGTTAATATTGGTTCTCCCGCTCTGTGAGCTTCCAGTATGAATGATAATACTTTACGTTGACTATGATCCATTACTGGGATATTTGATTGTTTCACGAGATGTTGTGTCCATTACAACAACATTCATTCATGGGGTATATTCCTATCTTAAGTATATCTAAACAAACCATTGACCATTCCTTGTGGTCCTTGGGGTCCTAATTCTTAAAAAATGAATGAATTAATGAGAGCGCTATCTGTCACAGCTACATGCCGTTTATATACCCCTTGAGCCTACAATACCGAATTATATACAGCTACAAAGAAATAATAACATCCATACCACATTCTTAAGCTTTAGCCTATGCTGTAAAAACAAAGACGTGCACAGTACGTGATAATATTACCTTGTACAGCAAATACAAGGTATCATAAAAAACAATAAGATATAAAGAGAACAAAGCAACTGTGTATTGTGTATTTGTCACAGTATACAGATACTTGGCATAACATTTAGTATAGATAACGCATATATTCTCTTAAGAACCAAGGCTAAACTATTGTACAACTCTGTCTTTGTCACAGATATTTACATACATCTTACTTTCCTATTCCTGGAAGAAAAAGGTCTTTGTTCAGTTCACCAGTTAACGCTTATATCAAATTAACACTCACACTAATTATACTTATTCTCTAAAAATGTATATATATATATATTGCCCTGTATTGTCTTGATTTTTGGACAAGATCTTGTGTGGGTGTGGGATTCCACTGTTTTAGGGATATACTGAATAATTTAGGCATATAAAATGTTAGGTTCCTGGTTTTCTGAAGCTGTGCAGTTTGTGATTCTAGTCTCAATTCACAATGTATATTTTTTATACAATGTATAGTGATCAGATTTCTGTCTGCTGGAATACTGAATACTGGAACACTTCTCAATATGAAATTGCCTCGCAAAAGTAAACAAAATCTTTTAGCTTT
This sequence comes from Mixophyes fleayi, assembly GCF_038048845.1. Lineage (NCBI taxonomy): Eukaryota > Metazoa > Chordata > Amphibia > Anura > Limnodynastidae > Mixophyes > Mixophyes fleayi. The sequence goes on from NC_134410.1 coordinate 3,849,709, forward strand.
ACAGGATATTTTATGCATGCTTCAGGTACCCACAGGCCCCCTTCCTGTGATGTCAGAACTAAAAAGACTGTAAATGAGTTTTTATGCCTTTGAAAACACTTTTCAAATCATGGTTTCTTTACACTGGCTTAATGTCATGCCAGAGTGTTCTACAAAGGAGAAATTACCTCTACACAACAGGTCATAAATTTCCCTTCATTTACATACCAGGCATGACTCCTATAAGTAAGATATTTGAGATGATATGACATTTTCCTGTATGCTTATTTCCCTTCATTCAAATTATCCCAGTTGCTCAGCCTGTCACCCAGTTGAGATGTCCTGAGATATCACAGAACCAAGAAGAATGTGAGAGGCCTGTTTTTGGTATTAGGCACTCATCTGTAGCTACACCTCTGGATATCTCTATCCATAAAAAAGTCATGTATAGAGCAAAATATTTAAGGTCAAATAAAGAGATAACAATATAATTTAGTCTCTCCCTCTCAGGGTTTAACCCATGATTGGAGTTTATCTAAGCCAAACCAAGCTAATAGTATGAATTAAATCACAAACATCAATTTGCAGTTTTATGTGGTAAGCAAGTAGCTTGCATATGGCAACGAATCACACATTTTTGTTTTTTAAAAGTGGATACTGGACTATAAAATTTACAATAAATATTATACACTTAGCTTGCATGACACAGTGAAATAAACTTGTCACCTTATCAGAATATTGCACAGCCTGCTGTCCTTTATATAGAACCCAAATCCCATCATCAACAGTATATCTCTATGCCCAGGACATGTAGCCCATATATATATATATATATATATATATATCTATCCCCATGCCAGAAAATAAAGTATACTCTTCAAAAAAAATAATTGTTGCCCCTAATCTGTCTTTTATCTCCCGTTCCTTCCTATTCTAATCTCAGCTCTCTCTTTGCTAGCCCTATCTATCTATTCTTGCTTAAGGGCTGTCCTCCTCTTACCTAATTCCAACAACTTTCTCTTTCCTCTGCATGTCCTTTTCCTCTTCCCTCTGTTCCCTATTTGCTAAATTATCTTTTCCCCTAGTTCACTTTTTTAGCCCCCCGTTATTCATCTTCACCCACATACAATCCTGCTCTCTATTTTTCATTTCACTCCACTTGTTTTTTTCCTTTCACTTTGGTTAGCTGGCTGAATGACAGATAGCTCCTCTTTGTCCTCCACCCCTTCTGCAGAAAAACATATATTACAATTAAGTATGGATGAGAGGGTAGTTCGCGGGAGGACTATTAGAAAGCACATTGAATCGGGTTCCCTTCACATATAGGACCTTAGCACTGATGTATTGTAGGTAGTTTGGCCTCTGGTTCCAATACTACATTTTTATGTGCACACAAATTAATATACAGCAAAAAGCAAAAAAAACAAACAAAGCAAGACTGGAAACTAGACAGTAAAATAAATACACGCAAAAGATTTTTAATAGTGAAAATAGAATATAATTCATCATCAACATCATCATTTATTTATATAACGCCAACATATTCCATAGCGCTTTGCAATTGGGGACAAACATAGTAAACTAATAAAAAAAACTGGGTAAAACAGACAAAGAGGTGAGAAAGCTGCTCGCAAGCTTACAAAATATTATCATTCAAGTATAATAATTACATGTACAGTTGTTACTGTTTCCACAATCAATGTCATTTGATAACTTAAACTGTCAGTATAAATAATGAATAGATTTATTTCTAAATATATAATATACATATTCTATTGTAACGCCTCTGGTGTGTGAAGGGTGGGAGTAGGATTGAGGGCGGCATTGGAGCAAGAGAGATGGTGCTTTTGTGTCTGTTGGTCGAGCTGAGAGTTTGCAGTGACGAGATGGAGAGGTAGGGACTGGAGGGGTTCCTGAGTGTGATATTAAGACATATTACACTATATATACCCTGTTCTCAGTTATATTGGTATATGTTGCACAATAAATTTTGCAAACTAACTTTACTAGATTATGCTGAATAGTCTTTCAGCAAAGCAGTTAAACAATTAAAGAGTTTATTTATCAAGGTGGGATAAGCCCTAAATACATTATTTAGGGTTACTATTTATCCACCCCCTGAACCGCTGTGATGTTTGGACAACCCTATTTACCAAATACCTCCGCTATCCTCAAATTGGTAATGTATGTCGTCTAACGATAGTGTCAGCCGGGGGAGATTATAAAATGTGTTATCATTAAAAAAAAATAAAAAAAATCTCTTTTTTTTCCTTTAAATTAAGTTGTTGTTTTTTTTTTTATTTTAAACATCCTCAGGTTTGGCTTTTCAAGCAGTAAGACTCCTATTACCATTGCTAGCTGGTATCACCAGGTAGCTGGGCATCACTTAGCAGCCCCAGTGACATTTTCTTAATAAGTTCACCGAAAATGTTATTAACATAGAGGTCTTGGGGTCCCAGTCTAGTGTCAGGACATAATTCAACTACTTTTTCAGAATGAAAATGGTTATGATTACATCGCGCCCATAAAAATCTGCCTCCATCACTAGATCTCATTTCAATAATTTCATTTTGCAATATGAAATCTCCTTTGTCCACTGCTCCACAAATCTAGATGCATTGGTGCTTAGCAAGGAAGGTCTTCAATCCACCCAATTCCTCCTATTAGCCAGTGCTCCACCAACAGCCCAACTTGCTCCACCAACCCATGTGCTCTGGAGGAAACTTGTGCTACTTGAAGTGCTACACCTTGGACATTGATTAATAAAGGCCCAACTGTGCTTTTTGTTTTCGATGTCATGACCAACTAGCTACTGCGACAATTCATAGTTTTACAAATAGTGTTTTAAGTGTTGAAAACCAACCACAGCACACTGAGCACAGCAGATCAAACATTGTAAGTTTCAAAGTGCTAAATATATAAAGATAGCTTACAATTTTCTTTGCAATCAGCTGCTTTTATTTATAGCTCATCCGCGTTAAGTAATATGACAGTCATGTAAACATTCAGCTTTCTTCTGTGGGTCTAGAGAGTCCCTTATTCATTACATTTTCAGTTTCTTCAGAGAGTCGATTAACTAGTAAAGAACGAGATGTCTTCTCTTATATACTGAAAGGATAGACTGTAGATTAACATGAGCATCGGATGCCAAATTTCATCTCTGGCCTGCTGCAATATTTACTCTGTGTATGTTATTTGCAAGAATAATTTAATACTTTTGCCACTAGACATTTGGTGCTGTGGACTGGAGTACACATCACAAAAGACAGATTCATCCTCTCAATATTACAAATGACGAAGTGAATAAATCAGACTATATCAAGTAGTATTTCCATACAGGATCAAATTTCCTACACACCAGCAAAGTACCAGAAATGGAAGGGTGAACGGTGGAGAGTCGGTACATAATATAATAACAAAATTGTGTTGGCTGGGAATGGAAGGTCACTTTCAATTGAGAAATAATAGTTATGTTTATCATAGCAAATTAATAAGCCTGTTGAATTTAGCCATCTTCTGAACAAAAAAGCTTTTTGCTCCCCGTCTGTCTCCAGATCAATTGTCGTAGAGCTACTTGTTCTTTTTTCTGATGGTTTTCTGAGAGTGGATTTTTAACAAAGCTTGATAAATTGTTTATTAGGGCTGAAATATTTCTATGTACATCTTCTCCAGGCTAAAAATAAGTCTCTTACTTCATGCCTAAAATAAAGTGCATGTTTATTATTAAAATTCTTATTCAGTGATATATACACTATATGACTGTTAGGGCTAAAATATATTTAAAGGCAATTTCCACCGAAAATTAAAACTATATATATATTTTTGGGTGGAAATAGGTTACCTAATATAAAATACAACCTTTTATTTACCATAGCTCATGTGGTTTGTCAAGTTTGATGCATGTAATCGGCCAACCAGAATGAAGCTTTATTTTTTTTAATTGAGGCCTGAGGTGCATGCTCTTGTCTCCCAGGGCAGTGACTCTGCAAGGGGTACAGTGAAACTGCGAATGGCTCATTAAATCAGCTATGGTTCCGTAAGGGAGAGGGCCCCATTCCTTTCCATCCCAAGAGCCACAAGGCCCCTTAGGACATAAGTATCTTCAGACCCTCCTTTTCTGAGCCATTCCAGATCCTCAGAGCCATATGGCTCCTTAGAGGGCAAGGGTCTTCAGGCCCACCTCCATCGCTAGGCTCAGTTTCTCCCCTTTCTCCCTAAGGATAGCTGAAGCTTCCATTGGTGAACTGGGTCTTTTCCACCAGACAGAGGGAGCCTTCGATTAGTTAAAAAAGTGCTAAGCTCTGTGTGTCTTTCCACTGTGGTTTTTCAGTTCACCCTGTGCCCTGTCCTACTGGGGGCGTAGGCATCTCGGGCTCCAAACATTTGTCCATCTGGCCTCGACCATAGTAGTCTGCCCCATCGATGAGTGGCATCTAGGACAGACTACACTTGAGCTTAGTTGAATGGCAGAGAAGCCGACCAGCAAGTAACTAGTAACATTAAGCCCATGGATGTACTCAATCATGAATAACTTAAAAAACAATATAAATGCTTATTCATCACAACCTATTCTATAACAAGCTTCTGCTGACTGCAAATTCACTCTCACAGAAAAGATAGATCATGTGCAATGTGGTTTTATGGTGACAATGGTTGATGTCTAGAAACTCAGACTGAAAAGAAGAATATTTGAATTGTAGGAGTCCAATTACTTGAATACGTTATCAATCAATGTAATTATGCAAAAATGCAATCATGCAGTGACAAGATGGATGCCCTGGAGAATCAGCTGAGAAGGAACAACATCAGGTCACATGGTCCTCTTACTAGCTACCACTAAATTGGCAACTATTCTAGGATTCTTCTAGGGGTCAAGATGCCCTACAATGGCCCAATGGCTGGAGTACTTGCTGCCAGATTCCCATCCACTCCCATCAATCTCTGTAGAGGCATCAGATAGGATGCACCCTGCTTCCTGCTCTGTTCTCCACAGCAGCCAAACCATTGGCAGCTAATATCAGGAGCAGCCTCAATATTGGACGTCTGAGAGTTAATGGACCTGTTGGAAAATTGGTGTTATTTTCAGATTTTACCTGCTGTTCTTAAACGATCCTTTTTGCCCATTAGACCTAGGACATTGAGACGTTTGGTTTTTACTCTGATCTCAAGATCAACTAGTACAAATCCCTTATATTTACAATCGACCCAATCACCCCTTGGTAAATGCCAGCACAGTTTCTGTAATTACAGATGTCCAGGTAGCTTGATAATTCAGCTTCCTGTGCCTCCAGTGTAGGCATCCGTTTTATGGACTGGACCTATATTCAACCTCTGAATTCACTAGGATCTAGTAAAATCACTTATGCACGATGTCTCTAGATTCTAGTGAATTAGTATGCTGCATTCTCATGCATATTGTCTCAGCCTACAAAATAGCTGATTCTACTGCAATAGGGCAATTGTCACGAACACGCTCCCAGCTGCCGTGACTTTGGGGGTGTTTGCTATATGAGGTCACATGATTCCAGCCTGCGGTCTCCATTTCCTATCACACAGGTTATAGACCTACTGTATCGCCCCCAAACAGCGCTCACACCTCACACACTTCAGGTTTGCCACCACCTATTGAATACGGGCAATAGGACCCTAATATACTGTCCCACACTGGCACACAAAGCTTCTAGCTATCCACAAACTAACAAGACCCACACCAACAAGCAAAGGGTTAACTCATCACACCTCCAGACCAGTGTTCCCTCTAAGCTGAGCAATCTGGAAAGGAAAGAGTTAAAAGGTCACTCTAATGAGGGCTCCACAATCTGCAGGATGTTTCCTAGTAAGATACAAGTTTAACTCTATCATGTCCAGATGGCTCAGCTTAGAGAGAACACTGCTCCAGACTTTTGAACAAATGTACGTTATAGCACACACAGCTTGTTAATCAAAGGTATCAACAACTCCCACACTGGCATCCAAAAACTAACTCACAGCAAGAGCCCTTTGAAGCTGCCATAGGTGACACTCCTATCTTCTCACACTGGAATGTACAAAGCCCTCCAATATATTTACATCAGACTTTCTGTCTTCGCATTTTACACTTTAGTAGCTAAACTTATCAATGGATTCATCTGATATAACATATTTACACTGCAGTTATGATTTATCCCTTATAAATAACTGTAAGTCCCCTATGTTCACGACTGCAATGAATACTCTTGAAAAGTTATCTGCACCCAAAAAATATATGTTATTATCTAGTGGGTGAGCTATGCAACACCAAAATATATACTGACCTCCCATGCCCTTGTCTCCTATCTCTTCTCAGCGTTGATACTGTTATGGCTGACAGTTACTTGTAGAAGCAACTGCGATAGAAATCCAACTCACCTGTGGCATGACCTGGTATTCTTTTGGCAGCAGCTATCACATTCTGAAGCCTCTGTAAAAGGGGGCATGGCCAAGACAAGATAGGGGCAAGGCTATATCTACATAGGTGTGTCGAGTTTAACCTTTTACCCTCTTCCCCTCTCATCACAGCAGCTATTAATTTACAGCATGCCGCAGTGACAGGTATATACCTGTTCACCACTGCTCTGCTATTACAAGCAAAGATGAACGTTCTGTTCCACTTTCTGGCCTGTGGGGCAAAGATGCCAAGGTCAGGCGGCTGGACAGAGGCCTCAAATTGGGACTGTCACACCTAAATTAGGCAGGTGGAGGTATACATGCTGCACCCTTGTCAGATTCCTGTGCTGGCTCTCCATCTGTCAGGAGGGGTCACTGAGTAAACAGGGAGTGAGACCTGGCATAAGACAAGAGCTTGAGAAGTAAATAGAATTTCTTATACAGATGATCCCCACATTAAACAATAAACTAGACATTTTGGGTGAAAACTCTCTTTGAGGCTCTTACATAAAAGCAATAACACTTCACTTAAAGATAATCCATAGCAGCATATGTCTGAGTGTAAGATGGCCAGATGAGGCCGTGTAAGATAACACGTCAGACACTTTATAACAGGGACAATATGCACATAGAGAGTTTCATCACAAAGTCATTAAACAATACAGAGATAGAACAATGTCTCACTTCATCTCCGTTACATATGAAGATGGATAGAAAAGGCTCAGCGAGTGTCAGGAAGGATGACTTGCAGAAACACAGAAGGGAAAAGATAACAAAGAACGACTGAAATCACATGAATAAACCTGTCATGTAATTAACAAACCCACACAAACGAACAATGACATGACATGGATTTATCCCTTTTTCCTTGTAATTGAGATACCTGTAAATATGTAGCAATCTTTCTGGAATAGGTTATAAGAGATTCATGTTTTATGTTTTGGCTCTTTTATCCTTCAGGTCAGGATTTATGGTTTAACTTCAGCACTTTCCCCTCAAAGTATTACATCATCATTATCAACATTTATTTATATAGTGCCAGAAAAATTGGTAGCGCTTTACAACTGGGAGCAAACATTAATAAAACAATACTGGGTAACACAGACAGACAGAGAGGTAAGGGGGCTCTGCTCGCAAGCTTACAATCTACGGGACAATGGGAGTTTGAAACACAAGGGCATGTGCTACATTATATTACACATTGGACCAAATAGAATACAAAGGTAAGAGTACTGAGTGGGCTGTGTGATCAGTCACACAGCAATGTTGATCCGAGGGTTGTTGTCTTGTGTTAGCTGTGTAGAGGGTGGTAATAGGGTAACCTAGGGAGATTAAGATGGTGGTTGAGGAATATCATAAGCTTGTCTGAAGAGGTGGGTTTTCAGAGAACCCTTGAAGGTTTGAAGACCAGCGGAAAGTCTTACTGAATGAGGGAGGGAATTCCACAAAGTGGGTGCAGCCAGAAAAAAGTCCTGTAAACGGGAAGGGGAGGGCGTGATGAGAGAAGAAGAGAGACGCAGATCTTGTTCAAAACGGAGTTGCCGAGTTGGGAGATATTCTGAGACAAGCGAGGAGATGTATGTCAGTGCAATTTTGTTGACAGCCTTGTATGTTAGCAGAATAATTTTATATTGGATTCGTTGAAACACAGACAACCAATGTAGAGACTGACAGAGTGACTCAGCAGACGAAGAAAGGTTTGCAAGGAAAATCAATCTAGCTGCTTTGTGCAAAATAGATTGTAGGGGTTCAAGTCTGATTTTGGGAAGACCAGTAAGGAGGGAATTGCAATAGTCGATGCGGGAGATGATGAGTGCATGAATTAAGGTTTTTGCAGTGTCTTGTGTGAGATATGTGCAGATTCTGGAAATGTTCTTTAGATGTACATAACATGATTTAGATATAGAGTTGATGTGGGAAATAAATGATAGTTGTGAGCACAATTATGGGAGAAGTTCACCTGCCAACATCAAGGCATCTGCTCTGTCCAAATAGAAACAACGCCACTCAGTTAAATATGTTGTAGTATCAAAATAAAGGGATAGGCGAGGGGAGAAAACTTCAAAGAGAGACACAATAGATCAAATGCAAGAAGGTTTTGTATTTATGAAATGAAAATAATACAACTGAATTAAGAACAAATGTTGATGTAAAAAACAATATATTGGTTTTATTTACTACATTTGTTCTTAATTAAATAACTACTCGATTTTAATTGCAGGTGTTACTAAAATCTGTGCATTTAGGCTGAATTGACGGCACACACATAACGCACAACTGAAATGCTCAGTATTTGTGCCTAGAGGAATAAGTATTATATTCCGATCCTGTTTGCAGGGCACGTATTTGGATACAGTTCACCTGTTTTCTACATGGTTCAGAGCTACCATTAACCCCAGTGTGCTCTGGAGGTTGACATAGGACGGGACATACGCCAGTTTGCGCAGCGTTTCCTGCATGAAATCACTCCGAGCATGCCCAGAAAGCAGGAGCACATATATGCGCCTACGCAGACTAGCGCAATTCTGGCACCACTACCTGCGCCTGCAGAGAAAGCTCCCAGTGTCTGCTTGAATTTGCACAATTGTAAATGTATATATTTCTATTATTTTATAGATCCAAAACCTTCTTGCACTAACTCCTGGTCTTTCGGTTCTTATTTGAGGTTCACAGTGCCCACTGGCATAAAGAGGACGACTAATTGTCCTTATTTCTCTTTAGGTCTGATCAATGCAGCATGAATTCCTGCTCTGTGAGACATTGAAGGTCATCAGGTATAATATATTTTGTTTATAAAATGGCAACGGACAACCACGCACCCTCATCTAGCTGCTTGACCCGAGTGCCAGGCAACCAGACAAGTGTAAAATTTGGCAATACACACAGTGGGCAAACTGTTATATGCGATTGCTAGCCAGAGTGAGGGTGTGAGAGACCTGATCTCCTGCCAGCCTCCAAATGTCAGATTCATCACCCCAAAACTGCTGGTTCACATACTCATTACACATACTCATTACACATACTCATCACAACCATTTAAAGTCACTTGTACAATATGTATTTATAGTTTTACAATATCTGCTGGTGACAAACCCCAGAGGCTTCTGAGCACTGAAAGCTGCAGCCCCATCAATAATAGCTTGTAAGGAAAAAAATGCAACTGCAAATAAAAAGACATCAACAGTTCCATATATTCCGCAGAATATATCCTTATAAGGACGGTGATGCGTTTACTTGATATACTGTATATCCAAAACAATTGAACAAACTGACTCATTACCCAATTTTCCAGTTGAATGTAAGCATTATTTTTACACTACATGATTTAAACAAGACACGTATATAGCTTTAAACTGTTCTTTTTACATTATGGTAGCCTGTCTTTTATTATTTTGGCCATAAATTAGATGTTGTTAAATGTTTATGAAGCAGAAATTAACCTCATCATTTTCCAACTTGTGGTATTGTCCTTTATTGTTGCAGACTGAGAACCACATTCATAACTACAAAGAAACTGTGAGTCATGCCCATTATTTTAAAATTAAATGATAATATCCTTAATTTGATGTTAATCTAGTACAGTCTGCTTTAATAGCTGCTGTAAGAGTCCATGCCGTTAATCAAACACATTGCTGGAAGATAATAACGGAGGATAATGCTGTTGCTGAATTTCAATAAGGCCACAACTGATCCGCCCAAAGAATTTAGCAAAACATTCTGCATCATGCTGAGATATAAAGAGACCGTTACCGTTATAAGACACTTCTAGTTGTCAAGATAGTCGAGTGCTCTAAGATTACAAACCCAAGTGCAACCATTCTGGGCGTTTGCTTCAAATCCAACATTTTACTCGTTCCTTGGGGTTAATCTTGAAAGTTGCTTGTTGCCTAATTAGACACCTGTATTCATGTCTACCCTATCATTGCTGACTTCATTACAGCTGGGGCTTTTACATGCTTTTGAATATCTATGTATCAGTATGGTCCTGAGCCTATCGAAATTTATAATAAAATAAAAGTGTAGAGGGCAGACTAACCAATTTTTCTCCCATATTGATGAAACTAGTTTAGATTATGAGTATTTATATTATTTACATTCAATAGCAAAACATAATGAATGTTCTCTCAGCAATTGGCACATTAATCAGCAGCGCCAAATAAAATTCATAAATATGGAATCTAAATTATTATTAATAATAATAATAATAATAATAATAATAATAATAATAATATTTAATTATTAGCTAGTCATCAAAAGGCTTGTTCAGTTGCCATTGTCTGTGTTAACCAAAATGCTGCACAGGACAATGGCCATTTAATAATAAAAGGGGTAACAAGCAAAGGAGGAACAGGTCATATCCAGGATCCCTACCCAACTTTTGCAACGGGGATCAATGATTCGCGGCCCTGCCGTACATATGTTATTTAATTCATATAAATTGTACTATTTTTGGGGGGCTTTCTTTGTTCCGAAATCAAACGTTTGGAAACCCACCTGTAAAAACCCTGTATTTGCCCTTGAAACACGGTCCCTACACACTAACATGTTCTAAAAAACACCTGTGATGGTTTATACCTTTTTACGATATCCTAAATTTAGTATTTAGTATAAGTTTAAATAAGTTTAAATAATATCTGTAATAGAACTAATGTGCCTCATTGTTTAAGTTTTATTATTGTGAACCCCAGAAACCCTACTGATTGAAGCTTCTGAGAATCCCAGTAGCAGTTTTCTTGCTTCGTATCTTAGCCCCAGTGGGCTCTGATATCACAGTACTGTCGTAATGATGGAGGTAGTACAATCTCGTCTACCACTGAATGAATACATCGAATAGCAGCACCAAACCCTGACCCTCTGACATCACAGCCAGCTGTGCAGCTGCATCGTGTTGGAATCCTGCGCTCAGACCTAAGAGCTGCAGAGAAGGTAACACAAAATGGACTTTGTTGTGGGAGATTACAGGCCACGCAGTTGCAAGCGACAGAGCAGTACTTGTTACCCAGAGCAACCGCAGAAAGCAGTTTATCTCCGGTAGATGGCCAGACGTTTCTATCCTCTATATTCCAGAGTAAATCTCACATGTTGTATTAGCAAATATGTATGTTTGGGCCTAATAATTAATGGCAGCCACTCGGGAAGTGGAACTATCCGTTATGATGAAATCGAAGGGGACACACTGACCTGAACGCAATTTGCGTTTTTGGCGAATAATACGTTTTTTGTTACATCTGCACATAAGACACTACTTTTGCAACTAGTGCTTTTTGCGAAGTAAAACAGCGTACTCTACGCCAAAAATACAAATTGCTTTCGATTCACCATGAATCTTTCAATCGAAAAAAAGATAACCAAACCAAATTACTTATGTTTTATAAAATGTATGTTTTATTTTGGTGCTAACTAAACCCAGGTGTGTCGAGGAGGGTGTAAGAGAGCAAGTACAAAGTACAGAGGTCCGAGCCTGTCTGGGGAGTCTAACCAGCCTGCGCAGTGGGAGGAGTCACCAACCTGGTGTGGCTATGCCCCCTTTTGTGGCTATTGGCAGCACAGTGGTTTAGTGGTTAGCACTTCTGTCTTACAGCACTGGGGTCATGAGTTCAATTCCCGACCATGGCCTTATCTGTGAGGAGTTTGTATGGTCTCCACGTGTTTGCGTGGGTTTCCTCCGGGTGCTCCGGTTTCCTCCCACACTCCAAGAAAACATACTGGTAGGTTAATTGGCTGCTAACAAATTGACCCTAGTGTCTGTGTGTGTGTGTGTGTGTGTGTGTGTATGAATTTAGACTGTAAGCTCCAATGGGGCAGGGACTGATGTGAGTGAGTTCTCTGTACATCGCTGCGGAATTAGTGGCGCTATATAAATAAATGGCGATGATGATGATGGATTGGTACCCAAGAATTTGCTGTGCTAGGGCCCGTAATACCTCTTGGTGGCTCTGACTAAACCATGTCCAATTGGCACTCAGAGACGATGACAATGTTGATATAACATTGCAGAACAGTACAGAATCCTAAATACAACATCTCTCCGCTTTTATAGAAGAGTGCATCATATGGTCGAGTTTATTAGACACCACAGAAGTGCCTGTGATTCATCCTCTTTCGTTGTAGAACAAGCCCTGCAGTATAACTGACAAAGAAAAGATCTGTGCACTTCGTGTCTTTATTAGTCTGTACAGCATCAGTTTTTTTCCCATTTTGTTCTAGTTATAACATATATTTGGTTTATTTCTGAAAAAAAAAAAACCACAGCGCTGATATTACTGCAAAATCCATTTCCCACAGCAAAGCCATCTATCATTTGCATGGAGTGCAAGCAAGAAAATCACATTTGTGATGTCTAGCTATTAATAGCTTCCAATACTAAATGAAACCTGAAAGACCAGAGGCTAAAAACTCAACAAACAAGAAGTTAACAAAAAAAACAAAACAAATAAAAGTTTAAAAAATATAAAACAAGAGACACAATGAGAAATTGTAGAACTTCCCGAACAGACATTTGTTATACGTTTGTACAACTGATGCAATTTGTTATCATAACAAAAAGGGACGACTTACTGTCAGGTGCACTGCAGTATAAAGATAATACAAGTCAACAACATTTATCTTAATTTGCTTTACTGTGCCATGTATTACATTTGACATTTTGTCATAAATTTTGAGCCTGGAAAGCTTGTCGTTGATATCTCTGTTTTGCAACTATCAGTTTTCAAGTCTTAATTCTAAATTGTTACCATCAGATTTTTTTATTTTTCTTAGAAGATGAATCTGCTAATTGCAATTCCTTCATAATTAAATAGATATATAAAATGGAATTAATTTCCCTTCCATGTAATTGACAAGGAATGCGCACAACGGAATTGATTACTTGTCCCGGGAAAGATAAAGTAATTGTCTATTATGAATGCTATCTAATAAGAGAAACATGTTCATACAAACCAACATACATTTATTTATGGAATGTAACAAATCTGTTGAATAACGCGTGTTAAAGAGCGGACCAGGGAGCAGGGCGAAGGAGAGAGAATATATTTATTAAACTGCAATGTTAGAAATGTTCATGCATCCATTTTAACCCCTCTGTTGCTGGAGTTTTTATCAGCCCTGTTCTAAGACTATTTTATAGCCCCTGACAAAGGAAATCTGTCTAAAATGGTGAACAATAAACATATCTGTGTGGTTTTTTTTTTGCTTGCTAAACTCCACTAAAAATCCAAATAAAAGGGCATGGTTCGTAAAGGAACATAAGTGCCGATTTTGTGAGTATAATCTGCAAATTTAAACTGCGCATACCCAGAAGTGGACAATACGCAAATTAAAGACAACAACGTTTACTTCATCTTTGACCACAAAGGACACTTATTAGAGCTTACGATTACTGGCAGAGACTGGAGCGGGGAAGGGCGTTCTCCTGTAGTCAATGTACAGTAAGAGTGTGCCAAACCTTAGTTACGTCCAATTCAAGCTTTGGGAGAAAAAACAGTTTTATCATTAATGCTTATATTATTAACAGGTGCCATTGATAGAAAAGTTTTTAGTAATTGGACGTATCCTGCAGTGCAGTAGAGCGGACCTACATCTGAATTCATCAGCGCACGTACGTTCGTCTCCGCTCTTTGTTGAATTCGGGCGTGCGTATGCCTGTATTCCGCGCATTTTCAAACAAACGCACGTTGCGTTCAGTATACGCGCTGTGATGAATCAGACCCAAAGGGAGCAACTTTGCACTGAACAACTCGTGTTGAGATGCAGGGGGGCCAGTGAAATTTATTTTTTGCATGCAGGGAGAACGCTCCCCGTATCTCACAAATTCTGAGCCGCCATCTTCCAAACTTTAATTCCGACAGCATTCCACAAACAGCAAGGAGGTGGCGTGCACAAAGACAGTCTGAATGTTCTCAGCCCAGTTCAGCTACTGCCCAGTGGAGGTAGCCTGGAATCCATGGCTTGTTGGTGTCCGGTGGACTAACCTATTACTTCCTTGCAACTCTCTGTTGTGATCATTGCACTCTGCGCCCCAGCACGAGCTGTAAGCACTTGATTTAGTGAGCAATTTCTTTGCACTTATTTTAACGATGCGGTATTAATAGATTGCTCTGCTTTCATTTGCCATTTGAGATGAAGGATTACCTAAACACGGTGTATTCGCCGAGAGGTGCTCTTATATTTAAGTGTTCTGGTGCAGGTAACTGCCATAGAGATAAGCTTGCTTACTTCTTATATTTTGGTTTGCAGAAACCTGCACCACCTTTCCATATGTGCTCGTTGTATATTACTATACTCAGGGACGGTGGTTTCACTAGATGAACCTAAGAGGTCACGCAGGACTCCTGGGTTTATGGGCCCATAAAACACTGACATAATATCACTCATTCATGTCTTTATGTTCACTGTGCACTCACTCGGAGCATTGATCTCATCTGTGAGACTGCTGGCGGCTGTTCCTCCATGTTGGTAATGGGCGGGGAGGGCAGATGATGTCACAGCCTGATGCCACACCCCCAAAAGGAGAATATGCCACCTCACCCCCCACTCCACACAAGGTAAGATGCAGGGTGGTGGAAGTGCTAGCAACTAGGGTGCAAGACAAGGTGGAGGGGTGAATGATTGGTGATGGGGTGCCCGGCGGGAGAGTCAACCACGGCTCTTGAGCTGGCCCTGAATCTGCTACCCCATGAGCCTCATTGCTCTTGGACAAACCATATTGCAATGCAAAGGGTGCAACGGCATTTATGTTTTTGCATGCAGGGGTAATACTGGCTACATTTCCCTGTGACCTACAAATTCTGGACAGCTTTATTTTTGCACTACTAGAGTCGAGCTAAGACACGCCCCCTCCCAACTGTAAATCTGACCGCACATTATAAATTTGCCCCCCTCCTGCAGTGCAACATGGTTCTGTCAAGGTGCACATTTTCATTGGCTTTGCTCCTGACTGTAAATGATGCCCAATATCTGCTTCTGAATTCTGATTTCATTATTTCCTGTTAAAGGATTAAATATCTGCCAATAAGCGGTGGACGCTATAGATATACAGAAAATACTATTTTTATTTCCATTTTGGAAAGCAGATACTGATATTGTGTTTGTAATACTGGTTGTATGTGTTTTTATATGCTGCACTATGTTTTCCTCATACTTGCCAACTCTCCCGGAATGTTCGGGAGACTCCCGCATTTTGCTTGTTGTGAATAATTTTATCCCAATATCTTCTCATGCTAACCATTGGCCTGATTCATTTTTGGGCACATTGTGCATTTTAAGAAAGAGTACAGAACTTGAGTCTAATTCCAACCGTGTTCCAATACAAACAAATCTGAAAATACTTTTCCATTTGAATCTGGGTGTAAGTACGCTCTGCCTAAACGCTGCTTGGCATATGTAGATACACGCAACAGACTGCAAGCTTCTGTTCACTAAAAGGTCACAGTCAGAACACATAGACATTTTGGTATAAATGAATCAACAACTATTAATAGTATAATTATTAATAAAAAATATGAATTTAAAAATATATATATATTTTTTTTTCACATTAAAAACATATATCAAGATGCTTTTAATGTTAACCATACATACAAAGGGTATATTTACTGAACTGCGGGTTTGAAAAAGTGGGGATGTTGCCTATAGCAACCAATCAGATTCTAGCTGTCATTTATTTAGTGCATTCTACAAAATGACAGCTAGAATCTGATTGGTTGCTATAGGCAACATCTCCACTTTTTCAAACCCGCAGTTTAGTAAATATACCCCTATATGTTTAATCTTCCTTGCACATACATGTTCTGTGCTAGCTAGTGGCACGCATGCAGGAAGGTATTTTCAGGCAAGATACGCTACAAAAACAGACTTACATCTGAACATCTGGCCCCATGTGTTTTTTTTTTACTATTTAAATAAACTTTCAAAACTTTCAAAAACTCTTCACTATCTAAAACATACACTGCGTTAACTGCGCTGTTTAGATTTATACTTACACAACAAAACAAAGTTATCTCGCCTCTCAAATGAAGGGATTTATTTTGCAATCCACTGCCCACTTGAGATTTACCTATGAAGTAGAATTTGTAGCGATGTAAATTCTTTTCAATTGTTTTGCCAATGATTTTTGTTTGAAGATTAGTCTACTATAATTTTTTTCCCCCCTCGATGTTCATTTTATACCCACCAGAGACCACTCGGAATAATAATACATTAACAGTGCTGCTTATTTGAGAAGAAAATAGTTTCTTAAATCTCTTAACTTCTCTACTCTGCAGAATGAGAAACATGAAACAGGGCTCTTAGAAAATGATTAATTACTTCCTGAATTATATTTTCTCTTTATTAATGTTCAACTGCCTCTCTGACATCAGGGCGACACAACGCAGAATATACACTGTTTGTAATGATTAACTACGTAGGTATTGAACTAATTAAGTTATAGAAAGGCTTTCTTCAACAAAGTCCCATAAAATCAAATCAATCAAATTCATTATTGCCGCAGACATAATCTGTGATTTGTTTACACTATACGTATAGTGCATATAATATGTGGAAGATTACTAAGGTCTGTAGGTTTTGATACATTTCAAAAGTATTCGTCTATGTTTTCATGTTTTCAATATCCCACCTTTACAGATGGACCTAATTTAACATATGAGGCCTGATTCACGGCACGCATACTGAATGCAACGTGCGTTTGTTATAAAACGCACAGAATTTGGTCCCAAATTCAGCAAGGAGCGGATCCGAAGATACGTGAGCTGATGAAATCGGGTGTAGGTCTGCTCAGGTCTACTAGACAAAACGCTGCAGGATACGTCCAACACCTATGTGGAATATAAATTTGCAAAAGAACCTACAGAAAAATAATATATATATATATATATATAATATATTTATTAGGATGTTCGTAATGTCTACTGAACAGGAGATACATTGTTACAGTTGCTCCTGATTGTAAACACATGTCCTAGCATGTATGCACAGCTGTCATCACTAGTAATCAGGATTCAGACTAGCCCTGTAGCTGGAGCAACAGATATGGCATAAAAACAATGAACTCTAAGTTTGAATCATATCTGGCTGCATGTGCATGAGTTTGTCACCCCCTCACTTTACATTGACTTGGAACAAAGCCCCTTCTCTGCCACGTTCCCTCCAACAATTCATAGGTAGTAGTAAGTGTCCTTTGTGTACAAAGATGAATTGAACATAGCTACATTAAGATGCATATAATCCGCTTCTGGGCATGCGCAGATTAAAATTGCGCATTGTACGAAACCAATGCCCATGGTGACTTACTTGCAGTGTTGCACATTGCATCACAGGCAAAGATGTTTCATCAGAGAAGCGTGTGATATGGATTTACCTTATTGGTAAACCACGGTGACATGAGCCAACCAGGGCAGGATTAAGGGAATGGAGGCCCCTGGGCTAAGGGGACCCCCATTCCCCCGTGATCCAAGACACCCCCGCCTGGTGAGCCGAGCCGCCCCCTAAGGGACTTAACTCCTTCTCCTGGCATTGCAGTCCTTCCCCGGCGCGCTGTACACACTTTACTGAGGAGATCTCGTGAGAGTGAGACTCACGAGATCTCCTCAGTAAGGAGACTACAGCGTGCCGGGGAAAGACCGCAGTTAAAGTGCTCAGCAGCATTGATCGGGCTGGGGCGCCCCCGACCAATCAATACTGCTGCTGAGCACTTTCAAGGGCCCCCTGGATGCCCGAGGCCCCTGGGCTGTAGCCCAGTTAGCCCTAGGGTTAATCCAGCCCTGGAGCCAACTGCTGCAATAAATGCTGCTTCATCTGTATATGATTATCCTTGGCGCTGGGATAATTTGGTGTACCACAGTAGAAGCTTCATGCATCAGGGCTTACAACGATGTAATAGAACACTTAATTTAGCAGAGCGGATAGGTTCCTCTCAATGTGAAGGTTATTCTTGATTGCATGGTTCGGCTAAATTAAATACACATCCGTAAATCACCAAAAACCTCCTGCTAGCATCCTCTTCTACAAAGGTATCGCCAGCAATTATATGTACTATAAGCCAAGATTTATTGTTAATTTAGATCATTTAATCAGTACTGTCACATTATGGGATAAAACACAGACCCACAGAGTGATCTCTATTCATAGCTTTACATTTATTTTTCCTACTTTTTAGATACCAACACATTCCGTGATATAGTTGATCAAATTGGTTGATGCATGATCAAATCAATGAACAATTTGTCTACATCTAGGATATTGAAATTATCAAAACTTTTATGTTATTAAGTGATGAAATTGGATTATTGAGAAAGATCTGTTATTGTAACACAAATAGTTTGATAAATGAATCGGTGAGAGATATAAAAACACACAATATGGATGAGCCCCTACTGTGTTTGATGTCGTAAGTTTGCCATTCAGGACCGTGGATCGCCGTTTGAGATTCAAAACTGTTAAAAATCTATCAATTTAAGCGTGTTCAAGCTGGTTTGCACATAAGCGATTTAGCCCAATTACATTCAAACCTGCTCGCTCATGTGCGGAGTGACTTTAACATTGACAAACAGAGAAATGAATCGATCAAAATGTCTGAAATTCCAGCTACATCATTCAATAACTGGGTTAAATTATTACTTTGATGCATGTTGGAATATCTTCTATTCTAAACAGGTTCTGAGAATAACATCATTATTTCCAATGAACTGGGGGAGGTTTATTTTATGTAAAACTATCTAAAGTTATAATAATGAATCTGCTCATGTTTTGTAATAATAATAATAATACCTGTGCTTAGCTATGATTGTTTTTGGATAGTCATCAACTAGCTTTGAATCGAATTGTGCTATTTACAATAAATGTATCTGGTAAACCTACACTATTGTATATTTAATTAACCTATCCGCTGTAGCTAAAAATGCAGAGAGAATTTAATCAGGTCCCCAAAGCTAATATAAATAAAAAAGAACTAACGGGTAGATTTATGAAACCTTCTATAAAGGAAAAGTGGAAGTTAGGTGGAGGTCATAGCAACCAATCAGATTCTAGTTATCATTTCTCTAGTACATTATGAAAATGATAGCTGGAATCTGATTGGTTGCTATGGGTAACAGCTCCACTTTTTAGAAGGTTCGATAAGTCTACCCCTAAATGTCTTTCATTTTTATGGGCACACAACACCTCAGCTATTATTATTATTATTATTATTATTATTATCATAGATTATTGTAGATATTATCAGCTACTTGTATCCCTGCAATTTACACTTGGAGGTTATTAAATTATTGTAGCTCACAATACATTTCCTTGTGAATTTAAATATTTTTTTTAAACCATAACGTTTATTTCAAATTGCCAGCAACATTTCCCCTTGAATACATATATGAAATAAACGTGAAAATGGCATTACAAAGCCAGCAATCGCAGGAACAGCTATAACAGAGGTTATATCTGAATTATTTAAAGCGCTAAATATTCTGTTTACCTTGCTTCTCTTCTCTCTATACTTTGTCACTGTACCTTAAATTAATTGAATCGTGCAGCTTTTAGAGCATTTAATAGAACAATTTTCTGTGCTTGCTATTGTGTTGAAAGGCAAAAAAAGGATATTGTTATGCAAATAGAATATGTTATTAAAGTACTTACATCTGATATTTGCTGTAAAACGTAGAGGAAAATGCTAAAATTGCAAGGTGACAAGAGAGATACAGCTGACAAGACAACAAGCAGTCAGAAGACAGGAAACCATCAAGCAAATAACTGCTAGAAAATCATCAGAGATCAGAGATGTTTCAGGGTCATAATCATTAGATTGTTTATTTGGCAGATAAGCAGAAGGTTTGCTGACTGAATTACTTGTAAGAACAATCTTAAAATACTAACACTTGCACAAATATTGCACTTCTGAACCTTAGATTTGCTTACATGCTAATCAAAAAACTTTTAGTTTCACAAGTGATTGCAGTTTCTATTTCACAGTTTAACTGACAGTTTCCCAGTAGAATTGTGTGGCGGCTGTGGGGGGACGACTGTAACGTCTCTTTGCCAGCCCCCTTGCTGCTTCTTCCATGGCGTCCCAAGCAGTCGTCTTTATTAAGCACGTCGTTCTCCAGCTCTTTGCTGTCTGTTGCCGTTTTCAAATGTCCATGGTGACTCTTCTTGCTTGCCCCGCCATCTTCTTTCTTTAACTCGCCGCTCTCCCTTCTTCTCTTCTGGATTGATCCCACTGGATTCTTTCTTGATCTTGATAAAGACTCTTTTCTGAAGCTCCCCGCAGGTCTCTTTCTGCCTCTGGACTAGCTTCAAGCTACAGATGGTGGCTAAATAATAGCCATCGTGAGGGCGCTGAGTAGTGCCAAAATTTCAAATGGCGGAAGTGAGCCTTGATTGGCTCACCGTCCCAGTCACTGATTGGTTGGCAGTGAATCGTTTCCGATTTACTGTCACCAGCACTGAGGACCACTGCAAGCAGACCAGCACTTACCTGCTTCATTCGGGTGGGTGTCCTTCTCCCTTCCTCTTCACCCTCTTTACCCATGGGGCACCATCTCACAGGTGCATTTCAATGATTTACAAATCAATTCCCAATTTGCTCAAGATTGGCCACATCAATTGATGCTTTCTAAAGTTTCAGGCCAATCACTGTTCAGGGTATGTTAAAAGGTGAATTAGCAAGAACCAAGAAATGTTGGATGTCTATAGCCTTATAAAATGAGCTTACATCTCTTCTGGTACTTATTCACCCTGGATTGTTCTAGGGTAAAATATCTGTAAATACAACCATTTGTGATTGTTACTTGTAATGTGAAGTGTTTGAATATTGCTTGCTCCACCTGTTATTAACACCGTTAACTATCCAAGGGTAGAAAAACACCCAGGCAATATATTGTCATCTAAACTGGAGTATTTTTTAGAATGCACAAATTAACACAAAAACAAAAATTCTATCCACTTGTCACTATCACCAGTCAGTTTGTCCATCACCTCTAATTGAAGACCTTATTGTATTGAGAAGTTCCAGTATCAAATACATTGTATTCATTGTCAGTTACTAAAGAGATTGACAATCAAAAAAAAGTATCTCACTCCACAGAGAAATACAAACTATGTTTATGTCCAAGTTGCAGCTTTGTCGATAAGAGTCAATCACATAACGTTATAGACTTCCTGTCATTGTTGGAAGTTCAACTGGAAAATAAACTTGTAAGTCTCTATCATCCACCACTTGATCTCAGGCACTAAGAGTAAATACATGGGCTGCATCTAAATTAATTTAATTTATATCAGAAAAAGGTCTCAAAACTCTGTTCAGAAGAGGTAGTGTTAGTTCTCCATTAGAGATACCAAATATAGAAAGCAATGAACTGCGCAGATGACACCTGTATCATGGTCAATATATACTATGGCAAACCAATGTAAATAAACACATATACAATATAATAAAACATAAAAATATCCACAATTTATTCAAATTGACATAATAGGATCCCAAACGTCTGCTGTCTCTAAAAAATGAGGCCTGACATCACTATATTGAGTTTTTGGTCTGGCTCCTAAACCACTTAAACTATGTTTCTTAGCAGTTCTACATTCTTTAATTACAGGGGTTCTCTTGGATTGTGTCTCATATTCACGTTGATTATCACTGCTCACATCTCTTGTTCTTCTTTTCATATCATTTCTAATTTCAAGAGATCTTCTTCTATCTATTCTCAGGGAATCTTCTCCCTTTTGTGACAGAATCTTCACTAGTGCTACAGTAATTCTCAAATCTACGAGGGGCATTTCTATATTATCCTTTTATTATAGGGCTTAAGCATTCTATGTTGATAAACTTATACATCTCTAGAGTGTTTATGCCTTCTATTGGTTACTATTTCTCTCTCATAGGATTCCACTCTTTTATTAATCTCACTGTCCCTGTGAGACGAATCTGGTGAATCCTTAAATATCACTTCTTCAGTTTCATCCACCGTTTTCTTAATCTTTCTCTCCCTATATTTCATTAGGGTCCTCATCAAATTGAGAGAACATGTATCCAAAATATTTTCCCACTCATTTTTTAGGTCTGGGTCATCAGGTATAGATAAGTGTTTTATAATCCCCTGGGTATCTTACTATTATCTACATACTTCTGTAAAAACACATTGTCCCTCCAATGTCTAACGTCATTTTTCAAAAGGGTCTTTAATCTTAAAAAGCTCTTGTTCATCTCCACATTACTATGGGTGTCTTCAGTCAAGCTAGTAGTGTCAAAGAATGGCATAAAATTTTCCTCATTTTCTCAAATGACGTTCTCTACAACACTGTAATTCAGCCATAACAAAAGCTATAAAGAATCGAGCAGCCTAGAGATATAACGCTAAATATGAATTATATACTATATACTTTCTATCATCCACTTAAGTAAATAGTTACGGAGAGCTTTCTTTATTTAGTTAAATCTTTGCAAACAATGTCAGTGTTGAAAAAAAAGTGCATTTGAGATTACAATGAAGTGCCAGTTACTATTTGCAGCAGTTTGAGGAAGAAGATGATGAGGCAGTACTATTGGGATGTGAGAGTCATCCTCAAAGGGATGAAGAGGATGAAGAGGACTTCACATGCATTGCACAAGAAAAGAAGCAATGCTAGTGCAAGGGGTAATGAAGCAAACAAAAGTAGTACTGCTATAACCTCCTCCAACTAAGCTAGGCTAGGGACACACTACAGAATATTTCTCCCGATGCAATATATTTAATGATTTTACCAATTACTGAAAGTCCCGATCAGTATACTGATTCATGTGTACACACTTACATGATTTTACACGATTTATCTTCAGACATCTGCTCTTCATCTGTCATAACCACCTGATGAAAAGATCCTGACTCTAAACTATATGGAAATCTGCCTACACTGCTGGTCCTGAGTGCATACACACTGCAGAATTTCCCAAATATCATTCCATCATTTGTAGAGATTTTAAGTCCGCTTATAAAAATCAAATCAAATAATACGATGTGCTTTGGAGCGATAAATCATGATCGTGGGAGCATACACCCTAATACGATATCGGACCTAACGGTCCTTTATCATGTGATTGGCCCGATAATTGGGTCAAAAAACCTGTAGTGTGTTCCCAGCATTAGAATAAGTATGTAGTGGATAGCAAACATTTGTTAGTTGTGTGCAATTAAAAGTAATCTGTGTTTTGCAGATACAGGTGATAGAACCTCACAAACTGCTTGTAAAGTTGTATCAAGTGGTGATGATGAAGAGGAAACAGTAACACAACTAGATGCAGCTGAGGGAACTCGAACAACCAAGTAAAATATACCCATGTGAGAGAATTAAAGGCGATATCCGCTAATTCTTTGACATTCATTCTACCACTTCGATAATAAGATGAACCATGAACATTTCTATTAAATTGCAGCTTCCTTATGGTTGAAAAACAGTAAACTTCTCACATACAAACTTAACATCTTCTCTGTTGCACTGTTTTGCAGAGAGCTGCAACATTATTACACCAAGTAAAAAGAAAAAGAAAAAGAAAGTTCTAACAAGTACAAGTAGTCCTGGCTGCCTGCTGTGTTCTTTTGTAGTGACTACAGTGGAAGGGGATTTAAGAGCTCAGACAAACAAGTTTTCAGACTCATACATGATTCTAGCTGAAACCTCCAACTCACAATTAAATAGACTACAACAAACATGTTGAACATCAGCTTATTTTCCAAGAAGAGGATGTAAAAATGTAAAAACAAAAAAATTGTACTGTGTCATGTTATAAATGATGGTGATATACTGTGTGTATCAATTCCTGGAAATAATATTTGTTTAAATGGTGAGACGCTCAGATGTCTTTGCTTATAAAAGGTGAGTTCTGGGGCTGTGTATTTTAAGGAAACATGTATGCTAAGAGGAATGATGTAACCCCTACTGTTAATTATCACAGTTATTTTTAATCACTTCATAGTTCTATGACTTGTATATTAGTAATGGCAAATGTTGGCGGCCTCATGTCCTTATATAATCATAGAATTCACTGACTCACTATAATATCCTTATAACTTACAGTAGGGCGTACATTATTCAATTCATTTTAAAATCAAAAAAAATATAAGATAATTTAGCTTACCGATGGCTAGCAGGAAATAGTATTTTTTTGATGCTGTATTCAGTTCAATATTGTTACACGTTGTAAGATAATGACATCATGATTTAAAAACAACATTAGATAAATACATATTACGTAGAAATAGCCTTATAGCACCTGGATCTTGTTAGACTTAAATATATGTTAGATACAGCTTGAAAAATGAGATGGGTGCGTTAGGTATGTTCTATGGTATCCGGCTTCTAGTCTTTAAGATTATTATAGAAACACCAGAGAGACACTCACGATCCATAGTCTGCACTGATGAGATCAAAGAAGACCCAATCAGGCTCTGCCTCTCTGGGAGTATAGATACTGCAAAACCAAAGATTCTGGACACATAGAAAATAAGGGCAAGTAATACAATTTGTATATCACTACCTAGAATACATTGGTTGATGTTTAACCCTGCACTGTTTGGTTACATAATATAGGTATAGACTAGTTATGAGAAGAGTAATACTGCAACAGTATTACATATATATATATATATATATATATATATATATATATATATATATATATATATATATATATATCTAATATATAAATGCTTAGTGGCGTCTGTGTGTGTGTGAAAAAAAAAACAACAAGTTGCAGCGCCACCTGCTGGGCAGAGTTATACACTGACCTACTAAATTCTTAGTGTGTGTGGGAAAAAAAATTCAAAAAGGGCTGAAATTTGGTAGGGCTCAAACTCATTTTCGTGAGGTAATTTTACCTCATGAACACACATGTGTAGAGGCGTGCGTTAGTGTGTGTGTGTGTGTGTGTGTGTGTGTGTGTGTGTGTGTGTGTGTGTGTGTAAAAAACTATTTTCTCAGAAAAGGCTCATCCAATTGACCTGGAATTTGGTATACTGACATTATTTGACAAAAAAATTAGAATAGTCAAGTCAGTTAACTTCCATCATCCCCCCTTCCCCCCGTGGGAGGGGTAGTAAAGGCTAAATTTACGAGTTGAGGGGTCAAACTCATTTTCGTGAGGTAATTTTACCTCATGAACACACATTAAAAAGGCCGCTTGTGTCGGGAAGTAACGCTCTTCCCCTGAGGAGGCCTGGGCTAGGTCCAAATGCATGACAAGAACCTTTTTAAGACCTTAAGCAGCTTGATTTGACTAGAATGCATGAGTATCATGCACGGGTTAACTTGTATATATATATATATATATATATATATATATATATATATATATATGTCAATTTATATAGCACCTATTACCATGCACCAGTCATTCCCATCATAGAAGATCTTACATTCTATATTAACTACACATACATTGTGTTTGATTTTGTCTGGATACATTAAATCTACCAATATATATACGTTTGAAGTGTGAAGAAAATCACCCCATCCACAGGAAACCCACACAAACATGGGAATATTATACAAACTCCACTCCAAGAAGAACCAAACCCGGGGAGGGCTGGCAAGTTTTTCGACTCGCTCAGCATCCTATTGAAAGCATTTTAAAGGAAAAAAACTGAAGGTAAACCGGGGGGGCAGAAATCCTCCTGCCCTCCAGCCCACCCCTGAACCAAATCCTTGACCACAGCCCTGGGAGGCAGCAGTGCTAACCACTGTGCCACCCTGCTGTCCAACAAATAGAAAAAAATAAAAAAATTCTGTAAATAGTATTTTAATATTGAAATATTCAATATGTATAATATTAATATTGATAATAATAATAATAATAATAATAATAATAATAATGATAATAATAAATGATAAAAAAAAAAGTCCATAGCCAATAAAAAAGCTTCATTTGGATCTAAGAATACCGATAACATTGCATTTGACACCAAGGTCAGACATGAAAGTCATTCTCTGTGTAAATTAGGCGTCGAGGAGCATAAATTTCGGCACTTTTCCATCTCACTTCTTTTTTTATCAAACCCAGAACTTCACTCAACAGTTTCCTGACATTTGACCAGAGTGCTGATGTCGACTTTCAGGATTTATCACTTAGAAAGTGCCGAGTAATGAAAAAAGTGCAGTTGGAATGTGTGATAAACAGTTGCTGATATTGTCCAAATTACTATAGCAATTCAATTTTATTTTCTTGATGGAAAATAAAACAAAGGGCAGAAAATGAACAAACGCAGCAACCTTTTCTTTTTATTGTCTTCATATAAGAATCAAAAAACACATAATACGGTGTGAAAAGATAACTGAGGAGGAGAGAAAAGAGCGGAGAACAGAAATGTATTTATTTATTCTTTCTTTATTTTGCTGAATCATTTCTGCAGGTTTCACAACCTATTACATTTTCCCTCCTTACACATTAATGCTATTTTAATATCCTATCTTTAAAGAAACACTTTTGGGTCATAATTCAATATAGTTTTCTCTACTTGACCTATTTCACAGCAGTTTCCCTTATTCAGTTTTATTTATTTTCTCTGATCAGTTTCTGTGTAGTGCAACGCTGCTATAAGACTTGGAACTGAAAATTGCCAACGACACTTTCTATTTTTGTAATCACACAAAGTGCAGACGTCCTTTACAGTACACTACATTGAAGAGGTAGAGTCACAAAACAAATCATCAGCAATAAAGTTTATTTTTATATAAAATGTCTGATTGAAATATTCATATCTATCTATCTATCTTCTATCTATCTATCATCTATCTATCTATCTATCTATCTATCTATCTATCTATCTATCTATCTCATATCTATCTCTTTATCTACCTATTAATCATCTATCTATCTTCTATTTATCTATCTATCTATCTATCTATCTATCTATCTATCTCTTTATCTACCTATTAATCATCTATCTATCTATCTATCTATCTATCTATCTATCTTTCTCCTTTCTATCTATCTATCTATCTATCTATTTATCATCTATCTATCTATCTATCTATCTATCTATCTATCTCTTTATCTACCTATTAATCATCTATCTATCTTCTATCTATCTATCTATCTATCTATCTATCTATCTATCTATCTATCTCATATCTATCTCTTTATCTACCTATTAATCATCTATCTATCTATCTATCTATCTATCTATATATCTATCATCTATCTATCTCATATCTATCTCTTTATCTACCTATTAATCATCTATCTATCTTCTATCTATCTATCATCTATCTATATATCTATCTATCTCATATCTATCTCTTTATCTACCTATTAATCATCTATCTATCTTCTATCTATCTATCTATCTATCTATCTATCTATCTATCTATCTATCTCATATCTATCTCTTTATCTACCTATTAATCATATATCTATCTATCTATCTATCTATCTATCTATCTATCTATCTATCTATCTATTAATCATCTATCTATCTATCTATCTATCTATCTATCTATCTCAATCTATCTATCTCATATCTATCTATCTATCTATCTATCTATTGTCGAAGTCGTATAATTGGATGAAAGAAAATATATTGATTAATATATTTTTATCGTGCGATTGCGATCAGTGCGCCATGTGTTATGTGTCATGGCGATTGCACGATAAAACACGCAAGCATACACTCGCACTTTCACAGTCATTTATTTATATATTTCACATTTATAATGGTTCCATTCCACAGTCATTTATGAGCAGATGTTATTTGGTTTGTAGTTATATATTATAAGGTTATATGTACACTTTAGTGATATTTTAAGTTCAGGTCACGGGAAGTATGTCATGTTTAGTATCATTCTAATCCTCAATTTATTCGCAGACATCCGGTGCAATTGCCAAACAGAACGCACACTGCGTATGGTAGTTATAGATTGTAAGGAATAAATGATTAGAGTGATATTGTCTCTGTAGTGTAAATAGACTAGTTTAAACTGGATTCTGGGCGGGAAAATCAGAGTCATCATCTGGAGAGCAGGCCCCCACCCTTGGAATGTTGACCCCATCTTTGGAGGGGGTTGTTTGAACTGGCTTATGACCTGCATTACACTGGACTCTCCTGAAGCCTGGACCTATAGAAGCAAGCCACATCATCTGTATTGTTTTCACTGTATCACTGAGTGTATATATACAGCTGCCTGGAACCAGATAAAACCATCATCTTTGATCACAGTCTTCTGGACTGAAGTACTGTAGATGGTACCAGCAGAGCGCAGCGGGCGTGGCGTATGTATGTATGTATTTGGTATCGGCTGTATTGTACTTATTTATTGAACTGCTAAACTTTTGCTTTTGCTTAATAAATTGCTTGTGCTTCGGAACCAAACAAATCGCTTAGACAATGCTTATTGGAAAACAATGAAATTGCTTTAATACTATCTATCTATCTTTCTCCTGTCTATCTATCTATCTATCTATCTATTATCTATCTATCTATCTATCTCATACCTACCTATCTATCTTGTGGGGTTATTTAAATGAGGGACATAGGTGCACTGCTACACATGAAATGGAAGGCTTCCAACACACAAACGTGGCACAAACCTTGGAGCAGACTGAATTTATGGGGGTGTTTCCAAAGACCATGATGTGGGCCAACTCCGCGAAGTTCGCTAGACGGGTATGTAGGTGCATTTGCTCAGACAGTGAAGCACTGAGAGTCCCAACTTCTTTACACTTACTAATTCAATAATATTTAATAATATCAACATGAAAGAAAACAACATAGTAAACAGCAACATATGAAAATAAGATACATAATATAGTAAGATCCAAGGAAAGTTTGTTGCAGAACTAACTTTGTCTGTGATATATTAGCAGAGAATCTGGTAACAGTTGTGCAGCTAAAATCACTCAGAAATCTATGAAATTAACCTTGTGATATATTAAAACAATCCTCTTTCGGTTCCGTTCATGTGCCCATAATGGCCGCATTCAGCTGTAGCCGGGGAGTAGATTAGAATGTCAGAATCATAAGACTATGACAGCTCTCAATTGTAGTCTTGTAAAAAATGTCCAAAGGTTAATAAGCGAGGAGCAGACTATGCAGAGAGGAGTGAACCAGACTCTGAGATGTAGGAAACTTAAGAAAAGTTTTGCAGTATAAAAGTTTTGATATCGGACTTTATTTTTACGTCTCTGTACGTTACCCCTTACGTTCACATATAAGATTCGCTATTCACATTCGTATTCACAGTCGGCTTCCACAGATCACATACAAAGTTTGCTGGCCTGGTTCAGGGTTTGCATTCACGTTAAAATTAATTTGCATAAATATTTTTATTTTAAAATACTATGTAAATAATATTTTTAAAGTGACACAAACATTTTTAGCATTTTTTAAATTCAAACAGCCAATCCTACACTGTTCATGGTTCAAATGTCATCACTTGCCGAGCTTCTCTATTTGCATTTAAAAACAGTTAAAATGTATAAATTTAAGCTCAAACATGTTCTAGCCGGTTTGCAAAGGTGCGAACAACTCGACCATGAATGAACCAGCGTCAATGTGGTTGAACCCGTTCAATTTTCTGGAATGTATCTTGATTTCTTTCAATGATCTCAATTTCTACAAATTCCATTGAATTTTCAATGTCCATGGAATTAGTATATACACAGTTTGTGAGGCTTCAGTTGAAAATAATTATGTGGCTTGTGAGTCTTATGTCTTCATCCAACATTGCTGGTCAACAGTCCCATATCTCTCCTGCAAATGGATATAAGTCTGGGTGGAATGATTTAAAAGAATATGTCATTACAGAACAATTTTTGCAAATTTTACAATACATTTGTTTTTTTAATGAAGGGGATCATTAATTTACAACAATACATTGGTTTTCCCCTTATCCATCATATGCTTACAGTCTATATAATAAATAAATATACAGTAATTCTATGCAATAAATTCACCTCTACATGTGAAATTAAATACACTTAGGTACATTTATAACAAGCTTTGCAGGCTGCTTGTGAATTAAAATGTCTAAAGTTGGGTTAATTTACATTTGAGACATAATATATATAGGGTGGTGCAATTCTTACCCCCTTCCTCCAGCGTTTGTGACACTTAAGCTACCAAGCCAAGAGAAAATAGCGTCCGTATGCAAACCATTGTAAAATGCTGTCTCACAGTCTGTAGAACCGTAGAACTTAGCATCAACAGTGGTGATAGGGGTTAAAGGGGTAATTAGGGTAACATTTTGTAACTCCAAGCAAAACAACTCTGGAGGTAATATTTATATGTACATCACTGAGAACTACGATGTCTGAATTCTTTACTGTACTGAACTATGGTGAAGCAGATTTCACTGCTAGTTAAATGATCTGATCAGAAGAACTAACTACTATGTCCAGGAGCGAGGTGATATGATAGAGTGATGTTGTTCATGAATAGCGTTATACTTAAAAATGATTATGACAAGTAGGTTGATCGTAAAAGAATTATTTTACCAAAAAACATGACAGGTCAGCAAAATACTCTCATAGCTCAAGTGATCTAATATGTTGAAATGTTTTTATCATAGCGATCCTTCAGCGAAATTCCCAGTTAATTAATTTGGGAGAGGTAAATCTTCAATAATCCTTTAATTTACTACAATAAATGAAGAATTTCCGTCATCTCTAATTAAATTGTAATAGACAAGGTGGATAATAAGGCGATAGTGGGCCTGATTAATCAGCGGAGCAGCTTCCTCATTTTTTTTTAAATAGCTGTATTTTAATCTGATTATCCACAAGGATAAAGTGCTTCTTGCTGTCATACATCTTACGTTCCAAGTAAGAGTAAAAGTGAAAGTACACGGACGGCACACGTAGCATCAGAGTGCGTCTGACTTCTGCCGCCGTAGATTGAGACAGAAAACGAGGAAAATTAAATCATCAAAAATAAAGAAGTAGCCGACTTGCAATCAATGGAATTCCGCAGAAGATGCCGGTTCATTCGGAGCTGTTTAACGCTGCTTTGGGCAAGTAAGTGAATATTTCAGAAGGAAGATCAATGTACAAAGTATTTCAAAGGCTGGCACACGACTTTAATCGTTCCAGGACTCGTCTTTACAAATAAATAAGGAGGTAGGAAGCCAAGAGCGTTTGTGTACAATATACCAACATATTCTCATTTCAAAACAACATAGATCTTCAGTCTCAGATAGGGAGAACCAGGCTCAGTCTAGGAGAGGTTTCTGTAACCTTTTCTCATATTTCAAAAGCCATAAATGAAAAAACATCGGTCCTAAATGTCTCTAAATAGCAGATATGTATATAGCTTACATACACACACATGCACACACACATACACACACACATAAACACACACACACACACATATATATCATACTTGCCAACCTTTCGAAAGTGAATTCCGTGAGACTTCGGGCAGGGGGCATGGTTGGAGGGCGTGAGGGGGCGTGGTGCGGTCAATTGTGTCCTTTTGGCACCATCCCCGCGAAGGAAACGTCATTTTGCCCCAAGGTGCGGGGACAAAACGACGCGATTCACCACAAATTGCGTCATTTTGGCAAGTGAATTCCATAATGCTGGATATTTGCCTGCTCTCCCGGGAGTCCGGGAGACCTACCCACATTCCGGGAGAGTTGGCAAGTATAATATATATATACAGTGTATCTCAAATGTTCTGTAATAAGCGCTCTATGTATTGAATCCAAAAGTCTGATGGCAGCTACTCCAGCTCAATCACCCCGACCAGAAAGGGAGAAATCTAAAGATAAAGAAACGAGTAGAGCCAGAGAGCGCTCATAGTGTAATATTGCCAGGTACCATATAATATAACATTCTCAAATGTAAACTGCGCACAATTGGTAAATAAAATAGGGACCATCTGTATAAAATCCGTGCTTATCCCGCTTCAGGATACTTGAGTTATATCACTTAAACTCAAATCCAATGTGCAAAGGAGAATAGTCCTGAGGAGAAACAATAATCATCCACAACAAGTGGCCACACGTGTGGAATAGTCTAAAAAATGTTTATTGCACCAATTGTTATAAACCCTTACAATAAAATGAAGGTAATATCACTTATCTGGTCCATAAATGGACGCTGAAGACAGTCTACCTCTGGGATACCAGGTTGGGACCGGACCAGAAGTGACATCACCGGAAGTTCGACAAGTAGACAGTCTATAGAATTAATGGATACAGTGTGCGAGAGACCACCCTGAGCGTTTTGTTACACAACTTCATCAATATATATATTAGCCTAAATTGCTACTTATAAATATATAGAGAGCAAATTATGCTACATGCATCCAAAACATCTCTATTTATGGTAACACTTTGTTTCTCTCAAAGCCTTTGATGGTAACATTATGCTTTTTCTTCTAGTCAGAGGTCGAAGTGGGCTGTTATACCTTGCTATGCTATGCCTCTGTTTCTATTCTCTTCCATTTTCCATATCGCAACTAAATTTCAACTTCGAATACTGCAAGAAATAGTGATTCATTTTTTCAATTGTTTCAATCCAGCATAAAATGATAATGATTCACAAATAGTAAATAACATTTATAAATAAAATGTTAACTATGTTTGGCTCCCAACCTTAGAAACTGTGACTGAACATAGTTTAAGGATTGAGAAGAGTCCCAACTAATGGTGATAGAACGGTTCTCAAATATTGTGATGCTGTAAGTAGTGAATTTGATCCCAAATAAATAACACCATAGTTTGATGATCATCAAAGGATTGAGCATTGAGTAGTGTAGTCTCCGGAATGTCGACTCGGTCATTGGTATGGTATCATAGAGAATGTTGTGTTGAATTCTGGAGGCAAAGAAGTACAAAGAAGGGCATCAAAAATGGTGCATGGCCTACAGCACAAAACTTACCTGGAAAGACTAAAAGATCTTAATATGTATAGTTTGGAACAGAGAAGGAAAAGGAGGAAATGATCAAGGGTTATAACAAGGTGCAGGAGGGAAACATTCTACAAAGGAAGAGAAGTATTAGAACACGAGGACATGTACTGACACTGGAGGGAAGATAAGTATTAGAACACGAGGACATGTACTGACACTGGGGGGAAGAGAAGTATTATAACAGGAGGACATGTACTGACACTGGAGGGAAGATAAGTATTAGAACACGAGGACATGTACTGACACTGGAGGGAAGAGAAGTATTAGAACACGAGGACATGTACTGACACTGGGGGGAAGAGAAGTATTATAACATGAGGACATGTACTGACACTGGAGGGAAGAGAAGTATTAGAACACGAGGACATGTACTGACACTGGGGGGGAAGAGAAGTATTAGAACACGAGGACATGTACTGACACTGGGGGGAAGAGAAGTATTAGAACACGAGGACATGTACTGACACTGGGGGGAAGAGAAGTATTAGAACACGAGGACATGTACTGACACTGGAGGGAAGAGAAGTATTAGAACACGAGGACATGTACTGACACTGGGGGGGAAGTAGGTTCAGAGGAAATGTGAGGAAATACTACTTCACAGAAAGGGAAGTGGATAAGTGGAATCGACTCCCATCAGAGGTGGTAGAGCCGAATACAGTAGAGCAATTTAAACATTCTTGGGATAGACAAAAGGATATCCTTACAAAGAATAAAGAATTAAATAGAGTTGGAGGTTACCATAGGTTTAAAAATGGGCAGATTAGATGGGCCAAGTGGTTCTTATCTGCCGTCAAATTCTATATTTCTATGTTTAAGGGAGGTTGGGTTGTCAGAGTAAAGTGCTCACTGTACACAAAGCCGCCCCAGGAGGGAGCACAGTGCATAAAAATTGCTATAAGCAAAATGCTCTTCTGGTAAAATCTCTTTTTCTTTTAAGTAAAACAATTCACGTCATAGAACTTAGTAAGAGGTTCACTTTCCTCCTGGTTGGTTTATACAGCAGTTGAAATAAAATATGTCATTTTTCATGATTTCATTGTAAGTAACAATAGTGTATCAGAAGGTTCTGCAGGTTGGACATATGGTGATACATAAAAGGAAATCATAAACTGTAGCAATGTTTTTCCAGAGAGATAAAACTCAGCCTGTTGTTCTTATATTCACTGGAAATATAAAATAGATTTGGTTAATAAACTGAAGGCTTTTAGTTTTTGGTTACACTGCATCATTTATTTGCAGGTAGGAGGTAGATAAAAGCAGTATTTTCAATTTGATGGCCACTTACTAATATGTGGCTTTGACCAGGTATCGCACCGCACTGAAAATGATTCCTCTATGCAACTTTTTTAAGGGGAAATTTGAGGTAAGTGGCAATGAGCAGTGAACAACTGCAACGTGAATCCCTGGACCAACCGCAACTAAGGAGCAGACTCAATAATTGCAAAACTTCAACAGGACCTCAGGCTTAATTATATCTGTCCCAAAGTGTCAACCTAAATCCCCTCAGATAGGGGCCTTTATATTAGCAAAGTATCAATCAGTCTACAACCTAAATAACAGTGGCAAGATGCATATAGCCATATAGTTGATGTAACAGAATGTAATGATTACAATAATCACGTCAACCACTAAAACATATTGCTAATGAATTTAAAATTAAAAGAAAAAAATTCAAGAGAAACCCTTTTTTAGACAGTTGCTAAACCAAGCAGTTATATTGCCTGTCAACAACAGAAGGTGATCTATACACAGAAAGGAATAATCAAACGTAAACTAAGGGTAGCGCTTATGTGCTAATAAGTGTCCAGGGGAGAGCGCTGGTGTTCCTCATAGCATCTCCCCTACACTGCTGCTGATGACGTCATTGCGCCCACATGGAGTGTACCATGATGGATGGGATACCCTCACATTCTCACCCTACATTGTAAATCAATAATGCTCTGGCCCCACCTGGGATAAAAAGAAAGCAAAAGCAAAGATCTGAGATACTTTGGACAACTGGCCATTTGTGGTGCTCCATACACTTGGAAGTTTTGCCCCTGCTGGTACCCTAGGGTGGATGCGGTCAGAGACATTTGCCCCCACCTATAGCTCTGGGGCCACTTTATGTGCCTCTTATAACCTGCCACTGCTTGCAATAAAACTTTGTTAAAATAACAAGCCTAGTTCTGTGTTATTCTGCATGCACAGGGGCTGGGCTGGGGGACAGGTGGGCATCTGCCCTCCCCCCGTGCTGGTCCCATAGTGGGCTACCTTGAGCAGGGTCACTGGGACACCTGATTTTTTCCCCCATTAAAATGGCCCTGGGGCTAACATTTTGCAGCCTTCCCCTGTACATGTAAATCACCAGATGACGCATTTCTGCCCCTGCATATCAGCCAAAGCATATCAAGGTTCCTGTACCAGCTGCAAAATATTTGGATGTACAGAGCATTTAACTTTGTGCAGATTCTCCTGCTCTGGCACCTAATTCCCTTTTAGAAAATATACTGAGTATTAAATAGTTTTAAAATGGCATTTAACATTTAATAACAATTGCATATCTTGTGCTCATAGAACTAATAACTCAGTAAGTACACAAATTATATTCTCTTCAGGGACAAATTTATAATTGTAGAGATTTAATATATTTTAATGAAAAGATAATACCTTTCAAGTTATATAGAAAATACATTTCTTAAGTGTCGAAAAACATGAAAAATGAACCACATATGAGTACGTTGGTCTTTGGTGCTTGTTAAGTATGAAATGATTCCTTACATTCTGGACACACTGAATCTTTGCATTCTCCACAAATGTAGTGAGTACATCTGGCGCAGTTTTTGTAATGGTGTCGTGGAGGATTTTTAAGATTCATTTCTGTTTGGATAATGAAGCATTCTCACATTGCTTGCTCTGATTGGCTTTCACTTTCTCATAGAGCCAATCAGAGCACCTGTCACAGTACCACACTCAGTCAGCTGCCTGTATGAGCACTATCACTGGTGGAGGGGGCAGTGTTGTCCTGTCCTGCTCCGCCTCTTCCAGTGAGTCACCACTCCACGCCCCGCCCTTACCCAGATCCAGTCCTGTCGCCTGCCAGCTGCACTGCAGGGGTATTGCACGTGGGCAAACAGGCTTTTTCGTGCTTACGCAAATCATATGAATACTTTTTTACATTGAATTATTTTGATGCAATGGTTAGTTATCATCACATCGGAAGCCCAATCATCATTTGACAATGGACTTCTGATGTCCATCCTAGCAAGAATCCAGGAGAAACAGATCCGCGCCACAGAGTTGGAGTGATGTCATCAATAGGCGCCGGAAAGCAGGTGCACTGGCACAAAAAATACATATAGAATATACTATTAAAATCATTTTATCGTTTCCCAATAATCATTGTCTATGCGATTTGTGGATAAATGCAATAAATAAGTACAGATGATACATGCGCTGCAGTCATTCAGTCCTGAAGTCTGTGGTCACAGTAATTGGAAGCTGATTCCAGAGGGTAAGATATATACAAGTTACTATTACAGTAAATACAATACAGGTGACTTGGCATGTTTTCATAGGTTCATGCTCCAGGACAGTCCAGTGTAATGCAGGTCATGGCCAGTTCAAACAACGCCCTCCAAGGGTGTGGGTCAGCTCTCCAAGGGTGGGGGTCAGCTCTCCAATCAGATGCATACTGATCTTCCAGCCAAGAACTACTCAAACTGGTCTATTTACATTACACACACAATACCATTCTGATCACTTATTCCCTATATTCCATAACTAGCATACACAAAGTGCGATCTTATAGCTGATGGAACCGGATCAATAGGGATAAATAGGGGATTAGAAAGACACCAAACATGATATGTTTCCTGTAACTTGAACCTTAGATCTTATTGAAGTACATCTAACCTTACAATATTCAACTATAAACTCAAAAACACCTGTTAATAAATACCTGTGGATTGGAACTATTATAAAATGAACTATGTGCAAGTGAATGTGTAAGTGTAAGTGTATACGTGCGTTATTTATCATGCAATTGCATCATGACACTGGCATAGTGATCGCAATCGCACAGTAAAACAATATTAATCAATATACTTTCTTTTATCCAATTATTTGATTTTGACAATACACTTACACAAAAATACCCACGAGCACTAAATGTTCACAATAGTAGACATTTACAATTTACATTGAATTAAATAGACACAATATAACAAAAACCCATTAGATAAATAACACCTTTCTTGTAGGTTTCTCAGACTTTGACTATATGGGGGGAATTCAGTTCCGCCCCGAAGTACCGCCGCGTTAAATGTATTACCGTTATTACAATAATATTAACCCGGCTTCCTGCTCGCAGGCAAAAAGCCGGCGTTAAAACTATTGTAATAACGGTATTTACGTGCACTATTACCGTAATAACAGTAATAATGTGCAGGTTGCATTACTTTTTCAAGTAACGCGGCCAATTGAATCCCCCCATAAACGCTATGAAATTCATGGCTGACCTTGACAAAATTTTGTTCCAGCTTGGACCTGAATTACGAATTTTTATGTTCTTTTGTCTATTAGTTCCTAAATGTTCGCTTCACATGTGGGTGTTGTCATGTTTATAATTGTTTACAATTTTCTGTATACTGAAGTTGTTATTGTTAGTTTTTCAACTTTGTGAACTTTACATAGCAAAATAAAGTTTCTTGTAAAAATTCCCAACTAAGTCCCAGATGTAGTTTAACTTTGTGAAATATTGTAGTTACCGTACTCATTGCAAAAATGATGGCAGCATAAGACAAAAAACTGCAATAAATTATAATTGTACTTTCTGAGGAAATTGTTAAATGATGCTTGAAATACATTAATCCTCATGTCAACATATAAACAAATACAAACATTTCAGAGAAAATCTGCATAGTTATACAAAACTGGGAATGGTATTGTCTAAAAATGTATTTTAGCGGCATTTTCCTAACAGTTATTAACACGTTGCACCATGTTAACAAAATACCCGGTAAATATATTGTTGTGGATCGATTATAAACATGTACTTTATCTTTACATTGGAGAATTATACAAAGAGGCTAGTCTGGGACCCATTAATGTTCACAATCTCCCACCACCTCTCGGGGAGTGTCCCAAGCAATAACCTGTGGCTCAGCTTGTTCAATTTGCCACCACACCACATGGAAGTTTATTTTATATTTTCCCAGCCCCACCCTGCCGGAAGTGTGGCTAGTTATTGCCAAGAGCACTAGGCTAGTGGCCAATTTATTATGTCATCCTATATCTACCAAAGAGGCTGGGCATACCCATTTTGTATCCACCCTCCTGGGGAGTTCACTGAGCTAGAATACAAATGTGAAATGATTGCTATATGTAACATTGTAGCCTCTATTTACTTGTACTGGAGAGGAGGTGTCGGACTCACCTAGCAGACTGAGAGCCACCTTCTGAATGGATGGTCGTGACACTCGTCTGGTGACGACAGTCAATGGGTGAGATTCAATTCAAAGTGACCTGAGCACTTCTGCAACAGTCCATGAGCGCACTCTGTGGCGATGTTTCTCCACTCGTTTCGCCTCACACCCCATAGAGGTGTGGAAAAAAATTTGCGTAGATTCCTTGCCGTACATTGTGGTGATTTCTGCATCGCTTTGAAGTGAATCACCCAATTGCGTCATAACCTTCCTCTCCCGCAGTTCTCAGAAGGGATCTGAAGAGAGGGAACACAGCCTAAACTGGGAAACTATTGGTAATGCAAATCTTCAGCACAATGTCACAGTGCTGGCAGCTTCCTGTAAGGTCCACATGCTGGGGTAGCTCTCAGAGACACACTGCATTAGGCCAAGCTGCTTAGTCCAGAGTGGACTGGTAGTGAGGTACAAGCTGAAGTCAAAGGTAGAAAAGTGATGGACAAAGCCAAGGTCAAAGGATTGAAGATAGAAGATGGTAGAATAAGGTGGAACAATTGGAGAAAGTAGAATCATCATGTACAGTCCTGCAAAACACGTCTTATTCAAAGCACAAACTGAAAAGTCCAAAACAAAACTTTGCTCCTGCAAAGGTTTGGTAAAACTGAGGACTATATAAAGGCAAAAAACAGGTGAGATAAATTGTTCCGATTGACTTGACATTTTCCCTGAAGGGCTGATTGCAGTGTAGAGAAAGCTGTGCAGTAGTCCAGGTTAGGTGACTGGCTAGATTGATGTTCTTAGGAGAGTGCTGATTGCAGGAATTAAGAGAAGGTGTTTGCAGCTGTCATTGTGAACTGTTATCTGACAGCTGTCATCTGGAGCTAGCATTGTGAATCCTCATGTGTGAGGATACCGGGTTTAACGTAACCTTCTGCGCCGCACAGCTGGCCTACCCGGTACCTACCCAAGGTTCACCCAGGCAAATATCCAAAATGAAACAAATAAGTTTATTTAACAAAATGGTAGCACAAAACAGCAATAAACATATTTAAATAATAACTTGCAACAAATAACACTACAGTCTGGCACAGACAAAATACAGGGTATAATGAAAACACCTCATCAGTATCTTTGTCACTTTCAGGGTCTGCTGCCTATCAATCCAAGCTTATCCCGCTCTCTCCTTTGTGGCTATCAGCAAAGGTAGCAGCCATCAATCACTGTCACTCCGCT
This sequence comes from Mixophyes fleayi, assembly GCF_038048845.1. Lineage (NCBI taxonomy): Eukaryota > Metazoa > Chordata > Amphibia > Anura > Limnodynastidae > Mixophyes > Mixophyes fleayi. The sequence goes on from NC_134410.1 coordinate 3,889,601, forward strand.
TTCAGCAGACACATAGCTCCCCAAGACCTGGTGAGGTATTTGAGGGCAAAGGCAGTACTTCAGGGACCGATTGTCCCTTTCCTGTCAGGGATAGAGATCTATATCTCAATTCCAGCCTGACTTCAGCTATCACTTGGTAGTAAATGCCAATTTGCTGTCCTCTGTAGCTCTCTTTTAAGCCCAAAAATGACCTCATCAGCAATTTCAGGACCTGCCCGATTGGTTCTTTTCTGTGTTTACCTTTTCACAGGTAAACATACAGCCAAATGGATAGCAGATGGGACTCCTGATTTAATTAGGGACAGGTTTTGTTCTGTGGCTATACAGCCGAGTTTGTTTAAACAGGAGAGATCCCAATCCAGACACATTTACATTTAAAAACACAATGCAGTCCTCTGTAATTAAACATCGGGCTCTGTCTGTGGACCTTTTACCGATCTTAATACATGATACCTACTGGTGTGATGTACGTTCATACAGGACTGGTGGACAATAATCCTTTTGCCTAAACTGAGACAATGGACTAGTCTGCAAGATAACATGCTGGCAGACATTTTAACTAATTTCAAAATAGAATATGCACAAGCTTAAATATGACTGACAAACATGGGGAACCAGGGGGCTAGAAAAATTATATGTTTTTATAGTCCGCAGTTTGTGAGAAACGAGGTGGAGACAGGTTGAGGGGATATTAATACCTCGTTTCCCCACATCATGGTAATTGTTTCCTAACAGCTAACATCTGGAGCTAGCATTGTGAATCCTCACAGTAATTGATTCCTAAAAGCTGTCATCTGGAGCTAGTGTTGTGAATCCTCACAGTAATTGTTTCCTATCAGCTGCCATCTGAAGCTAGTGTTGTGAATCCTCACAGCAATTGTTTCCTATCAGCTGCCATCTGGAGCTAGTGTTGTGAATGTCACAGTAATTGTTTCTTAACAGCTGTTACCTGGAGCTAGTGTTTTGAATCCTGACAGAAAGGAGGGGAAGCCCTTTAATAGCGCAATATTTATATTAATCTCATTAGCATACCCTCATTTCGTATATAAAATTTTTTATTTTGCATATAATGCTGAAATCTTCCACCACTATTCAATAAATCACAGCACACTAGAAATAGTTTTCGCTTCAGTAAAATGGATTGATTTTTTTTATACAATAGAATCTTTTCCTAACATTACATTTAACTGCAATTTTGCACTGCATCAGAGCAACCAATCGGCAAACAGTTTTCATCTGTCTAGTGCAAGTTAGGGAATGAAAGTAAGTATTTGATTAATTAATGTGGTTCAGAGCAAATTTTGCATCAATCTGCAGCACTTGTAAATAATCCCTAATATACCACTAAACAATATTTCGAAAAAGCTGCTTAAACAACAATGATGTCTCATTAACAAAGATACTGCAATTATTTAATCAGATGCCTTTTTCAGAAATAACCCTACGATAATCAGAACAAATGCACACAAAACAGGAGTCATTTTCAGTCTGTGTTTAATTATAAATATCACTTATTTGCATGTCTGTATAAAGGTCAGCATGGATATATCTGAGCAAAAATCATCAAACAAGCACTAATCAAAATGCTTAACATCATTAAATTGTTTTAGCATGAAGCCAGGCAATTTTCACTATTCAAAGTAACACGTTTTTGTTTTCCTATAACAAATTAGTATTTAAATTATAAAATGATAAATATGGCAGAGCCATTATAAAACTTTTTTTTTACTTGAAGTACAATAAAGACAATCAATAGGAATATTTTTCATGATATTTGCTTCCATTGTTAGTATACGACAAACTAATTAAATTAATAACTACAAATTAAACTGCAGTTTTGGTTACCAAGTACTCTAGAAACCTTATGGTCACCCAATGTCATGTCTAGAACATAATGGCCATATGGTTAGTTTTCCAAGAGGATTTCCAATATTGCTTTGATATTTGGGGTAAAATACAAGGATATTCTATTAATGGTTTAAAACATGATTTTATAAGTGTCTAAAAAGTTACTTATTATGTACATTGTTCAAACTTTTGTTATTTTTGACAGCTTGATGACCAAGGGCCACAACTAAGTACACAGTCAGAGCAGGGCACAGAATCTACTTTGGTGGCCTCTTCGATACAAGACAGCTGTCGATGCAGATCAGTGTTGGTGAAATGGCTGAACTCTGCAGCCGGACAGAATTATGTTTGTGTCCCGACATTAGGATTTCTGGGATCCGTCTCAGGACCCTAGCTGTGGCACGGATGTAGTGTAAACTGGGAGACCAGATGAATGACTTGCTCATAGGGGTAACTCTATTCCAGACGTCAGGAGGAGGAATGCTGGACTGGACTCAGTACTGGAATAAACGACTGGAATCTGGACCTAATGGACTGGAACCTGGATGTTGGAACAGGGAGGATCTGAACCTACAATCAGAGACTCATTATCGCCGAGAACTCAGAACCTCAGAGGAATATAGTACCACAACTGGGACTGGGAGAACTCAGAACTCAGGCAGAGACTATACAGGGGTGGCAACCTCCTGAACAGTATAAGCCTGGAACTGGCACTGGACAACTCAGATTCTGAGGTAGGCCTGGAACCTGAAGTCGGTACCCAGAGACACAGAGATGGCTTCCGAAAAGGGATGACTCAGAACAACAACCTACTATCCCAAATAGCCAGTAATAGAGACAGGAAGAGATTGATGAGAGGAGGATCCACACAGAAGGTATCAGCTGGAATCTGTACACGAGCAGATAGAATGAAGGTGAATCCACATGAGGAATATATAGCAAAAGTCTTTATTTCAGCAGGGAGAATAAAGCTGAGTTCACACAATGATAAATGGCTGCAGTCTCTATTACAGCAAACAGGATGAATCTGTACTTACTCAAAGGGTAAATGGTTGAAGTCTGTATCACAGAAAACAGAATAATCTCAACTCACTGAGAGGGTAAATGGTTGAAGTCCATATAACAGCAAACAGGATGAAGCTGAATTCATATGAAGGGTTAATGACTGAAATCTGTATTCAGCAGGCAGAAACTGGGAAGCAGCAAACAAACGGCAACTGTGGTAAGCAGTAACTAGGGAAGTGTTGCACTGGCAATTAGCTGAGTGTAGGAGGAGACTCTTATAGTAGGCAGAGGTAGCTAATTGGTAGATGAGATTAGGTTTTCAGACTCAGCAGGATGATTAGCAAATATCTCACCCAAGATGGCAGCCTCCAGTATAGCAGACAGAAGTCACGCTTTGTCCCAGGATTTAGTATGTTGCATTCTGACAGGAGGGAGATACATGGTGATATGATACCTCCAAGTGGCGTAAACTGGACTGAGACCCTGATTCATGACAGTTTGTTCTCTAAGCACAGTGTCTGTTTTCATCAATAGGAATCTTAATATACCATGTGCATACCTTTGGATGAATGATATATTGAGTAATTGAACATATCAACTATGTGCACATAATTCCACCACTGCCATATACATTGTATGGCCAAAAGTATGAGGACACCTGAACGTCATCATCTATATGTTCTTGTTGAACATTTCATTCCAAAACCATGGGCATTAATATGGAGCTAGTCCCCCCTTTGCTGCATTAATAGCATCAATTCTTATGCAAAGGCTTTCCACTAGAATTTGGAACTTGGCTGTCAAGATTCACGTTCATTCATCCATCCACAGGAGCATTAGTGAGATCAGATATTGGTGTTGGGCGATAATGCTTGACTCTCAGACGGCGTTCAATGGGGTTGACGCCAGAACTCTGTGTAAGGCCAGTCAAGTATTTCCACACCACTCCAGTCGACATTTTGCCATGTAAACTTCATCTAAGGCTTGTGTGCGACTGCTCAGCCATAAAAACACAATCCATGAAGCTCCCAACAAACTGTTTTTATACTGATGTTTCTTCAAGGGACAGTTTGGACCAGTAGTGACTGTTGGAAGAGAGGACAGATGATTTTTACGTGCTACGGCTACAGCACTCAGTGGCCGTGTTCTGTGAGTTTGTGTGACCTACCGCTCCATGTCTGAGCTGCTGTTGTTCCTCGATGTTTCACGTCACCATAACAGCAATGCATGTCAGCACGCAACTGAAACCTATGTCTGCCTACATCTTGAGAGGTGAATTGGGGGTGTGAAGGCGGCATGAATGTACAGTAAGAAGGCTCAGAGGGCGTTCCAATGCAGACTAGAGATCCTCACTGACCCCCGTGAACTGGTTTGATTTTGGTTTTGGTTTTGGATTTTTAAGAAAAAATCCTGCAATATGCTAAAATCACATAATTTTGCTCTTTTTTTGTTCCTACATTATTATTAACCTCAATAACACTAATTTCATGTCATTTGCAGGCAATTTTGACCACCTCGCAGATCACAATATTATTTTCATACACTTTCGGACAAATACTGCAGCGACCTGGCTGGATGGTAAGCGACAGAGCAATAGCACAAACACACGGCAGTTCCTAACATATCTAGGACACATTGGCGCACAGCAGTGGCAGGAAAGAAAAATGGTGCAAGATGGAATTGTCCTTGGGCCCGCCCTACCTCCCACCCACCGCTATGTTGGATCTCAAAAAGGAATCCAAAAATTGCGAGATCTGAGATCCGAGGACATAACATTGGAGTTTTGCCTCTTTTTCAATTCCGAGGGCGAGCGACAGTACCGAGGCTCGGCTCGGTACTCGGATCCCCTAAGTTCGGATATGTTTGGTTCTTGAGAAACTGAGCCTGAGCATCTCTAATGCAGATGCAGCTAATTCAAGTCCTAGGTTTCTCATACGCACTCTTGTTTTCAGTCATATCTGTTGTTCCCACTAGCAGGTGTTAGGGCCGACTGCTAGTGATGACTGACACGGTATAGTCTTTGATCTAAAAATGAATGTAGGTGTGTCACTAGATAGCACACAACAACTGTATGCAACTAAGATACTATTAAGTACTATTAAAACATATTGTATATGCAGTATACATTGAAAGCTTCTTTATTTATGTAATTAGTGTAAATGTAAACAAAATGAAACAATTTGAACAAACAAAATTTGAAAATTAATATTTATATAAATGACAATACTGTTAAGAGTTGTTATTTTATTTTATGCTCAAATCCAATTTTTATGCATTCTGATGTAACCTTGTATTGTAGCTACTCCTGTGCATTTCCTGCAGTCTGTTCTCTGTGTCTACGTACGGCAGAGCGTACTTACACCCAGAGTCAAATGAAAATGTATTTTGAGGGCCGCTTGGTTTTGAATACAGCCAGAACTGTGCTAAAGTTGCAGGATCTTTTTTTAAAAGAAACGTAACTTTCTGTGTTCGGATATTAATAAGGCCCATTTGATCCAACTTCTTCCATCTGCCTGTGCAAAGTTTTGCTTCTCTGCAAGTTTAGACATCTTATTCTGCAAACCTATGCACTTTGGTGGAAATGGAGATGTATTTACTCAAACTTAGGTGCACAGTCCCAACGCTATTATATTTGTTGTGAAGAAGCCATTTTGCACTCTGCAAATGACCTCCAGTGTCTTTAATGACTTCTGAAGCATGGGATTGTAATGGTGACTTCTATAGTCTAATGATGAAATATGCAAACTTTCCTCTGCAGATTTCCTTCTTGGTCTCGGCACCATAAATTGGCTTCTGTCCTAGAAGCACAACATCTAATGAGACCCTACAAGTCTGACATAAGACCAGCATGAGAAAGGGTCTCTTTAGAGTTAGAAGCAAGGCCAATAAAAAAGGAGTAAACTTGCACCTTGGCAAAACCATGCTGTGCTGCAGATTTAGAGTTGGGATGAGGCGTGTTCTTGCTCAACTCTAAATTGCATTGTAAAAAAAAAGCTGCCGTACATGTGTGCTACATGCAAAAGCAGCCAGTATTTCCCAGCATGTAAAAAAAAAAAAAAAAATGCATTTACCCCCCTTGCATTGCAACATGGTTTGTCCAGGAGCAAATTTGCACATTTTATTTTGATTTGCCTGTAGCTCTAAATGAGGGCTCAAGTATAAAAACCGGTCCGCCCCACCATTGGCGCTTACCTGACACAATCATACGCTAAGTCAGTTCTGGCCTCACTGATCCACTTATTGTCTGGCCAAATTGTATCTTTGCAACGTCTTGTACAGAAAACCCAGTAGAGAGATGAAATCATCGCACATATAGGCTATACTGACTTCGAGCTGAGCTGTTTCGGCACTAAAAGCCCCCATTATCCACAGTTCAATTCCACTCTAAAGAAAAACACAACATAGAATCAAAATCCCTAAATATCACAATATACTTCCTCTCTTCTAACATAATGGAACGCCGTGTCTTATTATGCACAAAGTAGCACGTTACAGACGCAGATGAAGTTTCAAAAGAAATATCTCAGTGTTCCTTGTTCATTCAATATGACCTTTTGTCAGTTACCACTCGAGCTGTGTCGCTTCAGTATTTTGAACAGGCATTTGAAGTCTCTAGTGGAAACATGCAGTAAATTATAATGCAAAGCTAGTTTTAAACCTCCATCATAAAACACCCATTGCAGCAATTGAAAACACAACCGAGAAATGATAGTGTCTCACTAAATATTTTATTTCTCAGCAGTGGTAGAAGTACATCTTTTTTAAAATAAAAGAATGGAATACATTTACTGTAAAATATGTGGCGTTTTACAACGAAATAATGTAATTTGAAAGGTTTCTCATAGGAATGCGCTGAGAATTCTGCATGAATTAGTTCTGCTTACGATGTTACATGTCTGCGGTAAAGTATAATACATAAAGCTATGAAACGACTGTAGCTGGAATATTAAAGGTCCAACATAAGACTTTTAAATAATATATTAGATGTATCCCGGTTAAGTCTCTTATGAAGCTATTGTAAAACTAGATCTGCTTTTGGATTTCCTGGAGTTAATACCCATGCATGTTAGTTACAGCATCGATACTGTGAACGTGCTGGTATTATTAATACGTCTTCTTGTGTAGTGTATACTTTGAATCTCCCACTTCTATTTTTTTGAAATTGGGTAGATCCTTTGCACTTTTTGCAGATTCTTGGTGTGCAACAGAAATCAGTAGCTATGGCAATAACATCCAGGGAGGACCGCCCCATATCAAAATTTCACGTATCGGACTCCGCACCTTCTCTGAGGAGAACAACCCTCTGCGGTACTGATAGAAGAGCAGGATTCTCTGGTGCTGCGGGAGGGAAGGTTTGAGTAGCCCGGAGGGGGTACTCAACTTTTGGCATCATGTCATGTGGGCAGCACGGTGGCCTAGTGGTTAGCACTTCTGCCTCACAGCACTGGGGTCATGAGTTCAATTCCCAACCATGGCCTTACCTGTGTGGAGTTTGTATGTTCTCCCCGTGTTTGCGTGGGTTTCCTCCGGGTGCTCCGGTTTCCTCCCACACTCCAAAAACATACTGGTAGGTTAATTGGCTGCAATCAAAATTGACCCTAGTCTCCCTCTCTCTGTCTGTCTGTCTGTGTGTGTGTGTCTATATTAGGGAATTTAGACTGTAAGCTCCAATGGGGCAGGGACTGATGTGAATGAGTTCTCTGTACAGCGATGCGGAATTAGTGGCGCTATATAAATAAATGATGATGATGATGATGATGTCAACCACTCCCTCTGAACTAGCAGTAGTCCCTCCACTGGTTACGTCTGACAACTGATATCATAGTTGTCTCTATTTCCCTATTTATTTCAACATTTTGCTTTTCATTACATTGGTTTATGTGTGTATTTTAACATGATTATGTTTGTGTCTAAATGGAGCAAAAGGTGTCCTCTTGAAGATAGTTGTCGAAGTCTGGTTAACTTCACCTCCACAAGGGTGTAAAATCTGTCTGTTTTGAATGATTAAAAATATTTTTCAGATTTTCATTAAAACAGGAATATATTCAAATATACTCAGTCTCCTTCCCTTGAAGTCTATAGGAATATCTTGTCCGGCAAGTGTATCTGTAGGAAACTTGTGTGCAGACACATTACTGTAGTTAGTGATCTCCAGCATGGAGATGTTTTATATTATATTACTTTATATACACATTGATCTATTCCTGCAGCCAACACCAACTTGTCCATTAAATTAGAAGCTTTTCCATGCAGGGTCTGTGACCTGTTTCACTAAGTACTCCTGAGTTGTCATTGTATTGTAGCTCCCCAGTGACTGACCTCCCTTTAGTGGACATAGGTCCGGTTATTAACTGAGCGTGGCCCATCCGTGGCATATCATGCAAACTCTACAGGATTGAAAGGTTTAAAGACCTGTTCCAATGCCAGGGTCTGTCTGTTAAAACCTAAAGATAGGTTTACTCAGAAAATTTGGGCAACAATTTGAGATTTATCTGGCCTTAACCTATTTACCGGCACATACAGACGTCCCCATAGACCTCTAAGAGCACAGCGGCATCATCATCATCAACATTTATTTATATAGCACCAGCAAATTCCGTAGCTCTGTACAATTGGGAACAAACATTAATAAAACCATACTGGGTAATACATACAGACAAAGAGGTAAGAGGACCCTGCTCGGAAGCTTACAATCTATGGGACAATGGGAGTTAGAGACACAAGGGCATGTGCTACATCATATTGTACAATGGACCAGCTAGAATTCAAAGGTAAAAGTACTGAGTGGGCTGTGTGTGTAACAATGTTGGTCAGATGGTTGTTGTCTTGTGTTAGCTGTGTAGAGGGTGGTAATAGGGTAACCTAGGGAGATTAAGATGCTGGTTGAGGAATATCATAAGCTTGTCTTAAGAGGTGGGTTTTCCGAGAACGCTTGAAGCAATAAAGCACAAAGCAATTTGTCAAGCGTGAAAAGCAAAAATTTCCCTAGCCGGGTCAAAGTCCTATATGCATGTGCCAATGTTAGCCATGCATGAGAATAGTAAGCTTTTGATAAATAGCAAAAATTCATTGCAGAGTGGGGCATCTCCGTCGTGGTTCCAAAAGCAGCCCCGACATGGTAAATTGCAGCGACACAACATTCCGTATCACTGCGGTAAGCGGCGATACAACATTCTGTATCTCTGCGGAAAGCGATAATACAACATTCTGTATCTATGTGGTAAGCGATGATTGAACATTCCGTATCACTGCGGTAAGCGGCGATACAACATTCTATATCCCTGCGGAAAGCGATAATACAACATTCTGTATCACTGCGGAAAGCGATGATTGAACATTCCGTATCACTGCGGTAAGCAGCGATACAGAATGTTAACGGCCGCAGAGTTATGACTGCCCAGGATAAATAGACCCCATAGTTATATGTTATTCCTCTGTATAGGCTATAAGCAAACTCAGGGCGTTATGTATGATACCACGTAGTCTGCGTTCTGTGGTATTATAGGACGTTTCCTGTAAAATTATTTTTCTGATTTTCTTTAGTTTCGCTGAATCCTGCACAGCAGAACCCTGAGGTCGTCTTTATCCAGTCCTGGTCTATATGTTCGTACCAAGGAACAATAAGGTAGGAGATAGAAAGGGAGTTGTTTTTGTCATTAAACAATCGTCTAAACACCACCATTCAGTGTACACATAATGTAATTCAACGTTAACAACATAAAAGTACATTATGCTCGTTGTAGAACATATGTTACAGTTTATTCATTATGTTAGGTGATAAATGTAGGAAATGTCATACGCAATTAACTTTGTAAAGTGTGTTTAGAAAGATTTTATAGACAATCAGATACGCGGCGCTCTGCCGGGTGCATTATGTCCTGCGCGCGTTATGTCTCTGCTCGGATTTCATACCTTCCTATAAAAGTATTATTTCAACTTATTTTTCCATAGCCGCGATCACAATGGAAAGTAGGTTCAAGTTCAACCTGCGCTTTCCTGTCATCGCCGCCCTCACATTTTTGTGTGCGGGTAATGCATCATTTTTACAGCGTGGAGATTCACTTAGTAAGTTATGGTTCAGGGTCATAAAACCTGAGAATAATGTAGAGTTAAGCTGCAAGGATTTCTTCCCACGGCATCGCTAACAAAGACATTTATTTAACTTGACCCTCACAAAAGACTCTCCAAGGAAACATAGACGTGGAAAAATATAACATCTCTAATGCAAATTCATGTTGGAAGAGAGTTAAGACAATGATTGCAAATTAATATCAAAGTATCCAATGAAACAGTTATATTGTCATTGAAGAAAAATGTCCTCTCATTAACGTGCATTGAATGAAATCTCCCCATAGATATTATTTTTTAGGTCAATTTTCCCAGCCTCTCATCACCTGTCATGAGGTAGTGTTATTTATTGCAGCTTACATTTGAAAGTCATTGATGTCATCATAACTACCATAAACCGGATTGTATCACTGGAATTAGAAGCTGAGACGGGCGCTGTCAGTGAATTCATTTCTGGAACATTTCTGATTCACAAACATTTGCAGAATAGGTAAAACCTAACTGGAAAATCTGGCTAATTACATTGCTTGGAATGTAAGGAAACCAACCAATGACAATAACCTTATAAAAGGAGCTTACGACTCATAGGGCTCTCATTGTTTCTGGATTGTATTAGGGTAAAATACCAGGATAACCTAAATATCGTGAACCTGATACATTTAGGAAAGTAGGGCAAAGAAATGAGCATGTTCTCTCCTGGACAAACCATGCTACAATTCAAGGGGTGCAATTTGTTTATTATTTTGAATATAAGTTAAATACTGGCTGTTTTTTCATGTAACACACAGATTCTTGAAAGCTTTATTTTTACACTGAAATTTTAAGTTGATCTAGGACATGCCCTACCCCAACTATAAATCTGCCCCCACATTTTGAATTTACCTCCCCTTCCAATGCAACATGGTTTTGCCAAGATGCAAAGTTACTCATTTTTTTTATTTACTTTCCTTAATGAATCAGGCCCCGTGTCCGCACTGTGTTACTTTATATAGCTGTGGAATCAGTACTACAGCGTTATCTCCATGATTGATCTTTCCTTTGTTTTTCTTGCACATTTTCCACCCTCAGAATAACACAATGCTGTCAAATACAATTTTTTCGGTACTTCTTAATAGCACCATTACCTTCCTAGGTGTAGAAATACCCAGCCCGTTCATTGTGACATCAGCCGTTGTATTTCTTACAACAGTGCCGAGGAAAACGGGTTAATTTTATGCTGCATCTGAAATTGAGTTACGTTGCCAGGAAAATCTAACACAAAATTCAGTCATTTCTACAGCGAGAAAAGGAAATATGTCTTAGATGTGTCAGTGTATACACAGCAACCTTGTGTCAGTGGTAATAAACATGATAATAACATTCAGCACACTGTCACCAAAACTCCCTCCCAGGGAAGGGGAACCTCTATTAACAATCCACATAAAAATCTAGTTTGATGGGAATGAGGCAGATGCGTTTTAAACAAGAGGACGATGAGCCCCCCAATTCTGCAATGTACGGACAGAAGCACCTGAATTGCTCTATAGTACTTCAATCTGAGCATGATCCATTGGGATATTGGCAGTAGAAGCTGGACGAGTGGCTGGACTTTTCCAAATTTACCATCGAAACACTTTCCTGCCAAAACTCTAATGTATGGTCTGAACCGATTTGCAGTGGTGGGTGAATGGGTTTTCGGGAAAAGAATTGTAAATCATAGAATTTGACGGCAGATAAGAACCGCTTGGCCCATCCAGTCTGCCCATTGTTTAACCTATGGTAACTTCAAACCCGATTTGATCCTTAGTTCTTTGTAAGGATATCCTTATGTCTTTCCCAAGCTTGTTTAAGCTGCTCTACTGTATTAGCCTCTGCCACCTCTGATGGGAGGCTATTCCACGTATCCACTACCCTTTCTGTGAAGTCATTATTCTCAAACTGATGGTGATATTTGTGGCCAATGAGAGGTGCTGGATGGAGCGAAGGTGTTTGTTGCTCAGTGTGGACTGAATATCTGTGCAAAAAAAGTGTTTTAATTAATGAAATGAGTGAATGGGGTGAAGAGTGTGCATTTTAGGCACGTTCTTAATATTGCGAACAAGTGCACAGACTTTTTTGCTATGTACAAATATTGGAATTATGAAGACTGGGTGAGGTGAATCGCGAATCACTGATTTGGGGCAAATTGTCAGTTTGCCAGTGGACACTGTGAATCATGGAATTATTTATCAGATTTGTATCTAAATTAAGGCAAAATTGGTGCAATAGGATTTCTGGGTGTCGTATATCTCTAGAATGAGCGACCCAAACATATTTGTCAGAAGCATTCAACAAATAGCTAGATAGCTATAACAACATAGGTAGTCTACAAGGTTACCCAATCCTATTTTAATTATTAGCCCCGGCAAAATAAAATGAGTTTAAAGAAAATGACAAACACCTTGGGCCTGATTCATTAAGGAAAGTAAAGCAAACAAAATGAGTAACGTAGACGCTTGGCAAAACCATGTTACAATGCAAAGGGTGCAAATGAGTTTATTGTTTTGTACATAAGAAAAATACTGGCTGTTTTTCCATGTAGGATGCAAATACTTGATAGATTTACACTGACATTAAAAGTTGATCTAGGAGAAGCTCTACACCAATTATAAATCTGTCCTCACATTTTAAATTAGCACCCCTTCCAATGGTTTCGTCAAGGTTCAAAGTTACCAATTTGTTGTTGCTTTACTTTCCTTAATGAATCAGGCCCCCAGTCTGCCGTAGGGAAAAGCCTCACCTTCTTGTCCCTTCTGGGCTGGTAGCTACTGTTTTTGTGGGCAATTGTCTGTAAAACTGATCTTCCTCCAGGATGTCTCGCTAAGCCCTGTAAGTCTCTTTGTCTTGTGGTCACAAAGTCTAGGGGTACAGACCACATTTCCATCCCCAGATGATGCCAGGTCTGATTCTGCAACTTTCCTCTGTCTAGCAGGACACAAGAAAGCGGGACAGCGGGTCCGTTGAGCTGCTTCTATTATGGATCCATCTACCTTGTTCTTTTCACAGGTGTAACATCCGTAATGAAGCTGGAAAGTCTGGCAGATACCTTGGACCAGTCCTACATAGTTATCAGAAAACAAAACAGAATGCAATCACCCCCAGCAGTGTATGACTTCTAATCCCTGTGCATCTCGCTAGCTTGACTAAAATAACTTCTAAGGAAAGTCTTATATGGAAACACATGGGGGCTGTTATGGGTTCCTGTACGTCTGAGACACGTGTGCAACACGAGAGAAGACATTAATATTGTGATATGTTATTTATCTGCATGTTTAGTGATCATCTCAATCCTAAAAATGTACAGTTAAATAATATATAATATATACACAAATAGGTAATATTTACATAGTATGGGGAAATGTATATTCCTTTGTCGTCAATATACTGTTAATGCTTCCATGATTCCTAACAGTCCTGATTTCCTGTAACAGTCCGGATTTCCGGTAACAGTCCTGATTTCTAGTAACAGTCCTGATTTATCTGTAACAGTCCTGATGTCTTTAGAACACTTTTGATTTTCAGAGGCCAACAGAGATCATCATCATCATCATCTATTTATATAGCGCCACTAATTCCGCAGCGCTGTACAGAGAACTCACTCACATCAGTCCCTGCGGTTTTACTGAAATCGGGGTGGCATAAGTTTATTGAAATGTTTGTTGGGTTAGGCATATGGCTTAATCTGTGCCTATGCTTCATTCGGGAATATTGTGATCGATGTATTCTACATATAAGGCTTCTCTGGTTAATGACCCTAGTCTGTTCTTGGATTGTGACCATTGACCCTTGGCTTTGTCTGTTTATCCTCCCTGGAAAAAAGATTTACCAAACAATTTTCTCATTCAATGGGTCTTGCGGGTCCTGTGTTGTATTCCATCCAAATACACCAGGTCACCGCTTGCCAATAGCTCAGTGAGAAGTTATCCACAAGACAACCTAGGTAAATGCCTAGGACATAGAGCTGGCAGAGACAGGCTGCATTGCTGGAACGTACACGGCTGTCCGTCATCTGGCTACAGTGAACTGAAGGTCAGTGATATCAACAGTAGATCAAGACTGGAGTGTTGGAATTAATATAGGGAATTAAATATTTATGACCAACACTCTGTGACATCCCTGCTGCTCTGTGAAGTGGGCTCCATTACATATTCAATATAATTCCAATAAGTATATTAGAAAAAACAGCTTTTGCATTTCCATTTTTTTTTTAGATGCCGTTAAATGTTCTTGAAAGTGTAACGTATTAGACACAATTGCAATTGAAGACACCTAATTTGATACATAGATTTTAATTATTAGAGGCTTATGTAGATAATTATGCAGATAATTATACGTAAGCTGTGCTTAAATTAGCTTATGTTCAAAGTAGATATTATACGTGTCTGGGAATAATATAATAACTCAAGTCATTCTGCTTGTGAAACTTTAGTGCAATGGATACATTAAATTAAAACTAACTGCAAGATGTAAGGATTCCAGGGAAAGGTGAGAGGCTATGAGACCTAGCTAGAAGTGAGATTGTGTTACTATTAATGATTGGGGACCTTCTGCTACTGTGTTATTACTCTTTTATTTATTGTTATATTTTTAATGTTATTTATTGAGTTTTCAAAAAAAGTTTTCCAGGAAGGCACCCAACTTATTAAACAAATAAAGGAAAGTAATAAACACCCTGAGGTGCCTGGTTCTGTCTTTCCTGTGTGATGATTAGATCAGATAGAGTACATCACATATCCTTAATGGACCCATTTATTATATACAAGTTAACCCGTGCATGATACTCATGCATTCTAGTCAAAACAAGCTACTTAAGGTGTTAAAAAGGGTCTTGTCATGCATTTTGGCCATAGCCCAGGCCTCAACCACCAACCACTCCCCACTGTCACCCCCGGCAACCACCAACCACTCCCCACTGTCACTTCTCCTTCAAGAAATATATATATATTTTTTTTAAATCTTTATAAACACTTTTAAAAATTAACAAATTAAATTAACAAATTGAAAACATCTTAGTATACCAAATTTCAGCCCTTTCTGAATTTTTTTTTCCACACACACTAAGAATTTAGTAGGTCAGTGTATAACTCCGCCCAGCAGGTGGCACTGCAGCTTGGTTTTATTTTTTCCACACACACACACACACACACACACAGACAGACTAACACACGCCACAAGACATTTATATATTAGATAAGACTGTAAAAGTTTTATCCCCTGGCATGCAATACCACGTATGATACAAGATATATACACACAGGTTAACGTGGTCTTCTGGTTCAGGATTATATTTATCTGTATTCCACTCTGTTCCACAGTTCCCACTGAATAATATATCAGCTGACAGATATATAATGACCATGACCTTTTAAATGTTTTATTTGACAATTATTTCAGTTGACATTTTTCGCTGTTTATATTTTCATTTTAAATGTTACCTCATTGTAGACAGCAAAATTATCAAAGTGTCAGAACTTGGAGATTATATATATATATATATATATATATATATATATATATATATATATGTACATATACAAAATTTTAAAACAGTAAATCGATATTTTTCACCACTTGACAGAAACCTAATACAACTTGCTCACTTGCTCATGAATGTTCCACAGTCCATTAATATTTTACTTCTCTCATTTAGTTAGAACAGGAGGGTTAGATGAGTGCTGGAGTGATATGACTATATGTAACGAGAAGGACTTACCTGAAAAACACTAAGTACTATTGCCAAGTACGATCCATTGTGATCAACCTACATCCAATCAAAATACATTTAATTCAAATAGTTTGCTGCATTTGTTAAAAGCAGTGATGGAACTACAGAGGGTTCAGAGAGTTTTGTCACAAGGGGATCAGAGGTGAGGGGGGGGCAGCAATGCCTGACCCACCCCCCCCAATACCAGAGGACATCACTCAAAAAAGCACCAGCTACAGGTCAGGTGTAAGTGCTGATTACTAGTGATGACGGCTGTGTATACAGCTAGAACATGTGTTTGTAATCAGGAGTAAATGTAAAAATGTATTTTATTACAGTAGACATTAATAACATCCTAATAAATGTATTTTATGGGGATTTTTGTTTACTTTTTTAATGTTTTTACTATAATATCAAAAGGTGACATTAATTTTTTTCCTGTGCATTATTTTAGGACTTTATATACCACATATGTATTGGACGTTAACTGCAGTGTTTTGTCTGTTAGAGCAGAGCGGACCTAGACTCGTCTCTTCAGATCTGCTCCTTATTGAATACGGTCGTGTATATACGCACATTACGTTAGTTTTGCGTTTCTTGATGAATGAAGACCATAATTCACAAGTTTACACTAATATCAGCAACACTTGCGTCTGATATAGTCACAAACATTAAAGTTGGCTTTTTTTCCGAGAAAGCAGCTCTTCCCTAGAAGTTCTGTACCTTAAATTGCTGGAATTAGATTGTAAGAAATGACGTTTCCATATTAGAGAAACATTTTCTGACCTTTACATGTCATACTGTGTGTGCTCTACCGGGCATCACATGGAAGAAAATTGTTTTATTAGATTTTTCAATGTCAACATGTTTCTCATCTTTTTACCTTTTACATTCTGGAATGTTAAGTGACTGATAATCAATATCTTTTTACTGCAACCCTGGCAACGGCATTGCTGATAGAACATTTTTATATGAAAAAGCATGAACAGTAAAAACATAAGCCATCAAGGAACATGATTCATAAAGTCATTTTTTTATTACATTAAATGTTTCACCCCATTTACTGGAAAGTACCTATTTTTACAAAAAAAATGACACACTAATGACTAGAAATTGCAAAAGTCTTCTTAAGGTGATTGTCAGACACATAAATAAGGAGAAATTTTAATGTACTGTACATAAGAGTCCTGGAGGAGTCTCGCTGGGTCCAGTGACCACATTTAAATGCATGGACGTATTCAACTAGAAGCAACTGATTTAAAATTGATCATAAATTTGTCAGTCTCTAGAATGTTCATCCACTATCTATCCACCTCGTACTTTGCTTGTGTGGTATTTCATCATCATCATCACCATCAACATTTATTTATATAGCGCCAGCAAATTCCGTAACGCTTTACAATTGGGAACAAACATTAGTAAAACAATACTGGGTAATACATACAGACAAAGAGGTAAGAGGACCCCGCTCGCAAGCTTACAATCTATGGGACAATGGGAGTTTGAAACACAAGGGCATGTGCTACATCATATTGCACAATGGACCAGCTAGATCGCAAAGGTAAAAGTATTGAGTGGGCTGTGTGATCAATCACACAGCAATGTTGGTCAGAGGGTTGATGTCTTGTGTTAGCTGTGTGGAGGGTGGTAATAGGGTAACCTACGGCGATTAAGATGGTGGTTGAGGAATATTATAAGATTGTCTGAAGAAGTGAGTTTTCAGAGAACACTTGAAGGTTTGAAGACTAGATGAAAGTCTTACTGTGCAAGGTAGGGAATTCCACAAAGTGGGTGCAGCCTGAAATAAGTCCTGTAACTGGGAATGAGAGGATGTGAAGAGAGTGGAAGAGAGACGTAGATCTTGTGCAGAACAGAGGTGTGGAGTAGGGAGATATTTTGAGACAAGTGAGGAAATGTATGTTGGTGCAATTTTGTTGATGGCCTTGTATGTTAGTAGAAGAATGTATACTAAGGGCCACCATCAGAGGAGTATAGACTGTACAGCTGTAAGGAGCCCGGACAGACCCCTGCATCTGTCCAGGCCCCCTAGTCTGCCCACCGTTAATCTGTGATGCAGTGGTTCCCAGTCACTGATAGGCTGGGAGTGTGTGGCGTGGTGACATCATCACTGCATAGCACACTCCCAGTCTATCAGTGTCGAGCTGGGAGCCGGCGCAATGGCGTGAAGAGAAAGGTAAGTGAATTGGGGAAATGTATTGTGCAGAGGGAGGGGGTCATCTATTGTAATGAGGGATGGAGGCATGAATTGTGCAGATGGAGGGGTGCGTATGTACTGTAACAAGGGAGGGGGGTAGCACGGTGGGCAGCACGGTGGCTCAGTGGTTAGCCCTTCTGCCTCACAGCGCTGGGGTCATGAGTTCAATTCCCGACCATGGCCTTATCTGTGTGGAGTTTGTTCTCCCCATGTTTGCGTGGGGTTCCTCCGGGTGCTCCGGTTTCCTCGCACACTCCAAAAACATACTTGTAGGTTAATTGGCTGCTATTAAAATTGACCCTAGTCTGTGTGTGTCTGTCTGTGTTCGTATATTAGGGAATTTAGACAGTAAGGCCCAATGGGGCAGGGACTGATGTGAATGAGTTCTCTGTACAACGCTGTGGAATCAGTGGCGCTATATAAATAAATGGTGATGATGATGATGATGAGGGGGGTTTCTGCCCTGGGTGTGGTGTCTGTTCATGCTCACAGCTTTGTGCCCCTTATCTGCAATTGTTTGCGTACCACTCATTCTCTATGTGTACCCGATGCCGCTGGCTTCCATTACTGTCTTCATGTATCTGTTATTTGGTTTATATATGCTTCTGCTTACTGTACTCTTGAAAGTCATTTCTGTATTATGATTCGAACCTTATAAAAACCAATGATGATGATTATGATGAAGCTGACACACAATTGAGGGTAATGCACCTGATAATGGTTTTTTTTTTAAACAAATTAATTTCTTCAGTATTGTTCCAGCGTTTATTTTGATGTATTATCGATGAAACAAACACATAAGAAGGACAGACAGAGCCAGGTTGATGGAAAGTCATCAAAGATTGGTAGATCTTGAGGTTTCTATTTTTCTTTTCAATATGATCATTGGTATACAAGAAATCACGGAACAGTGTTTTTACATTATTTCAAATGGCGACCGTCATATTAGCGGTTATAAAGCGGTCTCATCAGAGCTAAATGTTAGTGTTAATGTTTGGTTTAGGATTAGGGTTAAGGATCGGGTTAGGGGTAGGGTTAAGGTTGGGTTTAGGGTTTGGGATCGAGATTGGAATAGGGCACTGCCGCTTTAAAACCACTAATATGAGGGTCGCCATTTGAAATAACGTAAAAACGCTGTGGTTATTTATCTTCAGGATTGTAGCTGAACAGTGTCGGATACTTCACTTGCCATTATTAAGGTCAGTCTATATTTATTCAGGGTCGGGCATGTAAGCATCTGACATTTAATGTTGTTAAACTAAGTGTTGGTGTTCTAAGTACTGGGTAAATGTACCCAACCCGTCAAAGCATATATACTCAGAGCTAAGATTGGTCCCTCACTAAGCCCTCGGTGAAGAGTCAGTGTTGCTATTCCTTTGTTTGTGCCGGCGAATCACAACGTGGTGTGGAAACTCATGTGGGGGAATGCAGGCACACTTCCTAGTTATGGGAGTTCTCAAGGCCCAGAGGACTATGCAATGCTTAGTAACTCACCCCCCTTACGGAGAGGATGCAAAATGTAAACTTCCTTATAATGCCTGTACAGGGATACTGATCTGGTAAGAGTGACAGTTTTGCCTATCAAGTCTCTGTAGTTGTATCCATGTATGAGCTCAGATTTGGGATTTAATTTCCAATTGTTGAAAAAAATTAAATGAAATAAAACAAAAACACACAGACAAAATGAAATGGCTTAAAACAAATATGTTATTCTAAGAATAAAGTATTTTTTTTAAATCCCTATACTCTGTTATTACTGTCTGTGAAGGAATAAATGCTCTGGGATTCCTTATTGTAGTACCACACAGTACATGTGCTGATCGGCCATAGGACGCATGCCTCAAAACATTTGTAGGTCAGCCAGATGTGATGGCACTGTCACAACTGGCCAGCACACTTTGTGCGATCATGACATCAAACACACGTGGGATCTAAGGACACAAAGGTTCAATGGAGCTGGGGTTTATAAAGCTAGAAGTCCCTGAGTCCCTGAAGTCCAGAGATCCCATTTATTATCTGTTTCCACCCCTCTACCAAATCAGGTCTACAGTATCCATCACTATGTGACCACAACTCTATCATCAGCTTAACCACACTGTATTATAAGTGAAAACAAACCATTAAATCATTATTTTCCTCAGTTATAATGAAATAATTAGTAACTGTTTCCAAATCATGAAAACAGTAAATATAAGTTCTTAGATAATGTAGCTATAATACAATAACAGTTCAGCGGTCACAAAAATATCTTCCAGATATTAAAGGTCCATTTGCCCAACCATTATGAAAATTAAAATTCAGAAGTTGGTTAGTTGCAATTAATTGTGGCTCTTCTGCCCTTTGAAGATTACAATGCAAGCAGACTTGCTCGTTCACCGATGTTAAAGGATATGCTAATGTCATGGAGGGGCTAATAATGAGGCAAATTCACTAATGACCATTTAATAACCACTCACAAAGGTAGTTTACAGTTTACTGAAAAATATTATTGTTTTTCTGATGAAATTAACTCTATGTTAGACATACGTATCACTATGTATCATTCAGACACATAAACATATATACACACAACAAATGGTTCAAAATCAATGAAATTGATGATGCCCTGTACTCTTTGTGTTAGGCTGTTTATTATTGTAAATTGTTGTGTTAAAAAGAATACATAGAACATATCAAATGAAGATATATCTCTGTGCAATCTTTCTTGATATAAGTTTCATTATCCATGGATGTGTGATTTATTTTTATTGTATGAATGTATAGCAGAATCTGTGTGTAAGCAGCTGGAAGGAGATTAATATGTACCGTGGATAAAACTGTAAGTCGCACGTGTAGGACACCTGCTATGACATGTGACTGAGTGATACATAGTGATAAATATGTCTAGCACAGAGTTAAATTGTATCAGAAGAGAAATAGTATTTGTTTAGGAAACTGAAAACAACCGTTGGAAATGTTTAATCAATGGGACATAGTTATTACATTCTCAATAGCGTATTTGATCGATATTAGCCCCAAATTTTTGGCAAATGTTTGTATGGAAGACCTGTACTATGGAGGGCAGTCGTCATGGGATTTTAGACCAGCAGCAATTATCTCTCAATGTGCTGTTTTGTTTTTCTGAGTCAAGACATATTGATCCCTATTGTCGGAGAAATTGGCAGAGCCTGTTTAGCGAGTACATGTGGCTTACCAGACAGACTAAGGAGTACATCATCATCACCATTTATTTATATAGCGCCACTAATTCCGCAGCGCTGTACAGAGAACTCATTCACATCAGTCCCTGCTCCATTGGAGCTTACAGTCTAAAATTCCTAACATACACACTCAGACAGACACAGAGAGACAGACTAGGGTCAATTTGATAGTAGCCAATTAACCTACTAGTATGTTTTTGGAGTGTGGGAGGAAACCAGAGCACCAGGAGGAAACCCACGGAAACACAGGTAAGGCCATGGTCAGGAATTGAACTCATGACCCCAGTACTGTGAGGCAAAAGGGCTAACCACTGAGCCAAGAGTACATAGCAATATTTGTTTCTGTACCTTTTGAAAAACCTATTTAAGTTACATAATGTTTCTAATACCTTCACAGAAGACCTATAGGTGTCTTAAAACCAATCACTACTATTAGGATTGTTTAGCGAGTTACACAAATATATACATAAATATCTATGTATACTATACAATGCTCGTGCATCTTATCTATAGCACCTCTTTAATTTCTTTCAAACATCTCACTCTGCAAAACTTTGGCTGAATAAGAGCACAAGAATAAATTAAATTTATTTTATAAACCCGGGGCAATTCTTTTCAGTTACATGCTGCCCCTGATGTGAAGTATATTGACCTTGAAAATATATATCTTTGCATTCTCATCACAAAAAAACATAAAAACAGATTGTAAATCCAATAATACCTCATGACTCGAAAGTTCCAGAGCTGGAAATAAAATGAAATCAAATGTTAAAATATCTTCAGAATCTTACAAAAAGTTTTCCTGTTGTGTTTTCTGCACATTAGCATTAAATTCTTCATGCGGGATAGATCCCAGCATTTACTATAGTAAACAGAAGACAGAATCAGCATTAGAGCCTATCTGTCAGGGGCTGGATACCTTAATGTTAAGTTCAAATTGAAATTTACATGTGTAAAAAGAAAAATTAGTAAATTTCTCACATATACCTAATCTTTGCTGATGGATTTAGGGCATGCTTTTCATTTACTCCAGATGTGATACCGAAACTGTCAGCTATGTTTCAGCTTTCTCTCTAATCTCTCCCCGAAGCCAATCATAAAAGATTAGTAATTGACAGCGGTTGCCAGGCTCAGAGAATATTTTTTTTTTTTTTTAGATATGAGCAAGTGCTGTATTCTTTGAAGGGATAATTCGTAGGAGGCCTGAAAATTGGATTACTTTGTTATCTGTTGTGTAAATGACAAAGATATTCAACGTCCTTAAAATGTCAAGGCGACTTTAATTAAAAATGCAAAACTTAAAAGAAGAACAATATTTGGGTGCAGATATTGTCAATTACCTGTATCAAACTCTGCCATAAAGCGGAGAATAAAAATTCAATCAATGGTAAATAAGAATTTCATTTTTTTTATACTTCAATTAATGTGTCTATATAGAAAGACTCAATTGTGAGTTAATTACTTTGAGCAAACATCCACTGTTTACTTTCATTGCAGATACCGGAATATTTCTGCTACCAAATGTCTTATTTCCTTCTCTTATAATACATTTAAATTAAGAAATCAATGACAACTGTTCCAGAAATATAAATTTAATATAATACTTTAAAATTAAACATTTTGTACCATTGACAAAATATGGAGTCTGCTTACTAAACTGCAAAGCAGTGCATCGCGAAACGCGCCAGTCTTGTATAAACTGCAATCACCCCATTAAGTGAACATGCCAGTGGGGTTGCTTTGCGAAATGTGGTGGAAACCACAGTTCATTTGGGCAGAGATAAACTAACGTTCTTTTAGATGCCAACTGTTATTAATTTCCACAAAAGCTGATCTTGCATCAGTTAAATAACAGATTAACTGAGATAAAATTGGATACTTCAATACTGGTCCTGCTTAATTAGCAGGATCAGCTATTTTATTATTATCACATAAACTAGTCCTCTATGTGTGCTAATAATAATTATTAGGGTAAAATATGGATCTGTGGAGCTATCCTAATAATGCTAACCATCTACCAGGATAGTTTACACAATGCACATTGCATATTGTTGAGAGGGGAAAATAATAATAGTGTTGACACTTCCGCTAAAGGCAATAAGTTCCACACTGAAAAGTATATAGGCTTATGCAAAGCGCCTGATTAATTATCAACTGTGACAGACCTAGTGTAGTGTTTAGTGGAAAAGGCTTACATAGATCAATGGGACTCTTACTTAGTGTGCCCTTGAAAGTTAATATTGAGGATGTTAATTGAGGAGTAAAGAAGGTTAATGATGTTGTTTAAGGAATATTTTGGGTTACGCTGATGTCTTTTTATATATATACTATTTATTAACAAGTGTAACATTAGTAGAGGTTTCCTAATTAGATTTTTAATTATTTGACTTCACTTTAGTACAATGAGCAGGGGATATGCTGTCTGATTTTGCATTTAGCTTACAGATACTGGGCAGCTTTATTTTAACACTGTGATTTAGAGTTGAACTCTATGGTGAAAATTCAATTAACCACAAACACAGAAGTGAATGATCAACCCATTTTATTTTCCAGCTTGCTCGATTCAGTTTTCACATTTTTCAATCTTTTACGAATAAAAATAAAAAGCGTCATATATGCTTAAAATTTTACCACATTTTTCCCCAAATGAAATGTATAGGCTGCCATGAAAAGTCTAATTCTCTTGTTAAAACCAGTGAAGTTATCATGTGTGCATTGGTGGTAAATTCAGGTGAAAAGTTTTACATGTCATCAACTTTAATGAGGAAACATCTCGGAACTTATGCAGAATATGTGACGTGTACCTGTTATCATATAGTTTATATTATAATAGAGAAAGTATCATCATTTTGTAATGCATACATTTTGCACACTCATTTTCCACCTAGTACATACTGTACGTTGAGTACACTCATTTTCCATCCAGTGCATACATTGAGCCCACTCACACTTTATCCAGTGCATACATTGAGCACACTCACTCCCCACCTATCATGTACTTTGGAGAGCACTCACACTCCATCCAATGCATACATTGAGCAGACTCACATCCCACCTAGCATACATTGGAAAACACTCCAGCTCCACTCAGTGTATACATTGAGCACACTCACATTCCACCTAGCATGCACTTTGGAGTGCACTCACACTCCACCCAGTGCATACATTGAGCACACTCACATTCCACCTAGCATGCACTTTGGAAAGCACTCACACTCCACCCAGTGCATACATTGAGCACACTCATATTGCACCAAGTGTAGACGTTGAATCTTACCTATGCCCTTACTTTTACAGAATTGTGAGTGCACATATAAAGGTGCCTGGGGACGGCCTAACATAAATCTCTTCTTAGATATTCAGTCTCATAGTAAGTTTTAATCCTTCCATAAAAACATATGAAACTTCTGAAAAAATAATGCAGTAGGATAAGTATGTGACATAAAAATATGATGTAGATTGATTTTGTAGAGATGGGTGAAACAAGTTTCTGCTAATATTATATCACCGATGTCTGGGGTCTCTGCTATGTCCCCCCCATGTACGTATGTCATTGTGAGGAGCTGGGATTGCATCTTGGTAAGATCTGAACTAAATTGCTTATTATAAATGTAAACTAATGTGACCGCTCTCACTACTAACAGGTAAACCGGTCGCTATTTCCACTGGTGTTTCTCCTTAACATTGCAGGTTGGTTTATATATATACAGTATATATATACTAAGATAGTATTATGGGTATATGTTAGAAAATGTGTGCTCTGCTATATTATGTTAGAGTTAGGTCTCTTTTAGATGTGTGAGTTTTCTGTTGTTCCTTGTTCAGTGGTGTGCCCATGTCATAAGCAACTGGTTATGAAATAATTTAAACAACATACAAATTATTTTTGCTCCCTGTCTCATACTGGGAATTTTATTTGTTTTTGGAGAAAAAAAGGCATTAAAATATCAATGATGGAAACAAATTGAGCATGTGTAGAGGAAAGAATGTTTATGACCTTAATATGTCTTTTCAAATTTTTATTTTTTTTGACCGTTGCCAAAAATATCAATAATCATCTCTAGACGTGGATGTTGTGTACCTCTCTAGATAGTGTAACTTATTGGGAGTTGTAGATCAACAAACTCTTAAACTTCTCCTTTAGTTCCTATCCCAAATGTCCATGATTCGCCAGGATCCCGCTGCTATTAGGGTGTCAGACTGGTGTCCTCATGTCTTTTGCAAATCTCCATCTATGCTGGAGCTTTAATGCAGTATTCCATCCTCAGCTATAATATGAGTGTATATATTCTCAGTACCTCTACTGACAGCCAGTAAACAAAGACTGAAGTGTCTTAAATTATTGTGGTGGGTTTAATATTAAAGTAGATTTTTTTTTTTACCTTTAGACATTTATATTATTTTAGGGGTTTATATTCACTCTGGACTGCTGCATTTTTGCATTAACTAGTAGAGTTTGTGGACTTGCTCAATTAATGTTTATTATGAATTCATTAATGTTTATAATGAATTACTCCGCTACTATGTAAATTAATTGCGAGAGAGTTATAAAATTTAGCTTTATTCTCCTTATTTTATTATTCTTTATTCAAACTTTCCTCCTAACTTCTCTCATTCTCCCTTCACATTCTGGAAATCACCTTACTCATCTCGGCAATTTTATTTTTTTTTCCCTTTTCTACAATACAATATTTATGAAAAGCTATATACATATAAAAGATTAAGAGCGTATTGCCTTTCTATTGAATGGCTTCGGAAATGTCTACACAAACGAAATATGTTGCTGTGATTGAATGTACGACTCAGAGGAGGCAGAAGAGCTGATTATTTTTATTATTAAATGCAGAGAAAAATAGATAGAAGTATAATTTGTTGATGTTACAAGTCATCTTCATTGATTAGGTTTGCTGAAGTGGAAAACTTACTTTTCATATTGATGCAAACTCTGCTGTTGATTAATCTCTTTGTATTACAGTTGTGTCTGCCTCTTAATATTACTTGTTACATCGAGAAAGACACAGCCTTTGTCATCCTACCCAGCCAGAAATCTTTAAATTGCTATTGATGTTGTGTCTGCTTGTCCATAAACATAGCGGTGCGTAATTATAATAAATGTGTCAGTTATACAATTCATAAGCTGTACATTTAATTGTCCATTCTTAAACTGGCAATGGAAAATATGCCATATATTTTACTGCAATCTTCTAATTACTTGTCATAGAACATATAAGTGCAGGTAGAAGATTCTCTGGCTTTTGTTCTGCAAATTTCTTTATTCTTGAGCTTTTGTTCATAATCATTCATTAGAATTTATTATTTGGAGAGAGAAAAAACTGGGCATTTTTTTAGGTTTTAGGTTCATTTGCCTAAGGTCAGAATACATATTGTATTCATTCTTCAAAACAGATTGCACATGAACATCCAGGAGATGATGTGGGTGGGGTAAAGACAACCTCTGGCCAAACACAGAATTAGAATTTTAGCTGCAGAACAGATTATTGCAATTTAGCCAACTTTGGTGCCCATACATAGACATGAAGTGGGAGAGGCAGGGCCAACAGGTAGCCAATCAGAGCATCTGAACAATCTCTACAGCACAGAGTACTGATGAATCACAGACATCTCTAGAACCTGAGCAGATGTGCTCATGGGTATTCAGTTTCCACAGGTATTGTGCACGCAGTAGTGGAGGCTTATTCTGAGATAGGACAAAACAGGAGAAAATAGGAGACACAGAGGCCAAAACAAATCTGTGTGTCCAATGACGAATCAAACACAGAGGTCTGTGCACCCAGGTGAAATGAAAATATTGACACTTGCCAGTATAGGCAAAACTAGGTCCAGGCAGAGGTCATGGTAGATGGTAATCCAAAGAACCAGCCCCAGAACTGGGCAGAGATCCGGGTAACCAAAAGGACCAGAATGAAAGCAGCAACAAACAGTTACCCACATAGATTAGGTACACTACACCCATAATGAACAGAGAGGAGCAGAACTGCCTGCACTAGGTGAAGCAGCCAATCAGAACATTCCCTAGCTGTCTTTGGCTGTAGTGTGATCATGTGACTGCACTTTAAATTACCCATTTGTGGCTGTTAGGAGGCATCCATAACACCCGACATCTCCTCCGCCTGTTCTTCCCTCTCTCCTCCCTACCCCCCTGTTCTCTCCCCACTTACTTCAACTTGCTCCCTGTGTGCCTGAGTTCTGTCTACCCTCCCTTAGGATGTAAGCTCATTTGAGCAGGGCCCTCTTCCCTTTGTTCTCCATACCTGCTCTTCTGCTCCGTCTTTACTGCATTAGCCTGCCTGAAGTCTCTGTAGTTTAGGTATTTTTTGTTTACTGTTTGTAATGTTTCACCTTGTTTAGTCTACTGTTTGTGCTGTGTACCGTGCTGTGGAACCCTTGTGGCGCCCAACAAATAAAGAATAATAATAATAATAATAATAATGGCAGAAACACCATGTGCTGAAGCACATCTGACACAGAAAGACTCATCCAAAGGTAAGTGCCGAAGGAGTGCACCTACACAACTGACAGTGAGCAGGGGAGATAATTACAAATCTCTGCTTTAGAGAAAGGGCAACCAGATCTCCCAGCAAGCTTTGCTCATAGAGTAAAGCATATAATAAACTCCTACAGGCGAAGTTACATTTAAAAAATATCATATCTAGCAATGCAATCCTGCATATTGATTTTTTCTTTCATTTCATCATGGAGATTGGATTGTATTTCTGCATGTAACTCATCTGCCAGCCATGGCTCAATGACAGCCAATAACCATTTTCTTCCATTCCTGGTCGTGCAATGTGTCCTGGACTTTTGCTACTATAGTAACTTAAGTTAATCAGTCCAGATTTTTTCCAACAATTATAAATATGTACCTGTTGCCTGGATTATAACAGTCTGACTCTCCCCATAATTAGTACAAGTTCCTTGTAGAGCTTCTGCTGTGGATGCTGTTACACATTTGTAGGTTCTGTTATCCTGTAGTCTTTTGCTACTGGAACCTGTTTGACTTAACTTTATGTTCCTTATATCAGATCCTGTTTTAGTTTCACCTTGTTTCCAGTGTGCAGTAAATTCCTGATCTGTTCAGGGATTTCCTATTTTATACTGCAATTTTTGGGAGACACATGTTAGGCATTTCTCCTGTGATCCCGAACTGTTCCTGGATTTAGCCCATATCAGCAGAGGTCAATCTCCAGTTCCCAGTGGCCAAAACATCTCTCACCAGTGGCCTGAACATCTCTCTAGAGTTACCTGAACAACTCTCACCATTGATCTGAATGTATCTCACCACTGGTCCTAACAGCTCTGACCAGTAGCCCAAACATCTCTCACCAGTGGCCTGAACAGCTCTCAAGAGTTACCTGAACAACTCTCACCAGTGGTCTGAACATCTCTCGCCAGTAACCCAAACATCCTGGACCAGTGGCCCAAACAGCTCTGACCAGTGACCCAAACAGCTCTGACCAGTAGCCCAAACATCTCTCACCAGTGGCCCAAACAGCTCTCACCAGTGGTCTGAACAGCTCTCACCAGTGGCCTGAATAGCTCTCAAGTTTTACCTGAACAACTCTCACCATTGCTCTGAACAACTCTCACCAGTGGCCCAAGCAGCTCTCACCAGTGGTCCAAACATCTCTCACCAGTAGCCCAAACATCTCTCACCAGTAGCCCAAACATCTCTCACTAGTGGCCCAAACAACTCTTAAGGGTAAATGTATTGAAAAGCATCGGTTTCTGCAAGTCACCGATATTTGGCAACTTTGCAGGGCAAATTGCAACGGCAATGGCTTTCGTCTCACCTTCTCAATGCCTCCAACCAAGTTATATTATTTCTCTTCGGGCTGTAGATCCTAGCAGGGTTCACCAGGGATACACTCGAGAAACTCCTAAGTGACTCTGTAAAAGTAACCTATGTAAACTCCAACACACTCTTACAGATAAAGGGGATATTCCAAATGACACTTTTATTAGAAGGTCTTGTCAGCTAAGGGCCTGAAACCCGATCAGTAGTGGGTGGTGTACAACAAGTTTAATGTAACCACAAGACAATAAATAAATAAATAATAACAAGATGCAATCATTTGGAAGAATAACATTAACAATAATGCACAGTAGTAATACTTGAGAACAATAACATGATTGGCCTGATTCATTAAGGAAAGTAAAGCAAAAAGGAGCAAATTTGCACCTGGACAAAACCATTTTGCATTGGAGGGGATGTAAATTTAACACACGTGGACAGATTTATATTTGTGGTAGGGCATGTCCTAGATGAACTTTAAATTTCAATGTAAAAATAAAGCTATCGAGCATTTGTGTGCTACATGAAAAAAACAGCCAGTTTTTAACTTACGTACAAAATAATAAACTAATTTACACCTCTTGCATTGTAACATGGTTTGTCTAGGATCAATCTTACTTTTATGCTTTACTTAATGACTCAGGCTCCATATCTGATTGCCATTGGCATAAGCTGTTTTAGTACAATAGATGTATACAATGGCTAATAGCAAGGTTGTTAAGACACTTTAAAATATTCTTAAGTAGGGTAATATACTCCCCACTGGATAATAATAAATAGGCAGTATATCAATATCACCTCACTTAAGTACTCTGCGCAATTCAAAGGCTACAGCAGTAGTAAAAAGTGATATTACTCTTCATTTACCTATTGATACAAAAATTTGAATGCAGAAGACAAGAAAGAAAGGAAGAAACTAACACTAAGGGCAAGTGTACATTCTATACTGTAAGTGGGCTTGGAGGTTAGGTAGCACTAAACTGTATCACACCCTTAAAGGTAATAATAAGAATGGTAGCAACTCTGAATAATGTTAATGTAATTGAGAATAGCTTGTAAGATAAAAAAAAACAACGAAAACGCGGGTTGTTGTCCCTACACCAGAATTGTGAACATGAGAATAAGATGGTAGGTGACGCGCCCAGTGCAAGGAGTTACTAGAGATTTATTATACACCAAGGAAATTACTGTCTTCTCATCAGAGTGGAAAATGGGCAGAGTAGTCCCATGGGCAATAATCTATATCAACTGTAAAGGATAAGGTTAGAAGGAGCGCCAGCCTCAAACAAGCTGCAACATGGGATAAGGGCTCAGGATTTAATACACTGCAGAATTAGGCAGATGGCTCATGCTGAACACTGACCAGTTCTGGTGGGCTGTTTAAAAGGCTTGGGATGACCTCCTGTGACTCCCCTCTCAATAAGGCACAATAGATGGGGTAACAGCAATAGCAGCATCAGGAACCTGGAACAATGACACACAGGAGAAGCAGAAGACTACTGCAACACCCCTGTACTCTCCCTGAATGCCTGAGCTGGGTTTGGATTTCCACTGTTCCTCTTTCCTGGACTTGGACTTCCTCTGCTCCTTTGACAGCTTGCATTGGACCCTTGGCAGCTTACTTTTTGACTGTGACAGACTCCCTTTAGAACTGACAATTCCCTCTGTTAGTCTGGTAGAAATCTTGCAGCTCTTGCTGATAGATTGGCAGCTTTGTAACTAGACAGGCAGCCTTATCTGTAAGCTTTCTCTGTTAACAGTGAAGCTTGCCCTATGGGACTTATAGCTGTGTCAAGGGGATGTTTAGCCCTTCTAATCTCCTAACATCTCTAAGTGCTGTGTGCTCTCTCTACTCCTCTGCCTGGCTTTAGGGTACTTGTCCACACCATACTTTTGCTATGTGTGGTTTCTTGCCTTTGGTAGGCTCAGCAGCTGTACAGACACTGGTTTCTGCAACTCTGTGGCTCCTCAGGGTATTCCATCCAACCCAACAATGTCTGTGCCACACTACCACATTTCTCCTTTGTTATATTTTCTCTCACCAAAAAACCCTCTTGCAGCAGTCTCTGACATCACATCCTATGTCCTTGCACATCAGGCATTCTGAGAACTCTAGTTTTTGTCATCTGAGGCTGCATTGGACAGCTTCCTGCTACTGTACTGCTGTCAGCTCAGGAGAGATGACTACCATGCAGAGTTAAATCATCTATTGTATTCATTAAACTATGTAAGCAAGGACATGCAGGAAATGAAGTGGGTGGGCATAGAACAACCTGCCCCTAATAACAGCATTGGCAGAGCAGAGTATTTCAGCGTAATCAGCTTCTCTGTGTCCAAACACCCCTGGCAAGTTTGTATTTGGAGGTGCTAAGCCTAAATAGTGATATCAGACTCCTGACAAACAATGAAGGCTGTGTTGCTCTATAAGAAGCAAAATCTTTTATTTGTTAAAAAGTGTGTAATTAATATGAGTTATAGGACTATAGCAATACAATTTTGTCGTAAATTTTACTATAATAAGACAAAGTTAGTATGGTTTATGATTGAAAAATGATTGTCAACTCAGCACCTTGTACAATTTTAGCCTGAAGTAAATATGGTAAATAACGTCAAATAGTATTGTTATTGGTTCTTATAATATTGTGACACATTCAAAAAAAGATACAGTAACCAATATATATATCACTTGAAACCCTCCAGATATAACCAGTAATGGTGTGTAAAATTGAAACCACAGTACATTAGAAAGGAAATTGCAGAGATTAAGGAAACACGGCAGATGGGGTCTATAATTATTATGATTATTGTGGGGTGAATTATCTTTTCTTTTTCTCGGCACCTTGACAAGAAGCGATCCAAGAAAGACCTTCTGGCAGTAAAAGACTCTATTAATGAAAAAAAAACCCTCTTTCCAAAAATGTCCAGAAAGCTAAAAACTATTGGAATTCAGAGAACAAATCTTAACAGCTTATATGAGAGTCCTGACAGCTATGTGTTGGCTGTCAATCATTTATACAGTAATTGAATCAAGTCCACCAGTTGTACGTACTGGGACTGATTCATCAAGGAACGCAACATGAACGCAATGTGCATTTTTTTAAAAAACAAATGTATATCGGGCATGTGCACGTCCGTATTCAACAAGGAGCGGATGTAAAGATTCGTCTGGGAATGAATACGGGTCTAGGTCCGCTCTGCACTAACAGACAATACACTGCAGGATACGTCCAATACATACGTGGAATATAAAGTCTTCACCATTTCACTATCACCATTTATTTATATATAGTGCCACCAATTTTGCAGCGCTGTACAGAGAATATTTGTCACGCACATCAGTCCCTGCTCCACACACAGACTAGTGTTAATGTTGTCAACAGCCAATTAACCTACCTGTATGTTTTGTGTGTGGGAGGAAATCAGAGCACCCAGGGGAAACCCACGCAAACATGAGAAGAACATACAAACTCCACACAGATAAGGCATCAGGAATCAAACTCATGACCCCAGTGCTGTGAGGCAGAAGTGCTAACCACTAATCCACCGTGCTGCCCCCAGGGGCGCACGCAGGATTTTTAAGGGGGACCCACCCCCCCTGAAAAAAAATATATCGAATCGAACTCATGACTACTTTAGTCATTAATAACAAAACTTTTTGAAAAAAACGAAAAGTTTTTTTTCCCCGATTTTTTTTTCAATAAAATACATTTATTAGGATGTTGTTGATGTCTACTCAGGGCTGCCAAGAAGAATTCAGGGCCCGGGTACAACAAATTCATGGGGCCCCCCTCATAGTGAAGTAAGCCCCAAAATTTTTTTGCGCCGCCTTACGGCGGCGCAAAAAAGATTAGGTATATGGTCATATATTCAGGGGCGTGGCTAGCCAAACGGCAGTGCAAAAATTTTGGGAGGTGCGGTCATGCATTTGGGGGCGTGGCAAACGTGCCATTGGGGCGTGGCTAACATAAAAACCACTAGGCTCTCAATTCGCCGGAGCGTCACATATGTTTAAGCACTCCTGACTTTCAGGACATCTACCACCACAGGGTAGTATACAAACAATGCAGTGTGTACACAAACAGTTCAGTCTTGGCCTACACCTTACATTGGACACAACATTCACCAAAAATTGGTATTGTCCCTACTAGAATCACAACATTTCACACACTGTGCTGCTCTCTCCTACCTGTTCTTCTCCACTTTCTCCACCTGTGGCTGCTGCTTTCTTTAGTTGTGGCTTGTCCGGATCCAGAAATGTTGAAGGACCTATTTTGAAAAAAAAATGGCTACATTTAGAAAATTACAGCCAGCCCCAGCGTTAAATCAATAGCACCCACGATTAATAATTAGGCCTTCCTCCAGCTCCAATATTACAATAATGTGCCCCTTCATCATCGCCATGCCTTATGATCACACTGTGCCCTCCATGCTGTTTTTGCCCCCTTCATCTGGCTCCCCTTCATCAGACTATACTATGCTGCTCCCCCCCTTTTTCAATCCCACTGTGCCATGCCTCCCCCCCCCCTTTGTAACCCCACTGTGTCATGCTGCCCACCATTTTTTAACCCCACTGTGCCATGCTGACCCCTGTTTATTAACCCCACTGTGCCATACTGCCCCGTTTTTAACCCATCTGTGCCCCTCTCATTTTTTCACCCCCTCTGTCATGCTGCTTTCCCATTTTTTAACCCCTCTGTGCTCCCCCCTCAATTTTTAACCCCTCTGACATGCTGCTTTCCCATTTTTTAACCCCTCTGTGCTCCCCCCTCAATTTTTAACCCCTCTGACATGCTGCTTTCCCATTTTTTAACCCATCTGTGCCCCTCTCATTTTTTAACCCCTCTGACATGCTGCTTTCCCGTTTTTTAACCCCTCTGTGCTCCCCCCTCAATTTTTAACCCCTCTGACATGCTGCTTTCCCATTTTTTAACCCCTCTGTGCCCCCACTCATTTTTTAACCCCTCTGACATGCTGCTTTCCCATTTTTTAACCCCTCTGTGCTCCCCCTCATTTTTTAACCCCTCTGACATGCTGCTTCCCCGTTTTTAACCCCTTTGACATGCTGCTTTCCCGTTTTTTAACCCCTCTGTGCTCCCCCTAATTTTTTAACCCCTCTGACATGCTGCTTCCCCGTTTTTTAACCCCTCTGTGCCCCCCCTTATTTTTTAACCCCTCTGTCATGCTGCCCCCCCGTTTTTTAACCCCTTTGTGCCCCCTCATTTTTTAACCCCTCTGTCATGCTGCCCCCCCCGTTTTTTAACCCCTTTGTGCTCCCCCTCATTTTTTAACCCCTCTGTCATGCTGCCCCCCCCCCGTTTTTTAACCCCTCTGTGCCCCCCTCGTTTTCCTCCCTTCACTTACCTTTTCTCCTCTCTTGGTCTTCTCTGCTGCTCTGTGCTCCATTGTTCCAGACTGACTGAATGCTGGGCATGACATGATGACATCACACCCAGCATTCAGACAGTCTGAATAGAGCACAGAGCAGCAGAGAGGAGGGATGCCGGCTCCGCGATCAGGTGAGTATGTTTTTTTTTTTTTTTAAACTAGCCTGCTCCCCCCACCAACGACCGAGCCCCCCCCCCCCCCCCCCCCGCCAAAAAAAAAAAAAAAAAAAAAAGGAAAGGAAAAAAAAACGTTTTAAAAAAAAATTAAAACATTAAAAAAAATCAGCAGCGCAAGGGCCCGGGCCGGGCCCCCTGACATGCCGGGCCCGGGTAATTAGTACCCGCTCCCCCCCCCTCTCGGCGGCCCTGTGTCTACTGTATATAAAATGCATGCATACCCAGCCATCATCACAAGCAATCAGCACTTACACCCGACCTGTAGCTAGTTCAAGAGATACAACAGAAAATCACCTCTGTGATTCCCAGTGCTTGGATCAGATTGTTGCTGTTTGCGCTTGTGCTTGGCACGCCCTTACTGTGCATTGAATACGTATATACGCCCAGCCCCCTCCCCGTTTCACCCATGAAATCTAAGGCTGTAGTATGGGTCCTTCGCCCTTGAAGATGAATGGGATGTTGCTGCATTCGCTGAATTTTGATCCGGTTACCGGCAGTCACAGAGCCATTTACGTTCCGTAATAATTCAGGCCCAGTGAGATTATTATTAATAAAATCTGGTAAACTCAATTGAGGTACACAACTCCCTCTTTATAATGCATTAAAATATAATAAATCCATTACAAGACATTCTCCTTATAAAGCCAACCTCACTATCACTCCAACTTTGTCTTGTGACAATAGCTGCTGTTCTATAGAGGGAGCGCTGTGGCATGAGCTACAGTTCTAAAAGTGTCATTGTAAATCTGAATTAAATACAATTTGAACGTTTGTTTTTGCTTATTTGCAAGTCAATGAAGAGTTAATTTTATTCTACAATCTTTATAACTTTCGGTTAAATATTTTCTGCAATGCAGTGTATTCTAATTACACAGAGATGGGTATTATACACCTGACTTTTAATGGTTATTCCAACTTGATCGCTTGTTGCTGTTTTGTCAATGCTGAATCCTGAAGTTATATGATTATAAATATCTTATACATTGTATCCCTATACTGGTATTTATGTGGTCACGGCTTCTATTACTTCTGTAGTGATGTTTTCACTCTGTAGCGATTAAATTAAGTGGTACATTTGCTAAACTGAGGGTTTGAAAAAGTGGAGATTTTGCAACCAATCAAACTCTAGGGAGTAAATGTATGAACATGCGGGTTCTTCACCACCCGCGTGTTCAGCGATTAAATTTCAAGCGGCGCTGCATTGTAAAGGGAAGTTTCCCTTTACAATGCAGCGCCGCTTGAAATTTAATCGCCGAACACGCTGAACATGCGGGTGTTGAAGAACCCGCATGTTCATACATTTACCCCTAGCTGTCATTTTGTAGAATGTACTAAAAAATGATAACTAGAATCTGGTTGCTATAGGCAACATCTCCACTTTTTCAAACCTGCAGTTTAGTAAATATACCCCTAAGCCTCAAATTAAATGTTAATAAATATTCTACAGAAGCAGCTCAGCCCATTGGTGGGGAATTCCACACTAGATGTCATGAAATATGCCGCAGACTCGACCACTTGAATCACTTGATCTATTGTGTTTCACTGTAAGAACGTTTAAACATGTTTTATACCATTTTAGTTCACTAATGCTTTGACCACAAAAACTTTTTTTCTTTTTTAAAAAAAGAGATAACTGCAGTTTGAAAACAAACACCACTAAGAATTCATTTGCATAGCAGCGCGGTAGTGTATTGTGTAGGTAGTGCGGTCTGTCCTTATGCAGGGTACACACAGCAGACAGGCGGTTTGTAAACCCTTCATTGCAGACCTGTCTTTATTTGTATAACACATCTCCATCTTCAGGCAGGGGGTGATATTACAAAAACGTAGCTTATTTTTTTTCCAAATTCAGTGCAGACAATTAAAATGTCTGATTGTGCAAAGAACATGCGTATTTTTATGTCCCTTGAGGGGTGGAATGGGGGAGAGAAGGGAGGGCGAGAGGAGCCCAAGTAGAGTAAGGGCGTGGTCATGGGAATGCAATTGAGGTAGACAAAGGCGACGTCTGTTTAAAGTTCCGCAGAGTACACTACCAGTATATACATAAATGTTATTAATAATAATAATAATAATAATAATAATAATAATAATAATAATAATTGGTGCTTCTTAATACAATAACGCTTCAAGTAGATGGGATTAACAGACTGGCCAGTAGAAGTGACAAGTGTAGAAAATCTATAGGGCTTTTGCACCAGTGTCTTGTAAAAAATACACTAATTGAGATAGTAAATAATGTATCATCTGGGATGCAGATTAAATAGAACAATGAATGATATAAAAAACAAAGGGTGGAGAGATATGGGCAATTGGTTCAACAGAACAAAAAAAGACCTACACAAATCTACTGGTCTCCAATACATTGTAGGTCTTCATAGGACTTGGTAGAGCAATAAAATAAAATAAAGGCAAATCATACAATGCTGTTATGTACAGAGGGTACACAATCAGAATTGCAGATAACGATTAGCATAGTCTGGGGCAAATGGTAGTCCCAGCTCATGACACACAACACAACCACTAATAGCAGCATCCACAGATGTTTTCCCTGAGAACAATGCAGGAAGAATAGCTTGTATTGTAACTTTATAGACATAAGACATTTGTTTATCTTTCCTGATTGGCTGATTTATGTTCCATGCACTTTGATTGGCTTTGTTCTACTGAGGGAATCAATTTTGGGCAAATCTGGACCAATTCATGAGTCGTTTTTGTCAATCATTTATAGATTTGGCTGATTCTGTACTCACAGCTCCAGCTTACACGACAAAAGGTGAAATAGGAAAACTGCCACCAGCTCAAATCTCCAGACAAGACTATATATAAGGAATAAAGAATGGAATCGTATGAGGTCTGGTAAATGGGCATTTTATCCCATGGTGCACTAAAGAGGCACCGGAGCACCTTCTTCTTTGGTAAATACTGAACTTCAGAGTCTCTCAGGTGAGTGAGAATGTTGGAATTTATATCTTCTTGTTACATGCAGCTATGAGAAATTGTTTATGACGAGCAGAAATGACCAAGATCAAGTTCTTTGGAATGTATAGTTCCCCTTTTTACCTATAGGGGGCAGAAACTGGGAGCTTGCAAGAGTGATGTCTAACAAAGTATCCAGTAAGGTTATACAAACAATAATTACTACTACTAACCAATACCTATATATGGAACTCTGGATGATTTCTGTAACTTGCTTAACTGAATTAGGACATTAATTACCTGTACCACATCGTTCCAGGTCCAGTAATGAGTTGCTCTTTCACCATATACCTTAGGCGGAGGTGTAGACGGAGCTGGCTTGTAATGATTGCAACAAGTGCTAATACAATATTTTCTTTGTCTAATTACACACTAGATTTATAGAAATTGTGATATATAAAAGAATATGAGCATAGGGTGAGTGGACAACTCCATTCCAGAACTGTCTAAATCTGAATATATCCAAAACTGATGCAAAATTGGGCTGTAAATTAGTCTAAGAAAACAAAGAGCACAGAACAGGTCAACATCAGTGTGCACCAGGGGCAAAACGCAGGTCTACTAACAGGTGTACATACATAGTACGGCAGGACTGTAGGAGCCGCATTTGCGTAAACACACAATGGTGGGTATAGGTGCCAGAATAGCGCAAGATGGCCAAAATGCTTGCACATATGCCCAGTTTCTGGAATCTAGCCAAAAGTCTTTATTTAAATCCTGTGTACCCCTAATTAATGGCAGCAGTTTTATAACATTAGTGATGTATCCTAATCTGAACAATATTCATCAGTTAAAATTTGGAAACAGTCCGCATAGCTTGTACTTGTGTAACGTATGTCAAAGCATTAACTCAAAAAGCTGAAAAATAATCAATATAAAGAAAAGAGGGAAATAAGCTCCCCATAGTTTCAGCAATGCATAATATTGGAAAGATGTGCTGGCTGTAAAATCTGTTTGTTTTCCTTAACTAACCAGGTCTGAATCCCCGAAGAATAGAAAAACATCAATACAAAGACATTTGCATTCAAATCCAGAAAGCTGAAATCTTTCTTGATGTCCTTTGTCTTCAGATTAACTTTCAGCCTAATAACGAGCAAAGATTTTCCTGCAGTGTTTACCTGTAGCCTCTCCATGGTGTCCATAACCTTCAAAATATGGAACTTCTTTTCAATGCCTACAAACAATAGAGGAAATTGTGCCCCCGAAACAACTCTGCAGACTTCATTATTTTACTACTGTTATCTTGTTGCAAGTACATAATGAGCTATATTTGAATTGACCTAAACCAAGTAATCGCCATGTACAAAATCTAAAGGGTATAAATAAGGGGGGGGGGGGGTGATCCAGCGCTATTGTTATACGAGGATTGTACAGATAATAGAGTGTAATTTTACCTATAGTGATTAGTAGGAAATACGTATTTTGAGTCTTGAATTGGTAACTAATATTCCCGCTAAATTTAATGCATAGGTTATGTTACATAGACCAACATAGATAAAAAGCCTAAAGGGCTAACAGCAACTCATAAATAAATATCAATGTAACAGCCGTAACCTACGCGTTTCGCCCCGGCTCTCAATACCTCTGGATGCAATCGTTGGGACTCATGAGAACTTTATGGCATGAGTTTTAGTGACAATCATTTCCTAGATTAAACTTTTTTTTGTGCACCAGTAGATCTATCTGACCAAGTACAGATCACCTAATACATTCAATCTTCAAAACTGGTAACAAAAGTGCAATAAAGGAAATGACCAGGCTAGAACAACCTGATATAAGAATCTGAAGCCAATCAGAGAGTTAAAATGTTAATTTGGAGCAAAACTGAAAGATAAGGTAGAAAATATAGATGGTGCTTACTAGTTTAACAGTACTTGTTCTTGTTGCAAAAGGCGTATCTCCTGTTCTGTTCAGATATATTTTATACTTACTCAGCGAAGGAACGTTCTAGGTTGTAATTTCTCAGACTGGGACGTTTAACTCCTAGCAGATAATGACTGTTGCTATTACTGGGGATTGAAACCATCATGGTCTAATATATTAAAAGACAACATCGTTATAGAGAGGTGAATACCCAAATTACTGAATACTCATCATCTCCAGGGGCTGCTTCAGCAAGTACTACAAGAACCATCACAAATTGTTTTGGCATCAAGTAGTTAATTTAGGGGTGTGTTTGTTTAAAGCTGAAGAACCTAGGAAGGAGGGAAACTTTCTTGATCAGTTGAAGCTTTTATTGGATTTCTGAGCATTCTGGAGCCACAGGCTCCTTCATCAGGAGAGGAACACAATAGCTATGATATCACCTTGTTTATAGAGACAAATGGAAACACACTTAATAGAGGTCTGGGTTTCAGAATTTACAGACTATTTCAAATAAAATATGAGGAAAACATAGTAGTACCATTGCCTAAATAATAAATTTCACAAATTACTAGGTAGACCACAATTTGAGCCTGGGGGACAGTTTTAGACACCTAACTGTAGGAGGATCATGGTAGAACTCAAGAGGTTCAAACACGAGCGATCTCCTTAATATAAGCAATTAAAGGGTCAAAATATATAAAGAGGTTATAAAAACTAGGCTGTAAAATGGACACATAACGTGAAGATGTCATAATTCACAAACAAAATTTTACAATGGTTTAGCCGCTCATTTTACAAGAAGTGGTATCTGTAGCTATAATGAGTGTTGGATATTATAGGGGGTACTAATCCAGGAAATTTTTCTGACTGTCATTATTGGGTCAGGAAGGAATTTACTTTCACACTGTGGGGCGTATTCAATTGTTAGCGGTAACGCTGATAAACGAGCGCTCAAAAAATCTTAGCGTTAATACGGTAATTACTCGCGGAATTTCAGCTCGCTGCTATCTGAGCGACGAGCTGAAATTTTGCGAGTAAACTACCATATTAACGCTTTTCGCGCGCAATATTACCATATAAACGGTAATATTTTTTGAGCGCTCGTTTTTTAGCGTTAACGCTAACAATTGAATACGCCCCACAGTGAGTCTAAATTGACAACTGTCACATTAGGGGGTCTCCCACCTGGGTAAACACAATTATAATCTATGAAATGTTGAAATCGGTAGACTTTTTTTCAACCTTGCTATCTATGTATCTATCAACTATATAATTATAGTAAAACGATGCTTCTACAGTAAGAGCATTTTTGATA
The DNA here is from genome assembly GCF_038048845.1 of Mixophyes fleayi. Taxonomy (NCBI): domain Eukaryota; kingdom Metazoa; phylum Chordata; class Amphibia; order Anura; family Limnodynastidae; genus Mixophyes; species Mixophyes fleayi. Next base: position 3,930,190 of record NC_134410.1, read on the forward strand.
CTGAACAATTTTCTAAATTTCCCATTGCAGAAAAAGTAAACTTGTAGTAATTACTTACTTTGGGCAAGCCATTAGACCCTTTTATACATATAGAAAATAAATATTTGCAATACTACAATATAATAAAAAAAATTGTGTAAATCAGTAACTATTTAAATAAAAAGATCAATCATACATTAAAAATATCAATACAATGAGTATAATTAATCACACTGTCTTGCTTCAAATTACTAATTTAAACATAAACATAAAAATTACCTAGGGTCAGATAAGTGATACCGTGCACTTAGAGCAAGAGTTCTTATTACCCATTGTAAGGGGGTTTTAATGTTTTTTTACAAAATAAAGTTATATACAAAATTCATTCAAGTGCGGCTACCTCCAGACGTGTGGTTGTCTGGAGTATGGCAGGAAGAGGCTGGATTCATCATTGTCCATATATATATATATATATATATATATATATATATATTTATATAAAGTGGCATGGGAACCCTTCTGATGATGCCCACCACATGACAACTTCTTGCTTGGATAACAGAGTAGCTCTCTGTGAACACAAAGTCTCACACACTTGCTTGCGACCCTAATGCTAAGTTAACAGAGACCAACTCCCTAGTCATTGGCCACCTTTTTCGGCATTGGTCACAACTACTTAATAAACAATTCAGGCTTAAGAAATTTATACTCCTCCCATAGCCATAATTTGATGGACAGGTGACACTCCCACCTTGTCTTTATAGAGGAGTTCTCTTAAGCTGTTCTGCTTGATTAGCCTCACTGCAGACACAGCTGCTGTCAGCTATGGAAAAGATAACTCCAAACCACCTCAAGGTTAATTCACACCCTATGCTATCATATTGTCACACATATGTCCCCCACCTGTCTATCTTTAAACTAGGTGCACTGCTGTACAAACGTGTAAGTATGTCTTGTAAGACCTGTGGAAAACCACACAAATATATCAAGGGTTTTAACAAAGTACAGGAGGAAACATTCTTCAAAGGAAGAGAAGTATTAGAACATGAGGACATGCACTGACACTGGGGGGAGGTAGGTTCAGAGGAAACTACTTCACTGAAAGGGTAGTGGATAAGTGGAATAGCCTCTCATCAGAGGTGGTAGAGGCTGATATGGTAGAGCAATTTAAACATGCTTGGGATAGACAGAAGGATATCCTTACAAAGATTAAAGAATCAAATAGAGTCTGAGGTTTTTTTCTTCAACATAAACACAGTTTTTCCATGTAACTACTATGGTAAAAGAGAGAGTAGAATAAAATGAGGGTGTTTTATTTATCATCAAATCATAATTCACCACCATCCATCTCAGCTCCTCTAGTCAGTTTATCATTTCATCCATCATGTTATTTAATCTGTACCAGACTGTATGGCTAGAAATTCGTTCATCACTAGACTTTCTCTTTCTCCCTCTGACTACTTATTAGTGGATCTGTACATATTATTCAGAATAACCATCAGTCTATTCTCATCCATATATAAGAGACTATCCTCTATCATGCAACTTCTATCTTTGTAAATTTAGTACAACCAACCATTATTTCTCTGTTATTTGATAGCATTGTTTAATTTAATTTAATTTAAACAATTTCTTTTGGCTTTCTAATTAAATGAACACTATCAATTGGCGTCTGTTTAACATCAGTATAACCAAATGTGAGTGTTTATTTAAACAAAATTGCGGAAGGAGCTGATCAGCACATTAACATTGGAGCATAAACATAATCAAAACATTTTTGTAATTAAATGAAATGTAACATTTAAGTTATTAAGCATTGTGTTAAGGGTAGTTTTACTGTAGGCTTTATCTATATAATGAAAGCAGAAACCATTTAATATAACAGAGCAGGAGAACTTGAAAAATTAAAATGAAAAATGAATGGAATAATTTTAACATCTCGTACTCATTATGAGTCAGTTCAGGGGCAGGTAAAAGATTTTATCTATCCCTCAAATGAAAATGACTAGTTTACCATCAAAAAATACATACAATGTAGTACACATAAAATAAACATAAACAAATAAAACCATAGAACACATAACATTTGTACTGTTAATATTCATACTGACCTTAATAGCTTACACATTTGTACATGTCACTGCACGTCTGGGGCAGCACGGTGGCTCAGTGGTTAGCACTTCTGCCTCACAGTGCTGGGGGTCTTGAGTACAATTCCCGACCATGGGCTTATCTGTGTGGAGTTTGTATGTTCTTCCCATGTTTGCGTGGGTTTCCTCCAGGTGCTCCGGTTTCCTCCCACACTCCAAAAACATACTAGTAGGTTAATTGGCTGCTATAAAAAATGAGTCTAGTCTCTCTCGCTCTGTCTGTGTGTGTGTATGTTAGGGAATTTAGACTGTAAGCTCCAATGGGGCAGGGACTGATGTGAATGAGTTCTCTGTACAGCGCTGTGGAATCAGTGGCGCTATATAAATATATGATGATAATAAACACAAATGGAAAAATTGTTTCACTTGCTTTAGCTACATGCTGCCCATAGGTGGCACTGCAGCAGTAGTATATTTCTATTAAATTAAAAAGGGAACTATATCACCAAGCACTTTATCTGTCACCAAGTAGGAGGGACTGTGATGCTCCAATTTCCTTTTTGGGTTAACCTATAGAACATCTTCCTGAAGACAATTTGATAATCCCGGGTATAAGCGATTTCCCGACCATTAGCTACAGTTTTTATTACGCTTTAGACGTTTTAGATTGTAAGCTCATTTGGGCAGGGCTACATTTACTTCTGTTTCATGTCATTGTGTGCAATTTATTTGTATGAAGGCAGCATGGTTGGCTCAGTAGTCAGCACTTCTGCCTTACAGCACTGGGGTCATGAGTTCAATTCCCGACCATGGCCTCATCCGTGTGGAGTTTGTATGTTCTCCCCGTGTTTGCGTGGGTTTCCTCCAGGTGCTCTGGTTTCCTCCCACACTCCAAAAACCTAGGTTAGGTAGGTTAATTGGCTGCTATCAAATTTACCCTAGTCTGTGTGTGTGTGTGTGTGTTAGGGAATTTAGACTGTAAGTTCCAATGGGGCAGGGACTGATGTGAGTGAGTACAGCACTGCGGAATTAGTGGCGTTATATAAATAGCTGCTGACGATTATTCCCCCCATGCACAGTGCTACATAATACGCTGATGTGTTATAAATACAGCATACTAATAATATAATAATAATAATAATAATATAGATGCTTATAACTGAGGACTTGTGTAGCTATCGCCAGTCTTTCTCACTCTCGTGTCCCATGGTGCGAGTGTAAATATTACAGCCCTTTCTTTACTCACTAGTGGTCGTGTCCTCAGCATTTCTCAATTTCTATATATTTAGCATATATAAAAAACTGTATACACGTTATAGTAATAATCTCTTAGTTTTCTCATACTCTAAAAGTAAACTTCATAAAAATATTGCTTAGAAGTGAAACTATTGGTCATGTAAACGCTGATCCATATTTCTTTTAAGAAATCTTTACTGGTTTATCACAAAATTACAGGGAAAGTAACATTTTTGTCAGATGGTGTTATAAACGTCTTTTATAGTCCATTGATTTTCTCATCTGTAACCCGAGAGGACTGTTAGGTCCATTTAAAAGTGAGAAAATAAGTTAGTTCTGAAATGACTAGTTCTACTATTAATAACTAACTGCTATTCCTTAATTTGCTGGTATTTATTACTAGCGCTAGAATATGCAGTAGGCATAGAAAATCAAGTTACTTTGTTCAGGTTAAGGTTATGTTTAAAATGTAGCTGTAGACATGAAACACAGGCTTGAAATAAACAAGTGGTTATAATGAAACATCACAATTCCAGTAGAAATCGAAAAAGAAACCAGTTATATGGACAAGAATAAATAAAAGATAATGTGAAAAATGTGGTAGAAAATATTTTATCTAGCAAAGGATGTATCACTAAAAATATACCCAATATTGTTCTCCCCATGTGGGTTTCCTCCAGGTGCTCCGGTTTCGTCCTACACTCCATAAACATAATGGTAATTGACTGCTGACAAAAATTAACCCTAGTCTGTGTGTGTTAGGGAATTTAGACTGTAAGCTCTTATGGGGCAGCGACTGATGTGAATGACAAATAATATCTGTACAGCGCTGCAGAATCGGTGGCGCTATATAAATAAATGAAGATGATGTTGATAATTTGTTCACTGAACCAAGGATCACGCAAAAGGGCCTCATTTAGAGATGGATATAAGTCTGTTTTTTTTGCATAAGTTACCCATTTTTGTACTGCACATGTGCAACAAAGTCCATGTTCATACCCCCATATTCAGATTCATTCACATCTTACAGTTTCTATTCCTTATGCTTAGAGAGGCAGAACGGGCAAAGGAGGAGGGGGGTAAGAGTAAACCTAGTACAGTACAGGTGTTCGATTCAATTAGAGTTGGACACAATCGCAGATATGCTTGTCAGACACTATATATCTTGCAGGAGCATAGATTTATCCTGATAATTATGATAAACAGCACAGATATTTATTCAAATAAATAACTTGTAAAAACCATGATCCCATTTTCAAAGTTACCCAAGTAACATCACTCATAGTTTTATCTGGCTACTTCTAATGTGGAAGGATGAACAGTGTGTTGTCCACTGTGAGAGTATAAAACAATGAATAGTTATTAAAGGTACAAATATATGTGTGAAATACCTTACAAAACTATAACTACAGATATGAGAACTACGCCCTTGAAGAAAAACAAGTGTTTCCCATGGAACAGACAATAACAGGATGCAAGACTGAAAACAAACGGCCTGGAAGATATTTTCACAGCACTGGACAAAGGATGTTGCCTTATATGTACTTACTGTTGCAAAGAAAGATTTGTCCTTATATGTACTTGTTGTTAACCAGTTAATGCTCAAGCTTGGGTATAAATAAAGGAGCAGTCTGAGAAGACCCTCAGAGCTTATTCTGAAACTGCAACAACTTGTTTGTGTTTCACTTCCTCCTCTCCAGTAGATTGATTATGCTAAAAGGAAATCAGGATATCAAAGATCGATAATAGGGGCACCAAGCCTCGGTACCCCCACAAAAGGTTCAAACAAAGAACATTACCAGGCTATGAACGGCTGGGCTGGTCACACTTTAGCAGGAAAACCTACAGTGTGGGGTCCCTCACAGACCCATCCTGACATCCTTAGGGGAATTGGGCACACAAAGTGGGTTCTCCCCCATGCAAAACAAGCCAGTATTTTACCAGCTTGCAAAGAAATGTATTTAATCTCACTCTTGCATTGCAATATGGTTTTCCCAAGAGAACATTTGCTATTTGCTTTGCTTTGTTCCTAACTCTAAATGTTGCACTGAATAGAAGCAATGCTTGTGTCAGTGGTATTAAAGCAAAGAAAATGTGTAATGATATATCCTCATTCAACGTATTTCAAAAAAAGTAACAAGTGTCAAATATTCAATAGTCAGTTATGAACAATGCAAAGCAATCTGTGTTTGCAGAATCCAGCCTCACAAAATGAGACAATGTATTTTCACAAACTACATGTTAAGTTGTGTCATGTGATGAAGATGAAGAGGAAATTGTCCCAGAACTAGATGCAAGTACAACTCAGTATGCATATAATGAGCATAAAATAGTTATCTGCTCAGCTAACTGCACCTGAGATCTCATACCACCCCCATTAAAACATTATATTGTCAATGAAATTTATCATAGCTAAATTAATTTAATATTGCAATAGGAGACAGTGCCATTGCCGGTAGTTCTCCATCACCTCAATATTAGCAACAAGCATCAAGAAAGTCCCTAATTCAAGAAATAAAAGACATACAGTATGTAAAGGTCCATCCACCATTACAAGCTGAAAATAGTCAAGTGACATGGATAATAACCTGGTAAGGGTTAAGTGCTTTGCATATGCACAAAGAGTCAGTCGAGGTCGCCAGGGAGCAAATCATGGAAGGACAGCCTTGATCTTGCAAACGTAAAAGAATCATAGTCTCCTCGAGGAAAACCAGAGGGCATCTCTAAAAATACAAACAAATGTGTTAATTGTATATCTAGCATTGTTGACTTTGCTGACAGTGATGAGGGTGATGGTGATGTACATGTTGACCATTATGAAACTGAAGCTGCACTTGATGACAATTGGGAAAAATAAAGTTCTCAGACTTCACTACTTAATGTTTTTAACATTCTGAACAAGACACGGATATGGCCACCAGCCATCAATGCTGAACGTATTAGACAGAGGGAAAGTACAGCAGGACACATCCTAGAGCACTCACACTAAATGATCACTTAACAAAAAGTGATAGGTTTGGAAATTATGCATTTAATGCTTGTTGTAGCTGTGTAATTTCAGAAATCGATGGCTTGTGCAGAACCAAGGTGTCATGTACCTTGCACTATTATTTTGCAAGTAAAACTAGTCAATCTATGTATTTCACTGCTCACTTGGAGATTATAGTCCACAAAAACTCAACTACAGATTCTTTACCATTATTGGCACCTTCATCATTTTTGCTATTATCATTATCCTCATCATCATTGGCTTAAATGCTATTAAAAAAGAACAAATGATACATTGAAATATCATCTTACATTCGAGTTTGCATTCACTGCAGCAAGTGAAATCCTTTCTTGTGTAAATTGTGAATTTGAGAATTGGTCGACCAACTAATGTTTGACAATTTGACATCTGACAATAGATTAAATATCATAGTTACTTCAGGGAAAATGCCACACACCCCATGTTTTGCTCATGTGCCTAACCTCATTGAAAAGAGCTTCACCTGCAAGACATTAATATTATTATTATTATTATTATTATTATTATTATTAATAATAACCTTTATATATAGGGCACCACATGAGTTCTACAGCACAGTACAGAGGGCAATCAACAAGACAGTACAGAGTATAACAGTACAATACAATAAACAAATAACACTACAACTCTCAACACAGATACTGATAGCCTGGATGGGTAATGGGGTACAAGGGGTATATTCAGTGCCAGCTGCACCCTCTGCCCATTAGCATGGGGACAACTAACAGGTTTAGAGCCAAAGAGGTGGGAAGACAATGGAGAAGTGGAGTCAATGGGCAGAGATACCAAGGAGGAGGTGCGCAGTGAAGCTGGTGAGCAAAAGCTATAGGTAATGAGAACAGGAGGAAAGAGGGCCCTGCTCACTAGAGCTTACAATCTAAAGGGAAACTTGCAGACAAACGGTTGACACATGAATGTGATCCAAAATAAAGAGATCTGTGTGCAAGAAGCAAGAGGGGGAGAGATGGAGGGTGAAAGAGGGTGAGGTATCCTACATGGACTGGAAGGATTTTCTGAACAGGTGGGTTTTCAATGACATTTTGAAGCCATACAGGCCAGGAGATAGTCTAATAGAACGAGGGAGATCGTTCTAGTGGTGGGGAGCAGTACTGGAAAAATCTCAGAAAAGGGAGTGAGATGTAGTTACCAGAGGGGAGGAAAGGCGATGGTCATTGGCTGACTGGAGAGGGTGGGAGAGAGAATGTATTGGGATGAGGTTGGAGACATAGGGAGCAGTGGAGTTGGAGAGGACCTTGCACATGATGGTGAGGAGTTTGAAGAGGATTCTGAAGGGGAAATGGAGCCATTGCAAGGTTTGCAATACATATTATTATGACATTGAATACATATGTAACAGGCCCTCTGGTGTTGTTATGGATGCCTCCCTGTGGCTGAGTGTGTGGCATGGCACTGGGAACCAGAGGAGACACATCAAGAATGTTTCTTTTCAACAAGGCTGGTATGAGAGTTGGCAATTGGTGGAAGAGAGTTAGTACCAAGACCTGGGAGGAGGAGAGGGGTCCAGTGTCTTTGAAGGGGATAATCCCTGAACGTGCTAGGTGGATCACCAGATCTTCAGGGAAGGAATAACCTCTGAATAAGGACTAGAGAGAGTCCATTGAGAGACCCCAGGACAGGGGAATAGCAGCGCAGAGCAGAGTGGCTGCATGTAGGAGATAGAGATCTTCTGGAGAGGGAAGTGCTGCAAGGAGCTGTGAGCTGCAGGTGAGATTTACACATTGAGTGAACATCACTGTAATAAACGTGAGCTAAAAAGCCACCAAATTACATGTGACCTCCCCATTAATATTATGTCCATGTAAAAGCTAAGCACTGGGCAGGAGGAGACAGGAGATGTGTATAGGAACTGTACATATTAATTTGATCACTGCAGTTTAAGAATGTGCTGTAGTGAAGGAGTGTAAATAATGAGTTTATTTTGCAAAATAAAGATACTCTGGTGCCCAAAGTTTTGAAACATCTAATTGCACTGCACCAGCAAGTTACATCATCTGGGTCGCACCAACTGCAAAGAGAATTTGTAATAAAATACCTGCATGGGTAGGGACCCTTTGGTAATGTACACCCATACACATGCGCTAGCCAGGGCTAGAGAAGGAGGTGCACTGCCTAACCTGTGCACCTCACACTACGCACTAGACAGGAGGTTACACATATTAGCATCATCTGCACATATGCACCAATTTTAGCAGATTAAATTGCACAATGATCTTCACACATTACAGAGACAGAACAATTTTCCACAATATCAGTTCAAATGTGATCTTCCAGCTAGATGGAGTATTGCCATGACCATGCTGGAGACGGCATGAGCAAAGAAAGTCCAAAAATTACTATGTTATGCTACATCTAAGATTTGTGGGAGATGGCTTTCTACACCAAAGACAATGACTGACGGAGGACAGTTAGAATCTACTGCTCCCCTTTGATGAGTCTGGGAATAATTTCCTCTTTAGAGACACTTTACCCATGCTATTTAACTACAGCAGATATTAAGCTTTATTCAGCAGGATCATGAGCTGTTCAAGAGAAAATTATTACACCACAACCTTGTTGGATCATACTAATAGTGTATCATTATGGTGATTGTTCTAATGCAATTCACCAATCTGTCACCAAATGGCCTCCAAAGGAAATAGAAAAAAATAATCTATATTGATGTGAAAATGCTGAATTTTTTGGGAAAAAAACATTTAGACTGTAAGCTCCAATGGGGCAGGGATTGATGTAAATGAGTTCTCTGTACAGCGCTGCGGAATTAGTGGCGCTATATAAATAAACGTTGATGATGATGATGATGATGATGATGATGATGATGCAGAACCATTCATCTTTTCGCCATATGGACAAATAATAATGGAAGCATACATAAATCACATTATATTACATTCACCTGATTGTGATCACCTTGAAAACTGGCAAATTAAGCTTCAACAGTTACCAGAATTATTAAAATATTCTATTGAAACTCTTTCATGCGCATGATCCATTGTGTTGCCTGATGGTGTATTCAGTGCTGTAGGTGAAGTAGTCACAACAAAGCAAAAAAACTGTCACCCAATTTTTTTTAATGCTTGTGAAGAAGATTATATATGTTCACATATATCTATCCATCTATCTATCTATCTATCTATCTATCTATCTATCTATCTATCTATCTATCTATCTATCTATCTATATATGGTCTCCCATGGCTGCTAGGGCTTGGGAAAGACTTGCCTTTAAAAGCTATGTGCAGGTAAGCCTTCAGCCCAGATAAATAAAGCATAGTATTTGATAATGGTAGGACTGACCAGAATGGGAAGACTTCGGTGTGAGTTGGTCAGCTTAACATATATTGCAGATGATCGATGTCTTCTTTATATATATATATATATATATATATATATATATATATACCATTCTCCTTCCTTAAATAACCATTGATAAATCAGTTGGTTTCTCTTCTTCCCCCACTTTGTGCCCGTGGAACGGGGGAGGGAGTACAGTAAAGACGTGTTTATGCAAATGTGGCTCATGCAGACCTGCAAAAGCACACCTATATACCTGCTAGAAGGCGTATGTTATCCATCTACTATAGGGCAGGTGCTAATATGACCCGATGAAGATGGCTTTTCATAAACCAGGCACATATGCTTCAGATGTGGAGGTGGACACACTTCAAGATGTATACGGCACTGCGTAGAGGCGGAAATACGATATTTTTCCACTTTTTATTTTGAGAGTAATTTACACCCATTTAGCAACCAGCTATACATAAGTCACATATTGTTTATAATGTTACAAACATCCTTTACTGGAACATATATAATATTCTATTATATAATCGATAGCGATTCCAGCAGCGAATGAAATCCTTGTACACTCCTATTCTAGAGTATTATTAGAAGGAGAATGCAGAATTTTCAATGGCAAAGTCTCCCTAGGAAAGAATATATGACTTAGATAAACGTTAAGAAATAATTATCATGCGGGCTCATGAAACATTGATAAAGGAAGATGTAATCAGTCTCTAAATCTCTTAACCTGGATGTCAAATTTCTCTATGCACAAATATTCACTCATTACATAGTGAAAAGCTTTTAGGGTGAATGCATTAAGGATGCTGTTAGGATATTATACCGTGACCTTCTAAATAATAAAACATTGATAGTTTGTAATCAGGCAGATAGCAAAATAAAAGAGTATTTGGGAGGGGGGAGTATATGTGCTGACAATGCTGTAACTGTTAATAATAAAGTATTTCAAAGGGAGTATAATTCCGGACAGGTGGGGCTTGTAAATATACTGAAAGTTATATAAATAAACTTCTCTAGCCCCGGTACCCTGTAAGTGATGGGCAACAGGCGACTCTAGGACCGTATGTGACCCTCTGAGACTTCACCTGTGGCCCCTAGATCCTGTCTGGTCTATTGAGTGAGTTTTTTTGTTATAGTTTGTATCACTTGTATAAAATATTATGACACAAAGGTGTCTCTTTCTTTGGTTAAATATAGTGTTTTAAGTTATTAAAGAGTGAATTGTATTATTGAAAATGTTTGTTTTTATGTTGACATTGTTTAAAATTTAGCATCAACCACATTTGTCTGTGTGTGGTGGGGGTAGGGGGGATATTCTGGCCATTGGGAAAATTGTGTTCGTCAACCACCAAAACTAAATCTGCCCAAATTGTGTTTCTGCATTTGCTATGTAATCATTCAGATCACTCTCTGCAACTTTGGATCTTATAGTCTAAGTTCCCTTCCACAGACACAGAGTAGGGCCTACTTTTGTCTGAATCCGGCTATCTTACCAATTGTAAGGTGCTACGGAATTTGCTGGCGTTATATAAATAAATGTTGATGATTATGATGATTGATGATACCAGTAGGTCTTTGGACTGTTTCTGAAATAACCGTAGCACCCTGGAAGAAACTCACCCATACATGGTGAGAACTTAGGATAGTATTACCTTTTACAACAACCAATTCTAAAGGCTCACACAACCTAACCTCCAAATATAACTCTACCAAATAAGAGTGCCACAAGCAAAATGTTCAGATATTCTGGTAGCCTAAAGTAAAACTTGCATAACTCCCTCCCTATTTCACACACAGTAGTAGAACTCTACAGGGTTTTACCTTGAACATCTATGTAAGGTATATTCTCTCTTGTGCCTTATCTCCAATAATCTTCCATGCTCACAGTCTGTAGGAGGTAAAGACGGGAATTGGAGGAACCATTTGTATCTGAGCATCTCTAGACCCCCATTATAGTAGGAGAGGTGTGCTAGGGTTATTTACTGTACCATGTGGGTCATAGGCATGAATCAATTGTAGTTCATCTAGGTGCAAGGATGGGGGTCTGAAGTTCTCCTTTAATTTCCTAGATGGCCCCTATCATTGAAGATTTGGGAAGAAAATCTAAAAACATACACAAATGTTACTGTTGTTTTTGTTTATAAAGCCTGCTATATCATCATCATCATCATTTATTTATATAGCGCCAACATATCCCGTAGCACTTTAATCCTGTATCCTGTATAAACCTTTTGAAAGCATTTACATTATATGTAACAGATTGAATCATTTTTACGTTTACATAATGGATACATGTGATTTGTTGGGCACAGTTTCCTTACTACCCTGAGCTTACAATCATGTCACAAGGAGCTGACAAGGGGATGCAAACCTCGTACTACAAGTCAATCTGTGCCCTTAACCACTGAGTTCTTTCCCTTCCTCCTATTAGTGAATTAAGCCAGTTGACAGAAACACTTCAGGATAAAAACAAACTGGATTACAATGAATATTGTTTCAAATTGTTTATGTTTTACTTGTTACTTTTGAACACACATTCAGTAACATTGCCAGTAATATTGGACAATGCGCTGGATCATGCATTATATGTTATCTAAAAACGATCCCCTGGTAAAGCATAAATAGGAGATACATGTATGTTATGCAAATATGTTATATCCATTACATGGTGGTAATTAAAACACATTTCGAAAATGGTGCATACTTTGCATCTCACTGTAAGAATGACAGAAGAGGGTTCAGAGGAAGGGGCTCTTCAATAATCTAATTGATTATTAAGTGAATTTGCGTCTCTGTGGTTTGGGAACCAATTTTTCTCTCTCCAAATCTTGACAAACGTGCTCTTTATAATTCCTTCTTTTGCTGAATTATGGAACCGAAATAAAGTGTTAATTAGTGCAGATAAAATTAAGCTAAAATGTATTTTATGTAACAAAATATCGCTGGCATGTGTAAATGTGACAGATTAATTCATTCTCAGCCTCACAGCCGTGGTGCAGCCACACGCAGGGTGAAAACAGCACATTTTGGAATCGCGTTAAATATTTCAATGATTATGATCATAAAATATTCCGCTCTTCAATAAACAAATTAGCATGTAAATAAATGTTTTACAATTGCAAATTGCTACAGCAAGCAAAAAAAAAAAAAAAAGAATCTTAATTTTCAAAGGAAGTGTTTAGAGACATTCAACTTAAAAAACACGTTTCTTAGATGCCTGTAGGGGGCAGTATTTGTCCATTGAAGCTGTTTCCGAATATTTTTATTTTGTTCCTGAAGATTGAGACACACATGCTACCTCTGTTAAATGTTCTTTTCTATGTATAAGATGCACGACAATTTCCCGAAGTTATTTTCTTGATTGATAATGTTGGCAAAAGCTAAATCACTTCTATTTGCAAACTAGTGTTTGTATAAATTTACATTTGTATGCCTACACAACAAAGAAAGTTAAGTTTCAAGAGCCTCTCATTACGGGATTTTGTCATTGCATTATACAACCTATAATATAATTTAACACTAGCGTTATGTGTACTTGAACTTATGTTCTTCTGTCTTTAATTTCCTTCCCGTTTATTGACGTGATTGTCTTTGCTTCATAGAGACAGTAGAAAAGATTTTATCTGTGCTTATGTCATGTATGATGGTTTAATGATATATGGAGGATATTGAGCTACCATTCCTGGTAAACAAGGGCATCTACCCCAACTGTAGGGGGTGCTCAACAGAAATTATTTGTCATCTGTCAGTTTCTTATTTCTAACGTAAATATGCTTGTTTATCATAAACACGCTCGTTTTCAGATGCATCTTTTCCACCTGGCAGAAATGCCAGATAATTATAATGCCCGGCACAGCTTAGTCTTTCATTTAAAAAAAAATATGCGTATGCATCTCAGTAGCTGTCAGAGAACCATGTATGCATTTAAGAATTATTTTCAAAATACGTTTTATGCACTGTAGGCATTGAAGAGTTCATTATTTAGCTAGTTAATGTAAAATAATCTATGAAAGTCAACAAAAAATTATATGGATTATATCATAGTTACCTACTTTCCCGAAATGTCCGGGAGACTCCCGCATTTCTGGAAGTCCTCCCGGACTCCCTCGAGAGCAGGGCATCCTCCTGGCCGCTTAGTTAGTTAAGTGGTGGGCGCGGGGCTTGGGACGTGATTCACGTGTCATTGCAGCCCCATCACCTGCTGTAATAAGCCAGAAAATACCAGTTTTGGGGGCGGGGCCAAATGACATGATTCACCGAGCCCCGCTCCCACACGTCCACCTCCCCCCGGTTCTCCCAGAGGCCAAAGTTTGCAAGTATGGATTATATTTAAAAAACTTGTTTGTATTATATTGGTAGCAATTGTTTAATTTGTGATAAAAAAAATAGTTATGTGCCTTCTATTGTGAAATTATTGTACCTATGCATGAACCAGCGGCGGACCCAGACATTTGTCCTACCCCGGGCAATTTTAGGGGGGGGCGATTTAGGCCCCGCACCCTTTCTGTGTTCTAAGGCTGCCGGCGGCTGCACAGTATGAGCAGGTCCGTTCAGCGGTGACAGTGTGCTGTCCCGTTGCTCTGATTGTGTTTAAAACACAATCAGAGCAGCCGGGCAGCACACTGTCACCGCTGAACGGACCTGCACAGTGTGCACCCACCGGCAGCAAGCCCCGATCGCCCCCCCCCCCCTGGATCCGCCACTGGCATAAACGTGTACTTCATTCTGTTATATGTGTCTACATACGGCAGGTGCTCTTTATACAGAACCAGAGAAAAAATACGCTTGCGCTCATGTATCCAATGTTAAACATGGTGCCAGCTGCAGGGCAATATAAATGCCCGTATATGTATATAAAACAAAAAGACAGTTGTCAGCGCTTATCCTGAACACTGCATATCTGTGTGTATCTTGCAAAATGAAAACATTAGGGCAGCACGGTGGCTCAGTGATTAGCACTTCTGCCTCACAGCGCTGGGGTCATGAGTTCAATTCCCAGCCATGGCCTTTTCTGTGGGGAGTTTGTATGTTCTCCCCTTGATTGCGTGGGTTTCCTCCGGGTGCTCCAGTTTCCTCCCACACTCCAAAAACATACTAGTAGGTTAATTGGCTGCTATCAAAATTGACCCTAGTCACTCTATCTCTCTGTCTGTATGTGTGTGTGTAAGTTCGGAGATTTAGATTGTAAGCTCCATTGGGGCAGGGACCGATGTGAATGAGTTCTCTGTACAGCACTGCGGAATCAGTGGTGCTATATAAATAAATGGTGATGATGATGATGATGATGGTTCTGATTTTGATAAAAACATTTAAGCCTGCATCCTATCATCAAGGTCATCTCATTGTGTGAAGGTACTACACTGACCTATATGCTTGAAACACCATTAAAATATAGTTAAAATAAGATGCACTCACCTCCCAGGTATAGGGGTTTCCATCTAGCAAGGGTTGGCTTGTGTGCCAACCCTAGCTAGATGCAAGAATTTAAGTAAATATCAAGGTTTAATTTTAATTGATATTTTAATTCAATTTAGTCAGTGGTCCCTAGTAAAAAGCCACAGAAAAGGATTATAAAAAATAAATATACATATATATAAAATGTCATTATTACAACCACATATACATAGGATCTGCTGCAGGTTTGTCTCAAGTTAGTTTAGAATGGAAGATAACGCACGTCACTCCTCTGGATAATTGGCATTTTTCATGTTCTTTCCAAAAGAAAAGTGGACAGAATGGGGCATTGGGATACTTTCAGACAGCAATGTTTGCAATTGTTATTGGAGGGGGCTATCTTCAGGATTTAAAATTCAGAAAAATTTTATCAAAATGTCAAAATAAATAAATGTATCTCTCCATCTGCAGGAACAGTCCGTACGGGCCAGTCTGGAACACGCTATGTGCAAGATAAAATAAGAAAGAAAGAAGACAGAGTAATAGCCTCATTTAATGGAAAATGGGAGTATTGAGTAGATCAGATGAATGCAGACAACACATTGACATGGGCCAGCAACAAACGGCACTGAGTTCATAACTGTACTAGAGTGTGAATAGCCCAATGTAATGTAATACACATTTGACTAATTAATGATATTACTACAAGAAAAAGGTTCCGGGATTAAAATGGATCACTGTAATTTAATCTAAATATTTAGAGTAAAAATTGCTGCCCAAACCTGAATAATTTAGTTAATATATACACTGTAATGAAGCAAAAAGTGCAACTGACGTGAATAATTAACTAAGAAATAGCAACTTGGTACCTCACAGTATCAGCAACTTAGATAACACGTAGTTGACAGTTTCACAGTTCCTTACACATGAAGTTGATGCATATAGCATGCCATCTGCAGACACTAAGAAATATACTTGTTAATGTTCGTCCATCCTAATTGCAGATATATCAGACCATGGGAGTAGTTTTGGTGGTTGCAGAAAGTGGACCTTCTGGTGACTTAACTTAATGTGCCGAACGGTGCAGTCTAATGCCGATTTGCTGATGGGCTAAGTCGCACTTACCCAAACTGACGGGTGCAGTGGTACACAAATCGATGAATGACAGCACATAAATAACGTTGTAGGAATGAGCAATATCATTTTTGAGATAACTGCATTGCCGGGGAAGGTGGAGTTAACTTTCAGCACCGCTATCGCTTTGTCACAATGATATGATCATGTGATGTCATTCTGCATTTCTAGGCCCTTTATATGGGCATCCGAATCATCTATCCCAGCGAACGAGTCCCAGAATACCCTGACAGCTATCGGCTGACTATCACCTGGTGGAGCATGCTGGGGCTTGTAGTTTCACAACACCTGGGGAGCCTCAAGTTGGCCAGGCCTGATCGACCCCATGTAAGTCATTACTATTGAAATCACACTGATATGGACCTAATAGTAGCTGACACTGTAGTTTGCAGTGGATCTATTTGTAATAAAAAATATGATAGACCCATTGGAAAGACTCCTACATTCGGTCTGGTCATAGAGCTGTAAACCAAATTGAAATGGTTGAAAAGCTACAGTGTCTCATGGGCTAGCAGTGGTACCACTTCTTGGCTAGCAGCTGACCCTGGCCCACTTGGACTGTGGAGTCTAAATAGGTGAAGAACTTTACACATCCATAGGTCGCAGTACACAAGTATTCCATGCTAGGCAGCAGATGTCACTGTGCATGCCAAGGGCCAAACGGTGAGACACAACCATCGTCAATGGCAGAGTAGAAGTCAGGACAGGCAACAATTAAGTTAGTGTACGTGTTAAAGGTCATAGTCAGGGCTAACCAGAATGTGGGTGGACAGAAAAATGCTGCACCAAGGATGAATAATATATGTGCACTGACCAATCCTTTGAATGGTCATTTGTACAGGCTCAATAATGACATGTCCCTGCATGACCAAAACACAAGACTAATGTGGAGGTACCAAGGCCAAAGACTGGAGTCAGGAGAAGGGACATCTAACAAGGTCACAGCAATGAGATGCATGCAGTATCTGCAAAATGTAACTATTAAATGAGGAGGGAAGCAGGTGAGGTTCTGGTCATCCATGTAACATACCACCGCACCCGGGCATCACATACACTCAGCTCCAAATATGTGAGCGATACTAAGATACGGACACTGACTAATACATATATCTAGGCTCAAAGAGAAACAGAAAACACGTCATACACGAGGCACTCTGTGATTTACTGATATCTTCAGTTAAAACTTTATCCTTCATTAAAATTCATTAAAAGAAAGAGAAAAAGATTCCCATTTCATCCTAAATAATCACTAGTTGCGAACTAATTAAAAACTAAAAAGTGCTGTGAAAATAGTGAAAAATTAAATTGTAAATTAAAATCGCAGATTATATCATCATCATCATCATTTATTTATTTATTTATATAGAGCCACTAATTCCGCAGCGCTGTACAGAGAACTCACTCACATCAGTCCCTGCCGCATTGGGGCTTACAGTCTAAATTCCCTAACATACACACAGACTAGGGTCAATTTTGAAGGCAGCCAATTAAGCTACCAGTATACTTTTGGAGTGTGGGAGGAAACCGGAGCACCCGGAGGAAACCCACGCAAACATTATATCAGTTGTATTCTCTATTATTCCTTTATATTATTGTTCTCTATTTATTGCTTACAATAAAGCTGTCACATCAAATAAAGATATTTCAACCACCTGTGTCCATTCAAGTTAGTAAGAATAGCTGGCGTCTTATCATATGGTCATCCAATATTTTACACAGTGGGATAGAGTCAGTTATCTTATTGAATGGTTCTCACAGTGGTTACGTCACTTGAATAAAGCAAACCAGTGACGTCTAAATTGTTGACTATGGTCAGGAATCAAACTCATGACCCCAGTGCTGAGAGGCAGAAGTGTTAACCACTGAGCCACCGTGCTATTTCCCCATGTTCTCCATAGGACTCGTCCTGCGGAGGCTTCATGACACAAAGATGTGGAAATAAATAACACTGTTTTTCTATTAAAAGCTACAGAAGTATTTTTGCTGCTGATAGATGCAATAAAATCAACGTAGCTGTATTGTGTTCACGTCACTGAAGAGTTGTGATGTGTGTAATGTATTTGCATATCACTGTTGGGGCACAGCTATAAACGATTATAAATCTCATCATTTGGAGCATCACAAAATAGTTTGAGGAACAGACATTATCAAAACAATGCATACAAATCTGCACCTCTGGGGAAATGTTTGCTCCATGTAATCTGCTTGTTGAAGTAGCTGTTTACACTTCCTATTTTTGGCAAAATAAAGCTGATGTTCCCTCCCTGCAATATACAAGACATTAAGAAAATAACAAATAAATAAAAGTTATGATTTAGTCAATCTTCCTTGCATGTACATTGCTATCAGTCGGCACTTACACCTGCGTTGTAAGTAAGCAAATTATACAGCTAAAAAAACACTTACCAGACACACAGGACTTGAATCGGATGCACCTGTATTGGCACTCCCCTTGCCGTACATTGCCTATATTCAACTGCCCCTTCCTTCCTCCCGTTTCACCCAAGTCGTTGGCAGTGGTAAGTGTAATTTGCATCCATACAGGAATTGCTTGCAATTGTGTTCATTAGCGCAATGTCCGTTTCTGAGCATTCGCAGAGGCATTTCACATAAGATACGGCACACAAAGGGACGTATGGCCGAAGATTATCAGGACCTGTATCTATATATTATGCACTCAATGAAGGTTATTTCCTAACATGCATCTCTATTAAGAAACAAAACAACCAATCACCTTTTACCTGTTTAGTGCAGGTCAGCAATAAAAATAGGTCTGACTGGTTGCAACGGTTTTAGTGCATATTTGAACATTGTTAGCAAAATGTTGTTACTGTCCTTTACATACTAACAACAATATTTATGCAAAGTATACACAGGCTATATGTTGTACTGTATTCTTACAATGATATACATAATGCTCCGTTGTGCATTTTGCACAGTTGTCAGTGCAGAATATGGCCTTAAGTCTCCCTGGTCGTATCACAACCGCACCACAAAGCAGAATGAATTGAACCGCATGTCCCAGCTCTATTCCTTTGTGGAATTAGAACGTACAAATACAGCACAAAGTGGAAAATAATAAACAGAACTCGAAGATTGTAACGCTGGAAATTGTTACCCCCTGCGTGCAATTTTCCCCCAATCTACTCATCTTTAGAGCTGTGTGGTTCATAGAAGATTTCCCAACACTATTGTGGGTACCAGTCTATGGAAGACATTTATTGTGTCCATAATATCCGCAGCACAGCTAAAAATCCTCATTAGTGATGTCACACGCCTCGATATGTTCTTGTGCACCTACATTTCCACCATAGTGCATGGGTTGGCAAAGTCAAGCTAGCAGAACTTGTTGAGGGACAGAGATTTGCACAGCCCCTCTATACTGTATATTCTGTACACAATAGTGGAAAGTAAGGTATTTGGAATGGTGTGAATATTTGGTTTCTAGAGGAGCGCTGAGCACAGTGTAAAGCAGATAAAGAGGTTTTATGACCTTGTAGAGGGTTTAAATCAACTCCATCAAAGGTTTTAATTTCCCTAAGATGTTGTGTGACCTT
Source organism: Mixophyes fleayi (assembly GCF_038048845.1). Taxonomy (NCBI): domain Eukaryota; kingdom Metazoa; phylum Chordata; class Amphibia; order Anura; family Limnodynastidae; genus Mixophyes; species Mixophyes fleayi. The sequence goes on from NC_134410.1 coordinate 3,949,928, forward strand.
TCTTGCTTGTGGATTAAAGTCTATTTTTCTTTTGTGTGCTCAGAACACATTTGTCCATGGTAATAGACCAGATTTATAGAATGCTCATTTTACTTCTGACCAGCCCTAGAGGAGACCAAGTTCTCTAGATTCTGTCTGATTTTAGTTCTGTATTGAGCGGGGGTAAATTCTTATCTTTTATTTTCAACCATCATAGGCTCTGTGTGGCTCCATATGTACCAATATGTTTGCAGACTGAAAGATTTGAATGCTCTTTCCCCCCATGATCCAATCCTTATCTCAGGCAACAACACTTCTCACAAACTCCTGAAACACTCACACTTTACTTATCAGATGTCTATTAATGAGACCGGGGAGGGGGGTAAATGTACCAAGCTGAGAGTTTTCCGGCGGGTTTGAAAAACCAATCAGATTCTAGTTATTATTTATTTAGTACATTCTACAAAATGATAGCTAGAATCTGATTGGTTGCTATAGGCAACATCTCCACTTTTCAAACCCGCCGGAAAACTCTCAGCTTGATACATTTACCCCCGGGTGTAACTATTGGGGGATAAATAATTTTACTAAAGCAATGTGGGATACTGCAAATAGTTACATTACATACAACTTCCTGAGATAGCAAAGCTAAAATATAGTAAAAAAAAAAATCTTTCCAAAACAAGAGATAGGTTGTTCAATTTTAATGTCATTCACTGCTTTTTACAACAATCTTCTAGGACAGCGATGGATAACCGAATACACTTCAATTACCTCGTGGATGGTCATCTAACCATCTGAAGCAGACATACGCCCAGGGTCTCAAATGCCAATAGACAATCTGTTTTTGATTAAGTAATTCTTTTATAGAAAATGTTACTCATCATTGCCAGAGCCACACCTTTCCAGTGTAGATCACTGCTGACACTCTAGGGGCTAGATTTACTAAGCTGCGGGTTTGAAAAAGTGGGGATGTTGCCTATAGGAACCAATTCGATTCTAGCTGTCATGAATTTCGTACTTTCTACAAAATGATAGCTAGAATCTGATTGGTTGCTATAGCCAACATCTCCACTTTTTTAAACCCGCAGCTTAGTAAATTTAGCCCTAAGTCTCTAACATTAGTCTTCATTAAAGTGACATGTTCTTGAAGGGGTCTTTTGGAAGGGTCTTCTTGACCTTATTTGGAGCAAATATGTCTTTTTGCCTTATATTGTGAAATGAAGATCATGTGACCATTATATAACTTGTTGCTCTGTTTTGTGCAATGTGTAAGAGAAAGGGAAGTACTTTTCCTCTTAAAAGCACAGGCACATAAACTTAGATTAGTTCTGTATTAGTAATATGTAGGTTTATATTGGATATATATATAGTGTTAATTATTACTTCGACACTAGGATCGGCTGTGGGCCACAGGTGAAGGCTCGGTGGCCACATGCTGTGTTTGGGTTTTCCATTTCCATCATTGTTCTAGGAGAAGTTATGAGTAGCTTTCAGCCAGTTAGATGCAATAAAGAGCACTAAACCCACCTCCCCCTCTTCAAATCCCGGATGATTACTGTCCTAAGCGAGGATCTGTCTTTTCCACAAGGGCAGTATTCAACGTCTTTCAGTCTTTCACCAGAGCATCTATAATGGAACATATATGTGATAGCACATTACAGGGTTTGCTGGGCTCTTGCACTAAGATGACTCTGTGCTACACCACATTTCAGGAAATAGTTTTGCCGATATTTTTCACATCAATTGAGGAATTAAAGCTTTTAAATCCAGTTCCAACATTGAATCTGACTAATTTGGTTGAGGGGTCCATACATGTAGCACTTGCACAGAGTACTGTAGGAATCCAACCGACTTCTGTTTTGAAACGATAACGTACCTGGTCTGATATGATGGAGAGATGAGACCCCACCAAAAGGGGCTGGGCTACCTAAAGAGTACAGTGTTTCAGGAGGTGATAACACCTTTCCTGGAAGTGGCGAATTTCAAGTCAGGGTCATTTCTGAAGCACAGGGCATATCTGTATTATTGTACCTTTTTGTGCATTGGCCGCAGGGATGCATCCAAGGTGAGCAACGCTGGCCAAACTTCAGCACATGCCCAGGAATAAGCTATGTGATAGTCACAAGATATACCTAGCAATATGGTTTCTGTGCCATATGGTGAATGTGGAGTGAACTCAATGTCACAAGTGCCTGGCTTTCTGCAAACAATCCTATTACTGACAATATGACTGATACACATTTAATGTGTTTTATTAAATATTATTTTGATACATATTTGACATACAGATCATTGTAAATGAATACACAAGTTACATTTATATAAGTCTAAACAATTTCTATTGTTGCTGGAATTTGTGAGCTCTGATGGCAGATTCCTTGGCACTGCAGGTATATAGGTGCTCACTCTTGCTGGCATAGCAGTTAACACCACGGACGTTACATAATCACCCATCTGCTAACATAGTAATGGGCACTATTGCATGTATATGGGCACTCACTTCTGCTGTCATAGTAATGGGCATTGCTACTGATATATGGGCCCAACTTCAGTGAACATCTGTGCTGTCTGATGTACAATGCTGTGGGCACCTCAGTTGGTTGGTATATAATCACATGTGCAGTGTTGGCTGAAGAACTGACATGTAACAGTGGGGCAAGAGGTATATCCAGCAGGGGAAGTGGGGGGTCATAACGTCACTTCTCCTACTGCCTTCATTGTAACACTATCACATTCCAGTCATTTACTATATATATACACACACACACATATATATATATATATATATATATATATATATATATATATACATACACACAGTGGTGGAAGTGGGGGGTATACAGTGTATGTCATACCACCACTCCTCCTACTGCCATCATTGTAACTGGAGATGCTCACTGACCCCTGTGAACTGGTTTTGGATCTGGATTAGCTTCACGTTTCGGTTTAACCGCCCTCGTGTGTTTTGGTTTTGGATTTTTTAGGAAAAATCCTAAAATATGCTACAAGCACATATTTTTGCTCTTTGTTTTGTTCCTACATTATTATTAACCTCAATAACACTAATTTCAAGTCATTTGCAGTCAATTTTGACCACCTCACAGATCACAATATTATTTTCATACACTTTCGGACAAATACTGCAGCGACCTGGCTGGATGGTAAGCGACAGAGCAATGACACAAACACACGGCAGTTCCTAGCACATCTAGGACACATTGGCACACAGCAGAGGCAGAAAAGAAAAATGGTGCAGGATGGAATTGTCCTTGGGCCCGCCCTATATGTTGGATCTTAAAAAGGAATCCAAAAAAACGTGAGATTCGAGATACTTCTCAATTTCCTCTTCGACCATTGGGTATATCATTAATCGGGATAACAGTGTGACCCGGACTACGATCCTACGTGGACTTATTCCAGCTCCGGCTTCATCCGAAAACTCCAAAATTCAAATCAAACGGAATAGTCTATGACGATAATACTCATTTTCATACCTGTGGAGTCAAACATACAAATCTGCAATGGTCTCAGTAAAATGTGAAGCTTGTATAACCAGGCAAATGCACCGTGGTTTCTATTATACAGTCAAATAATCAAACACAGTCAGCGTTCTTATTTATAGTCAGAATATTTGTCACAAAATTGTCTTTGACATGATGAGAAACTATGACTTGGAAATATATCCAAACGCTTTGTTCGAAATCGTAAAGAAAAGAGGATTTATCGGCGTGATTATACAACGCAGCTGCCGGCAATGGGCAACATAGCTATGATTTTATCCATCACCATAAAATATTACATAATGTCAGCAATTTTATTGCTTAATTACAAATAAATGTTAGAGCGATATGCACTTCACATGTATAGAAGGCTGAATAATGTATGCTAGCGAGAAGTTAACAGATTTACTCTGTGGCATTTAAGCTGTGCCTTTATTCTCTGAGAAGAATAATTGATCAGTTGAGTAATTGCCTAAAGAAATGAACAGTGTAAAGTAATGAAAACACATACAACTGTCATTTGGTTTAACACTTTTTTAAAGGTTTGTCTGTCATGGAATGATCCTTATTGAAGTAGTACCAGATGTCTCAATTACAATGAATCCTGACCATTAGAAAGGAAGGTAATAAAGATCTTATAAACGGACCTGAGGGTTTAGAGCAGGAGTTTAACTTAATTTTTGGAGATCACTCACGATGTAAGGGAAATAATTTTTGTGATTGTGAAAAGTGTATAACCAGGAATAGATGTGTGTTCAATTTATACTAAATTACTTTAATTATTAATAATTAATAGTCAGGCCAGGTTAAGATCCGGGCGGGAAGGGGGGGGAGTTTGGACAAGTAGCTTGTAGGGAAAGCTGCCACTGAAACGTCATTGTTTAAAGTGTTTGCTTGACCTCAGCGCGCTCTGCGCCGGTGGCTCCATCCAGTATGCGCACACTACACAAGAGCGCCTGCAGTTAATGTTGCTCAGCTTGGTCAGAGTGACAGACAGTGAGAGCAAAGCTGAGTTGGGCAGCTGGTGCCCTGATCTCAGGGAATCAATAAGTGGTGGCACAAATTGGTGAGTCCCACCGGGATAATGCCCCAGTGATACCACCTATAACAGTATCTTAAACTACACATAAAAGACATATATAATCAAAGTGGGATTAGCTTTTACAGTGCAAAAGTCTTTGATCGCAAATGGAATAAGAGCGCTAGAAAACAGATGACTTAAATCATTTCGAGTTGTGCAGAAATTTGTGGTCCTAAAATACATATTTAAGGGCAGATTCGATTGTCCGCAATGTACCTAAGAACATTGTAGGCATGCTTATCTTTACTGTTACTACGGTAAAAAGAGTTTCACTCGCACCGCTATGGGGCGCGAGTAAAAATCAACGTTACAGTGTCAAAAAATATCCACGCGAGGTGTCTCACTGCCGTTCCGTAGGAACCTGGTGCGGATGTTTAGGGAATTGAATCTGCCCCTAAATGTGTGTCGCGATATTGCACATTAACTAGTTTATTTTGAGTTGCACGTATGGTAAGATAATACATGCACAGCAATGTGGACAAGAGGACAATCGCTCTTGCTTTTAGAACATGAACTAAAAGAAGGTTGAGACTTATTTCAGTACTACAATTGCAGTGCACTCAGCTGTGTATATTCACTGTACCTCACAGTGGTTTAAATTTTGGAGGGACATCACGATTCACGGACTGCAAAAAGGGCAGGGAATAACATGACAGTGGATGAAGTTATACCTAAATCTGTCCATATGCGGGTGGAGTTTGGACAGAATTGAGGCAGGGTTTATATGTCCTGCTTTCAGGACTCTAAATGTTGGAAGGTGTGCACCAGTGTGTACATATTTTCTGATGTTTTGAAGCTCTTGAGACTCCCACGTGCTTCCAAATATAAGCGCTTCCAAATATAAGCAGCCTTCACCTCTTGAAGTATATTAGAATATGACATCTGCATCCCATCCATATTTATGTGCAGAATTAGACATAGCCCTTGCAACACCCTGATCCAGCGATGTCAAGCCAGCTCCTCCCAGCATGAGGAGAATTAAATGCCCCCCCACCCAACATATCAGGACACTTTTCAAGGGACTATCATACTGCGGCTCTTACGCCTTTACTGCAGCACATTGCCTTCAGAGCGCACCCCCCTCACTTTTCGTGGTGTACTTTCCTCTAACATAGAGAACAATGTGGGCATATACCTATGGGGACTCCTTGCATTTGCTGCCACACTGCTTTCATGCAGCGGTCCACCCTTCGTGCTCAGTTTGGGGGTTCTTAGTTTTTATGGACTCTCCAGACTTTAAAATAAGAATTGTCCCTTGTGGCTACTCGCCACGCACACCATCATGATGGGGGACCCTCAAATGATGAGGAACACTCCTCTGGTGCCTCTTTATTGTGGGGCCTCTAGATCCCCCAATGGTGTCGCAAACTTGTGACCTTGCGGCACTTTTCAAACACCCTTCGTCCCGGGACCAGGGACCATACTTCTAAGTTCCTGGCATGCACCGCTCCTCTCTTAATAGCAGGAAGCCTGAATCACTGGACAGCTGTGATAGGCTCTTTTGCACCACTGACTATTCCCACTCATGGTGATGTTACTGTTCACATCAACTCACCTCGGATCTTCAGTGCCCACACCCAAAGACCTCACATGCCATCACTGGTGGGGTGTGTGCGCAGTACCTTTGTACCGCCACAGGTGTTACAAACGAACAGATGAAGTGACTGCACACAGCTGGAGAAGAGGAGGCTTTGTTACACAGCACAATTACACTAAATCTAATTGTCAGCTTTCGGAGAAATATATTTCTTTTCAAAAGAGTTTTTGAGTGGGCAAACGTGGAGGCATCATCATCATTTATTTATATAGCGCCACTAATTCCGCAGCGCTGTACAGAGAACTCACTCACATCAGTCCCTGCCCCATTGGAGCTTACAGTCTAAATTACGTAACACACAGACAGACACACACACACACACACACACACACACAGACTAGGGTCAATTTGATAGAAGCCAATTAACCTACCGCTATGTTTTTGGAGTGTGGGAGGAAACCGGAGCACCCGGAGGAAACCCACACAAACACGGGGAGAACATACAAACTCCACACAGATAAGGTCATGGTTGGGAATTGAACTCATGACCCCAGTGCTGTGAGGCAGAAGCGCTAACCACTGAGCCACCGTGCTGCACTCTGTTGGCATGGGCACGAGCACAGCTTTCTCAGAATGCAAACAGGAAAGATTTTTATATCTGTACTGCAGATGCGGGAGGTCGCCAGCGGCTTGAGGCACAAACAAAGCACTCGGTGAACAGATGTAATTAAAAGATTAAAACTGACAGATCAGACACATAAACGACAGATTCTTCATTCTTTCATTACAACGAGAGTGTCAAAAGAGCAGTTATGTGACAATCATTTGTGAGGGGGAAGGTCGGACAGTGCTTACATACAACATGGTATGTTGGCACCCGGAGCACAAAGGTAGGACACATAAACATATTATATTATCATTTTACCTTTCTCTGGGCTCTCTGAAACCAATATGATCTTCTCATGTCTGTCCCACCCCCTCCCCTTATTTTGTGATTATTCCTGAAGCCACATTGTGAAAAGTATTAATCTAATAGGGGCACTACTGCTGCACCGGTGCCACTCCGCACGTCACCTGATACCCTGTCTGTAGACTTTGGAGAACTACAATTCCCATCATTTCTTGTTTACTGAGTTAGATTTATTTTGCATTCTAAATGCTCTGCTTCAATAAATATAAATGCCCAGAAAATAAGAATAGATTGTAAATAAATGTATGTGCATCGGTGGTTGCAGCTTCACTCCTATTACTACATCAATGTGTATTAGCTCAACACAGCTGCAAGATCCAGCACATTGATGTACACAAGCAGACGCAAGAGCACACTGAATGAAAGAAATATTTTTTTTATATCCCCCCATAAAATACATTTATTAGGATGTTCTTCTTTTCTATTATACATAAAATACATTATTACAGTTGCTCCTGATACAAACACATGTTCTAGCTGCATACATAGCTGTCATCACTAGTAATCAGCACTTACACCTGACCTGTAGCTGGTGCAAGTGATACAACAGAAAATCACGTGCCTGAGAGATGCCCAAAGCTTAAATCGGATGTTGCTGCATGTGCTCCAGCTGGGCACATCCTCACTGTACACTGACTACCTGCATACGCCCAGTCTTCTCCCCATTCCGCCCCTGGAGCCGTACGCTGTAGTAAGGGTCCTCTGCACTCGAAGATGAATTGGACGTTGCTGCGTTCTCTTGTGTATGGTTTGTTTCTGGGCATTATGCAAAATACTCAACGTATCAGCATTTACGCACCTTAATGATTCAGGTTCTTTGTGTTTGTGAGCCAAAAGTTGACAAATGTAAGTTAATATTTTTAGAAGGTAATAAGATGCATACTTTAATATTTTAGTAATAATAATAATAATAATAATAATAATAATAATAATAATAATAATAATAATAATAATAATAATATTTTAAGTAGATTTACTATCACACTTTTATATATAATTTTCCCGTTTCACCTTGTGGGTGACCTTGACACATTCTACCTTTCTAAATGGTTACCGCATTCCATACAGCCTAATTCTGCAGTTCTCACCTTTTTATTTATATGACCCTCTTAGTATCTTATGTTTTTATTCATTATCTGGATAAGCCATATCGGGAGGATGATATTGCAGCATTGTAAAACAATAATTAATTTATGCAGATTTTACATCTTAGGGGGAAGCTGCAGAAACCTCCTTTACCATTTCCGAGTCATTTTGTTTATTATCCATATTACTACTAATGTAAACTTGCTTTAAGTGCTACTTAATGTATTTTTTATTAAATTCATATACACAGATGATAAAATGATTACAATTATTTTTTTCTGCTTGTTTATGCTGAATATTATTTAAACCTTCTCATGTGCATGAATTCCAACTAACTTCTAAGTTCCCCACTGGATTGCAGGGATTTGTTGTATGCACTAGTTCTAGTCTACTAGTTGTCAGATTGTATTAGATCAGTGTTTCCCAACCCTAGTCCTCAAGTGCCCCTAACAGTGCAGGTTTTCCAGGTGACCAGTGATATAATTATACCACCTGTGGATCCTTCAGAATGTGTCAGTCAGTAATGATCACACCTGTGCTCCAGCACAGAGATATGGAAAACATGTCCTGTTAGGGGTACTTGAGGACTAGGATTGGGAAACGCTGTTTTGATAATAGTAACATACAAATACATTCCAGCAATGAAGAACAATCATTGTCAGATTTTCTACCTGTGCACACCAGCATGTGTTTTGTATGGTCTACATATTGTTATTATTGTTATTAAATCTGTTTATATAGTGCTAGCATGCTGTACACTGCAGCACTTTAAATAATTGGGAATAAACACAAAATTAGGTCATACTTGCCCACTTTTACTCGTTGGCTTCAGGAAGATCCTGGGGGAGGTGGGCGGGCGGGGGTGGGGCTTAACAAAACACTTAATTTTGGCCCTGCCCCCTAAACGGTTGTCACAGCAGGGGGTGGGGCTAAGATGACACAATATTTGTGTCATTAAGCCCAACCCCCGACACTTATCTATTGAGGGGTCGAGAACCGGGAGTTTGCCCTGCTCTCCCAGCAGCTCGGGAGGTCTCCCAGAAATGTGGGAGTCTCCCGGACTCCGGGAGACTAGGCAACTAGGCGTTAAAGAACAGCAGCTAATTAATCTCTAGAGACTGAAGTGTCTTTTACATTTCTGTCTCCATTACTGTAGTCATGTTGTCTTACCTGTCAGTCTTTGATTAAATCTTGGTCTCCATGAAAATGGCCACCTCCATAGGCATCAATACATGGAAATAGGACTCAATTTCTGAACTGTGTCATCATCCACAGATGGCGAAGCCAACCACGTCTTGTACTGGCTCAGCATCAGGGAGAATGCCAGATTCTTCAGGGAGTGAGGGAGATCACCCCTATTTCAGGGAGTCTCGCTGACATTCAGGGAGAGTTGACAAGTATTAATTAGGTATTAGCAAGCCGACAATTAGAGATTAAAGGTCACTGCTCACAATCTTATGTAACTCTTGTACCAATGCTTACATTAGGTTATTGGCAGGGCAGGGGCAATGTAATACAATTTCAGGTGCTAGGAACTATAATTCCTAGCATTCCTGGACTGCGAGAGGCCAGGAAACGACATCAGAGCTCACCAAAAATTGGAGCTTTGGCGCAAAATTGACAGAAAGGAAAAGAAGATACGCTGGAGAGTAGCCACAGGCAAATCGCTGCTTCATGTTTAAGAGCTCTAAAGGGGGTGAGAGGTGCTGAGAGTCTGCACAGTACTTGAATACTGGAGCTGATGGGGACGACAGAGAACACAGTCAGTGGGTGTACTGTGCTGTCAGAGTCTTAGAACCAGAGGGAACAGTAAGGAGATTTTACCACTCATAGAGACTGTGAGAGATGATTCAAGCATGACACCTAGGCAGTGAGCTGGATGAATATGGCTAATTGTTGTTGTCATATCTGCATACAGCTGAATTCTGCCTCACAGCACTGTGGTCATGAGTTCAATTCCCGACCATGGCCTTATCTGTGTGTAGTTTGTATGTTCTCCCCATTTTTGTGTGGGTTTCCTGCTCTGGTGCTCTGGTTTCCACCCACACTCCAAAAACATACTGGTAGGTTAATTGGTTGCTAACAAATTAACCCTAGTCTGTCTCTGTGTGTGTGTGTGTTAGAAAATTTAGACTGTAAGCCCCAATGGGGCAGGGACTGATATGAGTGAGTTCTCTGTACAGCGCTGTGGAATTAGTGGCGCTATATAAATGATGATGGTGATGATAAGAAGCTTATTAGTTTTTGTAAAGGTATAGACAGAAAAGAGCGGAGGGCCTAGGACCATCCATTGTGACTCTCCAAGTGATAGAGGAAGCAGAGAGGAGACAGAATCAGAGAAACAAACACTAAAATATTGGTATGATAGGTTTGGATGAGAACCAGGACAGGGCAATGTCCTAAAGGCTTACAATTTATTGACCACCATAGTCAGTGCTGTCTCTGTAGAGTGTTGGGAACAAATGTCTGACTGAAGAAGGACCACTAGGTTATGTGAGGAAAGGAAGCATGAAAGCTGATTGGTCAGCTGATCAAAAGGATACAAGATCTGAGACTTATGAGAGTTATTGCATTTTCATCATTAACCAGCAGTTTAACACAGGTAATAATAGTTGACAAACTCCATTTACATACATGGTCAAAGCACAGATTGCAGTTATAGAGGTCAACAATCCTCCAAGCATTCACATTTAGTGTCAGATCTGGGCTCACAGTGTGTTCCTGAACTGTATTGACTGTTCCATTCATCTCTCTACAATCAGTACCTAGAAACTCATCTTTCCATATGTTCAATTTATTTCTTAGACTTCAGGTCACAAAACGATGCAAAACACTTGTAAAATTGCAATGTTTTATTTATGAGCTTTAGGGGAAAATGTCTTTGTACAATTGCACATTAATACTGTTTCCATACAGAGAAATGAGAAGAAAGTCTAGGAAACTGTTGTATATTTGTTAACTATAACGGCACATGGATATGTAGTCATAAATACAAGTTTTATTACAAAAAGCAAAGCACTAATAAATGTTGGAGAGTAGGAATATTATAGCATAAATTATTCCCCATTTGAAAATAAAGTCGTTTTTTGGATACAAATCGTCTTCTTTTATGTGCAGTTTGTAAACCATGTGATTTACTAAATGCCAAATGCGCAGATCATTCATGTTATTTAGACATGGTTCTGATTATCCAAATTGCTCAAACACCATCCTGTAAGAACTATCTGGCCTTTCAGAGCGGAAGTGAGACCATTATCAATTATGGGGACAATAATAACGTATTTATTAAGGATCCAATATTAATTTCTAAATTCATTACTGTTCTATATTAATGTTTAATTGTATTATAGCTGAAACATTAATTTATAATTTTATTACGGGGGTAATACAACTTAATTTATACTGGGTGCAATAATTATTTATTTTGTGACAAGGACAACCCTCATTATTTCGTAATGGGGCTCCATATATAGTGCACAACTGTGGTACTACAAGTGCAAGCAAGCTCTTGCAACCATGTAAAAAATAAACTAAAATAAAGTAATTGCCTACACTCAGTTTTCCTATCTTAACTTCTTGTAGAGTTTGAAAACAAAATTTCAAAGAATATAGTTTCAATTAATGTTCCCGTATTGGTCTAAGTTTGAGCAGATTTTGTGTTCCTTTTTACTGTAGCAAACTATTTTTTGATGAAGAGAAACGTTTTTATGTTGTAAAGTATTTTTCAATCAGAAAATCTGATAAATGAGCAAGTCACTTCCTATCAGCCGGTTACTTTGTTCTTTAAGGACTTTCTATATTTTAGTAATGGCATTGCATGATTTTGTGCCCACGGCGAGCCTCACCGAATCCCCTGGCTTGCTCTATATTAAGGACTGAAAAGAAAACATCAGAATTGATGGTGGCTTTGGTGACTTTCACAGAGTTGCGGAGATTTTAAGTATGTGGTCAGCAGCGTCTATAAGAGAAAGATGGATGATTTAAGTAACTTCACGTTGTGCTATGCAATTTGTTGTGTATCGATCTCTTTTTATATTTCATATGTTCAAACAAGACGGTCTTGCTTAGTGTCACAAGTTTTCATATTGGATATAAACATTGTCTCTGTGTATTTGAAGTGCAATAAGAAGACTGCTTGCAGAAAAAAGATGAACAGGAAATTCAAGTCACAACATGCAAAACTAAATTGATAATCCCATACTAATACAAGGATAACAGAAGCTATGGCTTATTCATGAACACTGCATTTAGCTGCAAGTTTTGCACTGAACCTCTGCTGTTATATATCTAGTGCAAGGTAGACTATGAAAGTAAATATATTGCACATACAGTATATATAATGTTAGTTAATGACCAATGAACTATTGGGATATAGTGATGGAAGGTGGTTAAGTAAAGATGTACAGTTCTGAATACCATCACCCTTTTCAAAATTTCTTTATCTTTAAGCTAATTATAAAAACATATTATTATTTCTTTTGTATTCTAAATATTTCAACAGATAAATAATCTTATTTAGATTTATCATATTAATACAGAGGCACAAGGAGTTTTTAGGTATTTCCATTGGGAAAAATTAAACCTAGGATAAGAGGACCTGGACATATATTATAGGATTATAATAGATATAACATGGAAGCTTAGTATGTATTTTGTGAAGCAGAAGATTATCCATAGGTTGCTTAGACTATAATGTCCATCCCGGGAACTCATAAAACAGCTGCTGTAGCAGGGTAAATCTATTAGGATATTTCATATCTAGTTGGCTGCAAATTGAAGCAATTGGGTGCTCAAAGCAAATTACTGATCCTGGTCAACATCTGCTCATCCTATGACTGATCTATCACGATAATGATCTGGAATCATGGGATTTGCAATCAGATGATCAGAGGTATTTCAACGCACCGGTTGTACTTGATTTAACCTGGTCGTTTGGCTCCAGGGCCGGATAGATATGTCACATACATGTGTAGAAAACATTGGACATACTCTGTGATCGGTCAGTTGCCGGATCTGACTGTATTAGGGCATCTTGACTGCCCACAGCACTTATCTGTAGCATTACGGTGAAACTAGAGTTTAGGAGACGACATGAGTTCCCAAAAATTAATAGACTGGCTCAGGGCCATCTTAACAACATTATGGGCCCCTGGGCAAAGCAGTGCACCGGGGCCCCTAGATATAGATATAGATATATAGATGTATACAGATACAGATATAGATATAGATATATAGAGATAGAGATAGATAGATGTACTTGCTCAGTGACCCTTGAAGATTTTTTTTTCAGGTTTTTTTCTTTTGCAGGATTATTTATTCTCATTAAGAGCCATGCCTATGGGGCCCCCTTGCCAGTGGGCCCCCCGGGCAGCTGCCCATCATGCCCAATGGAAAAGATGGCCCTGGACTGGCTCAGTGTTATAAGTAATCTCTCCTGGTCAAGTCGGCAGAGTTCCAGCTGGTCCCCTTCTGACATCTGAAACCTTCAGCCATCCAGGTGTGTGAAACTATAAGTCTGAGAATGCACTGTGGGCTTATTGTGAATATAACAGTGCAGCATTTATAATTTGAGTGTGCTATGCTAAGGCATCAACCCAGATCACTCCTTTCTAGGTATAGAAGAATACGAAAGGCTTATACATGGAATAAACAGGCTGTCTGGACCCTGGTCTCTCCTATTTCGAATGAAGTACTGTGTATGAGGATTTTATTTTATAACTACTACAAAACAGAACGGCCACGTTGTTGCATCCAAGATGGGGTGTGAGAGTTAAAAGTAGGGTTCAATAGTTGTTCCAGCCCTCCCCCCCCTCCAGGATTTCAGAGCTCTGTTACATTACACTGGGCCACGATTAAAATGTGTCTGCATCCACTGTGGTAGCAGTTTATCTCTTTCACCCATGACACTAAAAATGTCAGAATTTTTATGCAAACGTTACAGTAAAAAGAGATCTTTTCAGTTAGCTCAGAAAGAGATCACTGTCTTAATGACTTTACAAAGGACTTCATATTTAGAGGCTGCAAACCAGGGGAAGACTGGCAAATTTTATCTTGGGGGTGTAAGACTCGACTTGGCAGCCTGTTAGGAACATTTTAAAGAAAAAAAATTCAGGTGGCCCAGTGACCTAGCCTAAGGTAGCCCACTATGGGCCCGGCCTGGGGGCGTGATGCCCCCCCCCCCGCCTCCAAGCCCAGCCTGCCCCTGCTGCAAACCACAGATCACAGAGGACCTAGGACAAAGGGCCACCTGCAAACCCCAAATCCAATTCCTGGGCTACAGGTGGATATTTAGGACAAACCATATACATATAGCTGTAATTTAACATCCACAACGAGAGGTACTAGAGGTACCAAGAAATTTTGCCCACAACCCACAGTCTGATGACTGAAATGGACATTTTCTCAGAATCACCTCTTGTATTCAAATCTAAAGATCTTTCACAACCCAAAGCAACAGATCCCTCATATATATCATGTGCTCACATATTTTGTACAGACAAAATCCCCCATACCCAATTCATCAAAGGGATGCAACAACTTGCACCAGTCAATCTCTGCCTAATAAAACACATAAGATGCCGTATTGTGGTCTGCACGTAGGAGGTTTGGGACTATAAACAGCCTTACTGTGGAGTACAATAAAACAGACACCTCAGATAATCATTGGTTGGGGCCCCAACTACAACCTAAAAAATAAGAAAGTTGCTGATCTAAAATTAAATTTCAGGCCTGAAAATATCTGGGAATTTAAAATATTTATAATCCATGCAAACAGGTTTAAGTTAGTGCTCAGGATTTATGGCTAATTATCATTCATAAAATCTAATCTGACAGCAGCTCTTTATTATGTTAAATAGCTATGGGGACTCTCATCTCTTTTGTGTATCAGGAACCTGACACCTCCTGTCTACGTTCTGCTCCCCCCCAAATGTCTGTTGTTTATACCGTCTCTATCTAATTACATTTCAGAAGACCTTTGACTTCAAGTCTCTGTATGTATATACATATAATTATTATTATTATTAATATTAATATTAATATTATTATTATTTTTGTTGTTGTTATTATTGTTATTATTATTTATTATTATTATTGTTATTATTATTATTGATGTTATTTTTATTATTAGTATTATTATTATTATTATTTTTATTGGACTATCATCATTAAATTGTACTTACAAGTGTGTTAGATACTTCATTTTAATACCTATTTGTTCGAAAACCTTACCTTAGTTTTAATTTGTGTTGTAGTCCTTTCATGCTTTCCTCCCCCATGCCATTCCTATGTACTCTCCCCCCTTGTTACTTTCGGCGTCTCATCCTCTCTGTTACATTTCACATGCTAACGCTGCATAAAATATATTGGACGTGATAGTTACATTGTGTTTCTCCTCAGCTGCAGTCGCTGGAGTTGTGAGTAGACTGTATATTAATGACAGAGCTTGGAACTAGCTGAGCCTTGTTCATTTCTAACCTTGCCACTTCATAATGTCACACAACGGATTTCATTACATAACCATCACTAAATATATCCACAGCCCGCCACAACTGCTCCTGCAACTGGCACGGCCCTGTCCCTGTTAGCACAGTATGGCAAACAATATGTGAATTTATTTCTGCCGCAATAATGGAACAGATGTCTGTCAAATAGAAATGAAATTACATTGAGGCTGGGGTAATTTAAATAAACAGCTGTCACTTTATGTAGAGCTGCCTCAGCTGAGTTTTGATTTATGTGTTTCCGAAAAGCTCAGTGATACATGTGTAGGAAAGTTTCAGGATACAGATTTAGAAAGTCAAATCAATCAGTTCTGGAGCACAAACATACATACGGTATGCAGATTTATCTAAGCTGCGGTACGTGGGATGGAACACTTAATCGGGACCTGACTTCATGTCTTCGTGGATCAGTGATGTCACTAGTTCCTTGTGGGTTGATAAACTGGTCTTTGTTTCAGCAGACAAACTGACTCTGCTATGTGTAGCTGGTGGGTCGAATTTACCATTAATGGTTTCTATTTTGCATGCAGAGACATTTCCTAAATGAATATCACAAGGAAAATCCGTACTGCTGATTAACATGTAATCCTGAATGCTTCCCTGTGTTATGCATGCTAGACATATGTCTGCAACTTGTGGACAAGTCATTTCAAAGAAGCTGAAAGGATGATATTTGTTCCATATAGAGTTGAGTGAGACATCATAGTCTTCCTTGTTAATTGTGGAACCTACTTTGGTGAATTGGATTGGTTTCAGGATCTATAACGAGCTTCAGTTTGAGGAGCAGAGAAGAAGTGAGAAGAGAGGTACATAGAGGAAGAGAGAGGAAATTAATAAACATGGAGGAGAGAAGAAAAGAGCAAGAGAGAGAGAGAGTGGGGAGGAGAAGATATAGACGGGGAGGAAGAGAGAAGAACAGAGAGGAAGAGAGAGGAAAAGAGATGATCATGGATGAAGAGTAAGAGGAATAAGAGAGGTAGAAAGAGGAACAGGGATGATTGGATATGGGCAGGGAGAAAGAGAGAAGAAGAGCGGATAAAAGAAGAAAAGAGAGGATATGAGAGGACCAGGGAGGAAGAGAAGGAAACATAGATGAAAAGAGAGAAGAAGAGAAGAAAAGGGAGGAGAAGAGAGAATCATAGAGAAGAAGAGAGGGTAAGAGAGCAGAGAGAAGGAGAGTGGATCAGAGAGGAAAAGAGAGAAATAAGTGAAGAACAAGAAGGAGAAGAGAGAAACAGGAATGAAGAGATGAGCAGGGAAGAGAAGAGAGGAGCAGAGTGGAGAAAAGCGAAACACAGAGGAAAAAAGTGAAGCAGAGAAGAAGAGTCAGGAACAGTGAGGTGAAGAATGGTACAGAGAGGAGCAGGTAGGAGAGGAGAGGAATACAGAGAGCACCTGCCATTATACAAAGTTGTTTTTCTGCAAAGCTGTTTCTATGAACATCCGTTTAAATAGTAGCATGTTACTGAATAACCTGAAAGTTTATGTATAGGAATGAGCAGTATGAAAAATGAGAAGAGACCTTAAGAACTAGCGGAGGTGTAGAGAGTCTGAAGTGTATGTCTATCCCTTGGGATGTAACAGACAAGGAACGACATGATAAATGTTAAGATTGCAATGCTAGCTCACATTCCAAATACTTGGAAATCTGAAAATATTTGGCTGTGAGGGAAAAATAAAATCTGAGGCTAAAACAAGGAAAATAGGTTTTATAATATATGCTACATATTAATGTCAACTTACTGCGCTCAAACACTCAAAACAATCAAATTGTATACACACATAATTTTAAAACATTAAACCCTTTTGAAATATTTACTAGAATCAATTATTAAAATGCTATGTAAACATGACGGTAATTTAAATTATATGTACAAATAAAATAACTTCAGTTTAATCACTCTTGTTGGGTTGGATCAATCTATATTATAAATCCGTGTGAAAAGGATTCAACACTTAGCATGCTGATTGCTTGTAGCTGCAGCATAACTCATACGCCTGCTTGTTATACCGTCACTAAAATCATCCAGCAGCAATTGGTAACCATTATCTGCCTCAAAAGGATAAATGGGTTAGCCAGTCATGCAAGAGATAAGAACATCTGATGACACATGTTACAGCCAGGTGCTGGGACAGCAAAGCTTCATCACTCGGCAACGAACAGATGCACAATGACAAACTTGATAAAGCGCTGAGCACCAAGAAATTGTCAAAATTCGAAACTTCTCAATTCTTGCAAATGACATGCAAACTAAACTCAATGGAATGTTAAGCAGCCTTGGGGCTGGGAATCTGATATTTCTGCCTTACGAAATTATTAAGTAGCACTTATGTAAAAACGACACAAAAGAGTAAGGGTTTAAGTGATACGTGAAATATGCAATGTCTTTGCTTTGCTCAATAAACCCACGCTTTTGACACGTGATATTGCATTCTAAGGCTTCCTTAATGTGCATTTTAAACAATGAACCTTTGACATTGAAATACACGGCATGTGAGAAATATGTTTTGCATTTGTTATTTTACATTTGCATTAAACTTTTAATGGTTTATTCTTAAACTTGCCTAACGTTTTTAGCTTCCGTGAAACTTGATCATTCTGTACATTACAGGCCTCTCCAAAATCATTCTCCAATACAGATGAGGAATGGAATAGAAGATACAGAAAGGAAATACCCCAATTCTCTTAACTTATGTGATCATGTTTTTTTCGAGGATGTTCTTCATATGAACAAAATTAGTCATTTAAATTGGGAGCACGAGTTATGTAGAATATTTGATGAAGTGCATTAAGGCTCTAAAGCACAAAGTCAAGTGCCTGCTTTCACCCCTACATACGACGTAACATGCCCTTGGTATTTTCGGCCTCCGCTAGTCCGCCCCCTTCCCTCCCCCATTCCAACTCTCTACACATAGAGAGATGCAATGAGCAGATATTTCGGCATAAGACATAGTTTCATGGGCAGTGCATTGTGTGCAATGATTTTCAACTCTACATGAACCTCTTTCTTCATAAATAGCCCTTATTATTGCTTCCCAAAACTCTTCTCCTCAAGAACACTGGTAAAACCCACAGCTTCATATAAAAGCTAATAACAGCGGATTCAGAGTAACAAGATTAAGAGGAGTTCTAACCAGAGAACGGACAGGAGGAATCTAGGGAATTGCTGTATACAGTGAATCACCTCTCTCCACTGCTTCTGTATTACTCTGATGAAAGGCTTTATCAAGTAAAAGATTATGTTCATAAATAATTAAAAAATAATATATGTGTTTTCAATAACAAAGTATATTAGACCATTGCTGAGATATTATATTTATTTGAAAAACAAATTCGGTAAAACTGCTACCTATAATGGCCATTTAGGAACACCATTTTTATGTATGAAGTCATAGCTTTGGTCCCAGCAATTTATTATCCAAACATAATACAATTCTGGTAAAATATGTTTGTTTTTTTAAATAATGTTTTAACTACCCACACTTGAAGCAGATATAATATTTTACCATAACCTCCTCTAAATAGTTTAATTTAACATCTTGAGCAATGCAAACGTGTCCCTATGAAATTACACCTGCTCTCTACTATACTTTTCTATACTAATTTAATATTTATTTTAATTTAGGCAAACGCGCACAGTTTTGTTACATGCAGACAGTAATATTTTATTAACTCGGTTCTATGTTCCAGTGGGAATGGGCTTAGTTCTGAAATGGCTCAACACTGTAAATTATCATATCATTTCTAGAGGGTAAGATAAAGGACAAATTGTTTTATTCTGCTACAACACTAAGGTATGTTACAGAAATGCAACCTGGGCATTAAAGTTTTAGAATATTACAGTATTAAGACTGCTTTGTAAATCTATCTAATTTCAATGTGCTTTATACCTTTCTGTAATACAATTCAGCCTCTCCACATAGGTGCATTTAGTTTCTAAGATATTAAATTTTAATGGTGAATGACTTAGGAGACATAGTGGTGCTGTGTCGAGGAATCCCAGATATTACATTTATGAAAAATATATAGCTGTAAGTAAAATGTAACTCTATCTAACACAGTGTGTCGATTAGATTAAGTATCAATTTTATTTAAGTGCTCGCTGCAATATCAGCGCTGTAGTTGTGAATTTAAACATGTACATGGGAATGTAGTGGGAGCTACATATTATCTACCATGCCATGTAACATGGTTAGAATACAGCATTCTTCCTGGAGAAACTCACAGCAAACACATTCTTTAAAGGGAAACAATATGGATTTTGTTTAATTACCAACCCTTAATTAATAGGATGATTCACAAATCATTGTTATTATTTGCCCTGCTGTTTTGTGGTAGAAAAAAGCAAATTAAAAGTTTTATTAGTACATCTACTTCTCCCCTGATTCAACAAAGACTGCAAAATGAACGTATTGTGCTTTTTTATTTTTTTAAAAAAATGCATGTACATCAGGCATACGCACCTCTGTACTCAACAAGGAACGGATTTGACGATACGTTTGTCGATGAATACGGGTCTAGGTCCGCTCTGCTCTAACACTGCAGGATACGTTCAACAATTATGTGGAATAAAAAGTGAGATACACAGCACCATCATTATTACCCAGCACTTACACCTAAGGCTGCCATCAGAAATTGCTGGGCCCAGTGCAAATGAAACAGGAAGGGTCCCCTCTCCTCGTTGCTACACCTCCCCCTCATTCTTAACACACAAACACACACACACACTTATCCCCCTCCCCATCACTTTATCCCTTCTTCTTTCCCTTTTCTTCACCAGTGACTGCACAGGAACAGGAAGATTTCCAGCACTGTATCTGCTGCAGACACATTACCTGTCTGAACATGATCTAGCCTCTAACCTATAGAGATGCGATGCAGGCAGCCTGTGCGGTCCGTGCATAGGCTGTCACATCGCATAGTACTCACTGCGGCTGCATCATTCATTCATAGAATTGTACTACAAGCTGTCCCGCTCATTACTACAAGCTGTTGTACAGTTTTCTATGAATGAATGAAAGTGAGTATTATGCAATGTGACAGCCATATGTACGGACCGCACAGGCTGCCTGCACCGCATTCCCACTGGACCACCAGGCATAGGAAAATAAAAAGATAAAGATGCAAAAACAAATTGGTGGTCTGCAGTGCTGGCCCGGGCCCCCTGGTGAGTCCAGGACCCATACTCTAGTGTCCGCTGTACCCTCTTGATGGCGGCCCTGCTTACACCTGATCTGTAGCTGGTGCAAGTGATATGACTGAAAATCACGTACCTTATAATGCCCAAAGCTGGAATCGGATGCTGCTGCTTGTGCTCAAGTTTGGCAACCTTTACAGCACACTGACTATGTGCATACGCCCGTCCCGCTCCATATTTGAACTTGTAGGCTGTAATAAAGGTCCTGTGTGCTTGAAGATGAATTGCTGATTGTTGTATTCTCTGGTGTATGGTGCACTTGTGGTGATGCGCAGAGCGATATTTAGACAAAATACTGCACGTATCGGCATTTACGTTGCTTAATAAATCAGACCCTATGTGTATCGAGTGAACTTAGCATGTACTAAATAAACGATTGCTAGAATCTGATTGGTTTTTCAAACCCACCAGAAAACTCTAAGCTTGATACATTTACTCCCTGGAGATGCTGGGAATTGAAAGTGTTATTTTAGATGAACGTAGGTGACACACATAAAGAACTTTTTACATATATATATATATATATATATATGTAGAAAAATGTATAGAAAAATTATATAGAAAATATATAAATTATCCATTACATTAGTATAATTTTTGTAAAAAACTATATTTGCATGCCTGACAAAACCATTTAATTGATCTATGCCTACATAAGTTTCTCATGATCTTTAACATCTAAAACGCAATGAATGAACATGTAAAAGACTACATATTGATAGGTGAGTCTTACCCCTGTAGAAGTGATTGGACCTATCATGAAACGCATACCACCACATGTTGTGTTTCATCAGAGGTCCCAGTGCATTGCTTAGAACGGAAGTGGCTCTGAGTTGCTGTACAGAGAACAGAGAGAGTGGGTACTTTTCCTTTAAGCGGTTCGACTGTAAATCCACTCTGAAATAAAGATAATTTTTTGCATCACATTCTGTACTGCTCTTATATCTCTCATTGAAGTGAACAGGAACATTTATTTACATTGAGCCTGACATTTAATATACAGAGAGCATTTTATTTATTTTCTCTTTTTGTACATATACATAATTTTTCCAGTAGAGCCAACATTAAGTTTACTATTTCAGATATTCACTGCAACATACCCTGGCAGGCAAAACTGATACTTTTTAAACAGTTTGATATAATTCAAGATTTTAACAATGACTGGCTCTTCTTTTATGTGTCCATCTTCCATTGTCTCTCTTCACTCCAGCCGTACGACACCACTGGTAGCTGCACAGAATCATCAGTCGCCAAGATCTGTGGTGTTATTGGCTGATAATGCTGCTGCCTTTTAATAGCCACACCCACTTCCCCCACCAGCAGCTACAATCGTTATCCTCCTACCATATGTGTTCCCCACCTCTTAGATTGCAAGCTCCTTTGTGCAGTGCCATCTTTACCTTATGAGTTACATGCTTGTATCATAATCTCCTCAACGGACCACACTGCATAATATTAGCACGTTTTATATTAGTATTAGTATTTTTAGAAACTTAGTGATGCAGAAATATTAAGTTCAAATGATGGTATTTGTTTACCATAAAACAGCAAGATTATTAAAAATTGAGGGATATTAATGAAAAAGCAAGAAGAGAAATGTCCTTTAAGATTGCAGTGGGTGAAATTTGAATATTTTCTACACTGTCTCTGCAGTGATCAAACTGTATATGCTGATGATTCTCATGACGTCTGTCCACATTTCCCAAAGAAGTCGCCCAGACGAAACGCGTAAGGTCAAAATTTGGGACTTACCTCTACCTGGAGTTTGGATCTTTTCAGAGTGTATCCGAGATACTTTTTTTCTGGCCAGAGACATTCCCCGACTTTGAACATCTTCACTAAGTAATCTCTACAGATACGCCCTGATGTTATTTTGTACGCATGTTGCACTAATGTTTTTTATTTGGATATTACATTTTTTGTTTTTAAGTAGAAGTCCGGCAGTTTACTCTTTAAGAATTGTTTATATTTCTTTGTCAGAAGCTCTTTTAATATCATGTGCTTCTGCACCTTGACCTTCTGGAAGTTCAAGTCCCCTACGGGTCTTTGAAGAGGACACCTGGAATCCTTAAACATCCAGATAAGCTACATATTTGTTTTATTTTGGTACATGACTTACAATTGCACCATTTATCATTATAAATGTGTTTATGTTTACTACACTATGTTTGGTGCTTCTGTTTACTCGTATGGGTTATATCTGCAGTGACATTGGGCAATTAACCCACTATTGCATTGTGTGGTCCCAGAAGGTGTGGTCACAGAACGTGCAGTTTCAGAATGACCCCAATGACTGATGATTATCTTATCGGATTATTATTGGACATGTTGGTAAATGGGGTTGAAAGATGACCATACAAAGGCCAATAGTGGTCAACTGCTGTCATGGTTGGACCACACTAACAGACCCCAGATCCACTTAATCAGCTTACATGGATAGTAATGTGTGTGGTCGGTATAACAAGAGAAACCTGCTGAGGGCTGCAAACAGACCCCAGCTGAGGAATCCAATGTCATATATTACATTAGATTACATTGTAGTGAAGGACTCACTTAAGATCTTTATTAGGTTCAATGAAATTGACACAAAGCCAGTAGTTGTCCAATCAGCTATTGAGCTACACACAGTAGGAACCAGTGACACCTGACAGCCAGATTGTTTTGCTTACTGGGAGGGTGAAGGAAGGTTTTCCGGACTGCATATAATTTGGGAATTATTTAAATATGACTAATAAGAAGAATCATCATTTACATTCCACTACAAGACAATTACTGGAAAAGGAAAGAAAATCACGGATCATAGATTGAGCATCCATTTGAGTCATACAATTAGTCTTTGCTCACATCTCAGATTTATGGTTAGACTCACACATCACCGACTAAATACGTTCTGGTTTTTACGTTTGATGAAATTAGTTTGCCTCAATCATTTCTGTTTATATATTTAAAAAGCAATCGCTTTGCAAGAAATTCCTGATACAAACGAAGTTTAGCAGCTGAATGCAAAGCAAAAACATGTTAATCTTTGTTTTGCTCCTGCTGCAATGAGTTTACTACAGAAAATAAGGTGATTTTGATGACAAGTAGGAGGTGTTAATGTGTCCACGGTTGGAAACACATGGAATGATCTGATTCATTTTCAGGTGTGTGCAGACACTTTGAGAATAGCACCTTTACCAAAGCAACATCTGTGAACTTCAAAGTCTTCACACTGTTTCACAGCCTCTGGTTCAACACTTAGTCATTAATAGGAACATTTCACCCACGTGAACATTTTTTAGAGATTACT
This sequence comes from Mixophyes fleayi, assembly GCF_038048845.1. Taxonomy (NCBI): domain Eukaryota; kingdom Metazoa; phylum Chordata; class Amphibia; order Anura; family Limnodynastidae; genus Mixophyes; species Mixophyes fleayi. The sequence goes on from NC_134410.1 coordinate 3,974,073, forward strand.
TGTGCAATATAGACTCCAGAGTTCTACTTTGCAGATATAACCTATCGGTAATAGTGTGCTATATATAGTATCTAATAGTTACTGCTCCTATTGTCTTCAGTGGGACAGCCATGAAGAGTCCTCTCTCTATGGCCAGTGCACTTATGTTGCCAATATCTTGCCAATGTCATCTTTGACAGGAATTTCAAACCCGGTGACATGGGTAGACTGTATGATATCTGAGATGTGCTACCATACACAGCATAGCTAGTATTCAGAGTCATGGGGGTAAATGTATCACATGCACACTAGATGCCCTAGTAGCTAAACCCATTCATAAGTAATGGTGGTATATGGTGCTGCAGTGGGACATCATAGACCAATGTCAAACTCCCAGCCAATTACCAACATGGAGGAGCAGCCAGCAGATTCTCCTATCAGCGGCCATCGCAAATCGAGAGGGTGAACCACCACTTACCTTGTATTGAGTGGAGTGGACAGAGTGGCATCTTCCCCTCTTGGAATTGTGGCATTGGGCTGTGACATCAGCTTGGAGGATGGAGGAGATTGTCCAATCTCCTATTATGTTAAAACCAACCCTTGTTACTGTTAAATAAACTGGAAAGCTTGGGATTATATTCTAAGATGGTTGAATGGATAAGATCTTGGTTGCAGGATAGAAAACATGGAGTTGTAGTAAATAATGACGTTTATATTTTTATTGGTGACATTGCAAATGGTATTGAAGGGAAAGTATGCAGATGGCACAAAGATATACAACAGGGTAGAAATACCAGGAGGGGTAAAACAAATGATTGGTGATCTTGGTAGACTAGAGGAATGGTCAGGAGCGTGGCAACTACAGTTTAATGCCAAAAAATGCAAAATCATACACTTGGGTCTCAAAAACCCAAAAACCCAAAGGCTGAATATAGTGTTAATGACACTTTAATGGAAGCTACTGAGGAGGAAAGGGATCTAGGAGTCACTATTTCAGGTTACTTACAGGCAGGTAAGTAATGTAACAAAGCAATGAGGAAGGCAAGTCAGATAATTGGTTACATAGGGAGAGGAATAAGTAGCAGAAAGAAAGTAGTAATAATACCACTGTATAGGTCATTGGTACGGCCTCATCTAGAATACTGTGTTCAGTTCTGGAGGCCATATCTCCAGAAGGATATAAATACATTACAGACTGTACAAAGAAGGACAACTATAAGGGTGTATGGCCTACAGCACAAAACTTACCCGGAGAGACTAAAAGATCTTATTATGTATAGTTTGGAGCAGAGAAGGGAAAGGGGGGACATGATAGAAACTTTCATATATATCCAGGGTTATAACAAGGTGCAGGAGGGAAACATTCTACAAAGAAAGAGAAGTACTAGAACACGAGGACATGTACTGACACTGGGGGGAAGTAGACTCAGAGGAAATGCGATAAAATACTACTTCACAGTAAGGGTAGTGGAGAAGTGGAATAGCTCCCATCAGAGGTGACAGAGGATAATACAGTAGAGCTAATTAAACATGTTTGGGATAGACATATCCTTACATAGAAAAAAGGAGTAAATAGGGTTTGAGGTTACCATTGGTGAAAATATGGGCAGACTAGATGGGCCCAGCGGTTCTTATCTGCCATCATGTTCTATATTTCTTTGTTAGTTAGATAAACCATATCAGTTGTTCCCCTATATACTGATTGGTTTAGCCTTGTTTACAACTTAAATCAATCATAAATGAGAAGACACTTTCTATATATTACATATGGTACTTTTGAGGACAATTTTTAATGAGGACAAAAAAAGCCCCTTTAAAAGTATATAGATGAATCCCAATACCCTCCAGTTCAGAACTAGGGCAAAATAATTTTCTTTATGCACTTTGGAGAAAATCAAAGCACACCTCTGCATTTATTCAGAGACTACCCAGATAAATGTGGAATGGTCATATGAAAGCTCCTCAGATTGTACCCCCATGCAATAACTGTGCTTTGTAGCACAATATATTCAAATAAGACCCAAGGGGTGGATAGAGAACATTTTCTGCATTATACGCTCTCTTTTCCCTTAAATGGACTAGCTTTTCACAACTGGTCTGGACGGAACAAAAGCTGGGAGTAGCTCTATACTTTAAATGTGTTCATCTTTATTTTTTAACAGCTTCTAACAAATTGGCCCTAGTCTGTGTGTCTGTCTGTGCGTGTGTGTGTTAGGGAATTTAGACTGTGAGCCCCAATGGGGCAGGGACTGATGTGAATGAGTTCTCTGTACAGCGCTGCGGAATTAGTGGCGCTATATTAATAAATGGTGATGATGATGATGATGATGATATGCCACATTTGATACAAGAAACTCAGATATCCATATAATAAAACGAAATATTCACACACACAAAAGTGACACATGTAAAAAACAATCTTGATGCCCCCTTATCATCAGACTGAAATAAGGTGAGCATTATTTTAGGGGAAAATAGCCATTAAAAGAAAATATCAATGGGAAATGTTCATCTTAAAATGTTTGCAGCCTTTTGAATTGACACTTTTACTGTTTCCATAATGTAGATTTACAGCCGTTTTCCAAAAACCTGAAAAAGTTGATTCAGACTTATATAACAGGGTTTGTTCCAAAATAAACTTTGGACATCGACCAATTTATAGAAGGCGGATGAATAGACATATTTGCACATAACATAAGTATATTGCAGGTGAACAGTTTTGCTCTTTATTTAATGATCTTATTATTATTTAAATGAAAAAAAAAAATAAGTAAGGATTTTATTACCGTGTAAATAAACAAGAAAACTGACTTTTCATAAAAAATTCTTTGTTACAAAAACGACTGTTTTATTTGTAGCTATTGTTTTCATCGTCATTATTAAACAATCTGTTTGCTGTTTAGCTTTTTTGCTTTGAGTAATTAGTTCTGCAGTTCTCTCGAGGCTTCTGAAATGTGATACAAACAATTACTTTTATACTTTCATGCGGCATTTAGTAAATATGTTTTTCTTTATTACTTAGCAAATGATTATATTTGGCACGTGAAAATCGAACACAGCTATTTTATTCCTATCACCGCCGAACGTATACAGACACGACCTCGAAAGCAGAATGTGTGGTCTTCTAAAATGAACTAGTATTTTTCAATTACTGTGTCAGCTATTAATACGAGCTGTACAAAGCCAACTGCTTACGTTCCAGTCAGTACTTAAAAAGAAAATTGATTACACTTAGTTTCTGGATCTCAATCTACGGAATGTGTAGGCTGTTTTTATGCCAAAAGGACCAACATCTGTCTGCTGACTCAGGAGTATGCCTGTAAGTGCAAGAATACAGTAATCCTTCAACTTCACTTTCTTCTAGGGCCGTTCACGAAATGGAATAAAGCTAATACTGCATAGTTAGGGCAAGAGAGATGAGCGATGCATTGTCTGGAAAATATATTGGAAAGTTTACCATGCAATAACTATCAAAGAATCAGCTAAGAGAAGGTAAAGGTGAGAACAGTGATGGAGCCCCCCAGTGGTACCATTGGGTATTGCGGCTATTTGGCGTAGCTGGCAGGTGGGGGTTTGACCATTGCCTGCACCCATTGTCATGTCAAAATACATAGCCTGATGCTCCACCCATCCAAATTTTGCTATGGGGCTAAATTATTTCTGTATGATATTGGGGCTTATTTAATAACTGGCGCAATGATTGTGCAGTAGCCCGTAGCGACTAGTAAGATCACTACTTTTGCAGTATAGGGCAGGCTAATGAAAGCTGATCTGATTGGTTGATGTAGGTTACATCACATGTTTTGGTCATACATGGTGTACTTAATAATCACTAATACCACAGGTCACAGATTGTCTAAAAAAAGGGACAACTAAACCCCAACACTTAAATATTTAAATATGTAAGAATTAAAGTGAAACCTCACCTTCAGACATTACTGGAATTAAATAGAAATCTGCCCAAATGATTAGGAGGACCTTTAACATTCAAACAGTGGAGGGAGCCATATTGTAGGTTTGTCAGCAGACAAATAATTTGTTAGGAGTCAGGGGCATTACTGAGACTTGACTAATATTCCTCAGAACTGACTTACCGTATATACTCGAGTATAAGCCGAGTTTTTCAGCACATTTTTTGTGCTGAAAAGTGTCCCCTCGGCTTATACTCGAGTGATGCTCCAGGACCACACTGTTTTACTCTATACCCCCGAGTTTCACATACCGCGCATGCGCGGCCAGCAGCGCTCATCTGAAACAGGTAGCAGAGAGGTCACACAACGCAGCCACGTAGCTGTCATTATGACAGAATCTAATAAAGTTATCTTGAGTTTGAATCCCGCCTCCTTACTCCGTCGAACAGAAAGAGGGGTAATCTCTAGGAGATTAACGGGACTCTGTAGACTCACATCGTTTGGAACAGTGGACGTTATCGTCTAAGGGATTGTGGGCACTGCAGACAAGATCCTGTGGAGAATGGGACTTTACAGTGGCGGGGTCTTGGCACCGGACGAAATTGAACCTTCATAAACATACATGTGAGTAACGGATGTTACAGTTTTTGGTTTACTTGGCTTGAAGACTTACAGTTGCTAATTTGATATATATGGAACGAGAGTGTTATCGGAGAGGTGTGAATACATTACAGGCTGCAAAAGTCGATATGGAGTAGAGCAGAACGCAATTGAGGACTATTCTATATGTGGACACTGTCGATGTACATGTATCATTTTTTATAGTATAAGTGAGTTTACCCTTTTGTTGGGAGGTGTTGGAGATTGGCTGAGCGCTGTAGTGTTTATCCATTTGTATTTATTAAGGAGGGTGGGCTCTCCTATGCAGCTGCACGCCAATTCTCTTGTAAGTAGATAGAGTCAGTGCCCATCACCTTAACCCACAATCCCGCTGCTTCTAATGAATGTGCTTCCACTGTAGTGGAAGCATGGGGTCTCAGCTGAATGTATAAAAGTAATGTAAAAAAAAATTACCAGTAACTGCTGCATTTCCCTCCCTAGGCTTATACTCGAGTCAATAAGTTTTCCCAGTTTTTTGTGGTAAAATTAGGTGCCTCGGCTTATTTTCGGGTCGACTTATACTCGAGTATATACGGTATATTTACATGGTATTGGTTTGTAGTTACGTTCTCACGAATTGGTTCAGTTCACAAAATGGCTGCCCCCACTGTATGTAGGGGACACGTCCAACGTAAAATTTGCGAAGGTGGACTTCACCTTTCATGTAAAATACATTGATATATCTTGGATATGCCATGGCAGCTAAAAAGCAAGATCCAAATCCAACAGCTGACATTACATGTCATATTTTTATAGCAATGAAATTGTTGACGTCACACTTTGTATGTAAATGTGCACCCTTTTATAGGAAGTGCATGGAATTAAATGTCAAGATGGTGGTATCTTGAAATGGGGAGAGCTAAGCAGGTGCTTGTTGCTTGATGCCCTTGGGGGCCCCACTCTTTCTCCCTGGGTGCCAAGTGGAGATTGCTGTATACTTAGTTGCCCCCACCCTAGTTTTGACTGACCTATGTACCATATTGAGGTGTTCAGTGGGAATGAGACTATATGATACATTACCTAATTGGAGGATTAAGTAATTGAATTGTGAACAAGCAATGTTTAAAACACTCCCTCAAAACTCAATTTTCCACACTTGGGTTCTATCCCAAGACAATTCCCTCCTCACGTTCCATTTGCCATTTCACTCCACCTCTATCGTCTTCATTGGTACCCTAATCCACTTAATGTTAACTCTCAAAAGTATGTGCTTTCTATATCCTGTCTCCTTTTTCCTCTACTCTAGTTGTGTTTTTTTATGTAGTTCCTTTCTATATAGTCTCTTGCATTGATTTTTATTGATTCTATTGTTTCTCTAGTCGGGTGTAGTACGTTTTAACGGTGCTGTAAACACCAACAGAGTTTATAGCGACAAAACCAATCCGAAATATAACTCACAGAAGTGTCAAAAATACAGACTTAAGTATGCACAGACACGCCACAGGTCCGATGTTAGGAGATCCTCACACTTGAAAATTACGTCACTTTGAACCGCGACTTGCATATTTAAAGCGGCAATGTAAAGGATCCGGCGTAGGATCATAAAATGTAAGTATGAACTTTAATCTTAACCCTAATCCTAATGGTATGGTAAAGTACCATTATAATCACCATTATACTTACATTACATGATCCTACACCAGATCATTTGCATTGCCACTTTAAATATGCAAGTCGCGGTTCAAAGTGTCGTAATTTTCAAGTGTCGGGCTCCCCTCGCATCGGAACTGTGGTGTGTCTGTGTATGCTTAAGTGTGTTTTTGACAGGTCGCTGTGTTATGTTTCGAAAAGTAATAAGACTCATTCTTTACTCGATGCATGACCACTAGAGCTGTTCAAGCCGGCAGTGGTACCATTCTCGAAAGTATTTGGCAATTCAGTTGTAAAATTCAAAAATGTGTCTAAATTTCTTGAATTTTAAAATAATTGAGAAAGTGGAACCACAACATGTTTGCAATCAGGCCCCTCCCAAAAGGGGGAGCATTGACAATTACCTATATATGTGAAGAGAGGACAAATAGATTTTTTAACATTTAATAAAATGAAATGGACTGCATTACTGCATACTTGTGGCTATCGAACAATCTTTTATGTCCTAAACACAAAGAGAAAATTGTGCTTCGTACGGACTCAATTTGCCATGTATTGGCAAAGACGGCTATGATAGTATAACCGCAACGCCACCCTTTTGATTTTCCATTCACAGAGAGACATTCAATTTATTGTCTGTCAATAAAAAACAGATGTTACAAGAATTCATGAGGTTTGCCCAACAGTGCACTAACTTAATACAGGCAACATCTCTATGCTTTAAATGTTCTGTTTCCCAGTTGAACAGTGCTTAAACAAAACTTGCCATTTCTTTAATAAATAATAGTGACTATTTGCAGAAATCATATGTAATTACTAGCAATGTAAATAGATGAAAAGATATAATTTCTCAGGAAAAAAAACACACATTTGCTACAATATCATTCTTGCATGTTATTTAGAAGATGACTTTGCAAACTTTTTAAATAAATATTTCTGTGGAGTTCAGCATATTTGGATGTGACAGTTTTAAAGATGAGGAACTGAGTTAATATGTAGGAATGATCTACTTTGTATCGTGCTTCATAAAGTAGTTCGAATTAACCTTTGTATCTGCTGAACATTGCTGTTTTCTGTGTGACTTTTCAAGAATATTTTATATAAGTGGTAATTTTAAATAGGCCAAAACATCTTAAATTCTATAATCTCATCTTCTTTGTCGGAAACAATTAAAACGTGTAGCAATGCGTTCAAGCAAAACTGGCTCTTGATAGTTCCTTATGCAGAATATTTAATATTGGAGGTGATCTTGTATCTATAATTTATAAATGGCTAAGAATATACAGAGTACTAACAAATCAGATGAATATAACACAGAAAAAAATTAAGCTGCTCCAAAATTTCGTAATACAGGCATTGGATCAACTATATGCTTATGACTTAGGGTTTCCGAGATAAGTTGGTTTCTGTATTTGGACCACCATAGATAAAATGTACTAAGTAACATTTAACAATTGCCCCTGCTGCATTAACCAGCCAATGGAATTATTTATTTTAAGAGTAAGTGATCCTGTAATAGGAGGGGCTTAAATAAATATGTTTGTATTTTTTGATAACGCATTAAGAATGAATTAAGAGATCTCATCAATAAATTTTAAATACAATGTTAACAATTCTTTGGATTGGGCGAAAGTACTTAAACCAGTGATTCCATTAAATAAATCAGGTGTGTGTTTAAAACATAAATCACTCTGGCAGGTTATAAGAAGAATATTGATATATACCATTTCTCTTGTTTTATTTGTTTAGGCTGCTGTTAATGATTTGTGAATCTGGACTACCGTGGAAACCACAGTCACATGGCACATGATTTAGTGAGCAGAGATGCTTTGGATCACCCCTCTGAGCTCTGTATGGACTGCGGTGTCCTTCTCCTCCATTACATGACATGATGAGAGCTGTGAGCTTGTGTGTGTGTAGCAGACTGTCTGTGTTTGGCAACCATTTTTGTTAGCCTGAGAGCTTTTGAAAAGGAGATGATGAATTGTAGGAGGATACATAAGAAAAATGGGATGCCTAATGATACTTGCTATTTAAGGAATAATGATAAATATTGTTTCTATCTTTTACTGTCTGTTGTTTAAATTCCAGGTTGGTTAAAGATGAGAGCTCCATCCTTAATTACTGTTCGTTGACATATGTGGTGCCTTGGATCCTTGTTACATCGCACTATAAACACCACCAACAGCATCTTAACTGTCACGCTAGTCATTTATTTCATTACTGAGTAGGTATTCCTGCTGACGAATTAGCAATGCCCTGCGAAAAGCATATGGTCTCTTCCTGGTGAACGTAATTGAAGCTGTGAAACCAGCTAAGAAATCAAAGCAATTCGCAACTAGTTACAGTACTTAACTCTCTCTCCAAGCTCTCTTTCAAGTGCAAAAGAAACATTATAAAAATTAGATTATTTAGGACTTAAGATAGACTTAAGATAATAATGCTCTTTTAGAACATTACAGAACATTATAGTAACAATGATAAATATTGCTTGCCACCTGTTCTAAGGATAACTATGAATTTCACTCTCGTGCTGCAGAGACTGGTTAAAGCTCATATGAGTTTTAATTCAGAAGATCCTGACACTTCTTTGAATTCTCCAAATGGTGGAACTATCGCCAATGTGGAGGGTACAGCCGAAACAGGGCTCAAAGAAGAGGGGTGATCTGAAAGACGAGCAGGGGCCAAGGGAGGGTGAACTCTGTTCCACCCTTAGTTTCTCCTCTTGTTTTGGGGATCAAAAAGTATTCTATGCTGCTTTTAGAGTTATGGAAAGACTTGAACATGCATTTTGCTTCCCATTTGATATTTCTTTCTACTCCTTTGTTCCTGAGTCATATTTATCTTGGTTTGATATATTCTTTGAGTGTCCTAAACCAGAAGAAGGTTGTTGCACAATAAAGAACTGAGAATGAGGAATTTATTCTACGGGTACTGAAATTTATTCAAATGTGAGAGATTTGCCACTGGTAAATAAATTAGCAATTGGCCCTGATTTGACAAAAATATACTGACTAGACAACACTGAATCATTCAGACAATCACAGTGCACTGAAGATAAAAAGAGCAATCAGTAACCAACAACAAATTCCATAGGCCTAGTGCCTTATAAAAGTAACTTACAGCCCCTTGGGCATTCGTTCTTCTTGGAGTATTCTAGCGGAAAATCTTTGCCGATGCACAATGTTTGGGATTTTTAATAGCCCACACTACTGTACACTTGTGCTTGTGCACTGCTTTTCACTTAATTTTTTCATACATTTTACACCTGGCCACCTCAAAACACAGTTGCTTTCTGTACATGCCATTAGCATCATTATTTATCTAGGTGTAGACTGTGATATCAAGAGACATACTTCTGAAAACATTATAAGCAATAAATAGGCACTTTTTTGCCGCAATGGAAAAAGAGTCTAGTTGTTAAGAAACACTTAGTTAAACTCTTCAGTCATTCATACCACAACAGAAGGAAATATATCAGATAAAAGCCTCAAGAGAAGATCTGATAACAATCCCAAAAAATCTGTGTGATGCAAACGATTTTAAAAGTACTGGTTGAAAAACTACCAAATTATGCAACTTGTACCATAATGGGTATTACATTATACTAATTTGGAGCAAAGAAACTGTGGAGGCATAGTGAAAAATGCTTTTGCGCGCTATTGTGCCTATTTTTCACCCAAAATAGTTTCAGAAATAAAATAGGAAATAACTTACTAGATTTAAGACATGGCATGAGAGAAGTACACTTTGAGAAGGATGGCACACTTCAACCTAGCTGGCTTACCTTTTACTAAGTAAGGCAGCTGATTTAAACGTTTCTCACATAACTCTCACCCCCACCTTAGGAGGTTAGCTGTCAGTCAGGAAAGAATCTCAGAATGACACAGGGCTTTCGAAGTGAGTTATCTATCCATGACATATGTTTGGCATCTCAGAGGGCATGATTCTCACATCTGCTCATTCTGCCTGGCTGGTCAGGTCTACATCCTCTGTATACACAAACTCCTCAGAGATGCTTATCTGTCCCTGGGCCTGGCTAATTTCAAAGACTCTTTGTCCATTGCACAGGTTACTTAGGTCAGTCAGCAAAGCACACATTGAGAGGTTACATGCAATATACACATTGTCATACATGAATATTAAGGGAAAATGCCAATAATACACAATCGTCACACAGGGGTACATTAAATACACTATATAGACAAAAGTATTCGGACGTTTGACCATTACACCAACAGGGTCTGTAATGACATTGTATTTAAATGCATATACTTTAATATGAAGTTGGTGTCGTACAGCTATAATAACTTCCACTCTTGGAAGGCCTTCCAAAAGATGCTGGAGTGTATCTGTGGGAATTTGTGCCCATTCATTCTGTAAAACATTTATGAGGTCAGGCACTGATGTTGGACTAGAAGGCTTGGTTCCCAATCTCCATTCCAGTTTATCCCAAAGGTGTTCGATGGGGTTGAGGTCAGGGCTCTGTGTGAGCCAGTCAAGTTCTTCCACACCAAACTAATCAATCCATGTCTTTGTAGTCCTTGCTTTGTGCACTGGTGCACAGTCCTGTTGGAATAGAAAATGGCTTGCCCCAAACTGTTTCCACAAGGTTGGAAGCATAGCATTGTCCAAAATGACTTGGTATACTGAAGCATTAAGATTGCCCTTCACTGGAGATAAGGAGCCTAGCCCAAACCCTGAAACACAGCCCCATACCATTATCCCTCCTCCACCAAACTTCACAGCTGGCATAATGCAGTCAGGCAGGTAACGTTCTCCCAGCATCCGCCAAACACAGACTCGCCCATCTGACTGCCAAACAGAGAAGCGCGATTCATCACTCCACAGAACACGTTTCCACCACATTTTTTTATCACAAATGTGTGCAAATGGAGACTGCATGACTAGGTGCTTTATTTTATGGCAACAATCTGATTGAAACACCTCAATTCAATAATTAACGGGTGTGGCCAAATACTTTTGTCCCTATAGTATATGCATACTTACAAAATAATATGGATCATGCTAATGAATAGGCTCCCTAGGTACCATAATTATTAAACTCTGTGTCCTCTATATGCAGTTGAATTTCAATGTAGTTCTTGACTTATTCAACTGGGGTAAATGTATTAACCTGCACTTTTTGCAAGTCGACGATATTCTGCAACTTTGAAGGGGAAATTTAGAGTGGCAATAGCTTTAAAGGCAAGTTTTGCCTTTAAATTTCCCCTGCAACTTCGCCGAATATTGGCGACTTGCAAAATTCACAGGTTAATACATTTACCCCCTGGAGTTAACTCTTAACAAGCTGATTGTGTTCCTACAGATTAGCTCCAGGGGCGCACGCAGGATTGTCAGAGGAGGGTTACCCCCCCAACCCCCCCCAAAAAAACAAAAAACAAACACACGAGAGAGCTGCTGCTCCGTATCGGCAGCGCTGTCCTATACAGCAGCCGCTGCGTTGTCAAAGAAGCGTCCGCCGCGATGCTGTATACAATACAGCACCGCCGCGGACGCTTCTTTGACAGCGCCGCGGCTGCTGTATAGGATAGTGCTGATATGGCGGCCACTTAGTTAGCGCGTGGGGGGGTTTCTGGAGACTCAGAAACCCCCCAGCGTGCGCCACTGAGCTCAGTTGCGAACGTGCTATAGAGACATAGGGAGAGCAGTGAAAGAAGAAGTCTGGGTGCCATGGTGAAAACTGTTTTAAATATAAATGACAACATTTGAGGATGGCAGAACAAATAAGAGCTTGAGTGGACACAAATTTTTATTTGCATTATTTTCATTTCTCATTTACATTACAAAAGAGATTGCAGAGTAAAGTTGATTAAAGCGCTCCCACACTGTAAATATGTATTGGTTATGAACTTTCATTAACGCTGCAAATTATCAATATAAAAACGCATAAGGCAAATGAGAATCGACAATCAAATTTTCTCTTATGCTTTTTATGACTTTGATGAATTGACTCCTCATTAGGGGTCACGATTGTTTTATATTGCATGCATAATTTACAACAATATAAGGTGGTATAAACATTCAACTCATTTATTGTAATTAAAAAAGCAGAGAAAAATGTCGAAATCAAAACTCACTGAGACTTTGTTTTATTTTAGCCCAAATTATTAGTTCCACATGATGTGTAAAATACTAGTTTTAAGCTACCAACTGTTTAAAACGGGAACTGAATGTGAAGCCAGTGAAATTGTGTGAGAGTAATTGTACAGCCACAGTGCATAATGATACATTATGAGTAACACGTCCAATAGAGTTACAATAAAGTTGTACAGGAGTATTGGACTAGACTATATATGGATCCTAATTTTCCCTCGGAAAAAAACAGGAAATGTGGTAGCAAGTAAGGGTGTATGGGTTAGTGGGCCACAAAAACTGGGCTGTGGGAAGGTGGGGGGTTGAGCATGATTCAGGACAGTTCCCAACTTCAGCAAAAGGCTTACAAACCTCATTGATCAGTTTTTGTATTTTTTTTTTGTTTCTCTCCCCAACTAGGGTAGTCTGAGGTTTTAGTGAACAGCCCAGAGATGTTTTGCTAAATGACCTGGCTGATTACACAGGTCTGCAAAAAAAAATATTTTTTGGACAGCTGTTTTGGTTTAGTTGACCGATTCTTGCGTTTTTTGGTGCACTGAATCCAAAAATGACAGCCGTTTTGTCCTGGGACGTCAGGTTTTCGAACGAAGGGGGGTCATCGATTAAAAAAATCTCTTAATGCAAATATTTTATTTACATGAAAAATATTAACTCATTTGCACAGGTGACGACAAAATTAACACCACACTCAAGTAAATTGCTTGTGAAATCATCTTTTTTTTAAACTCTAAACTTCTTTTTGAGCTTTTCCTCTTGTAGGTGGCTTCCGTAAGATCCCTGTACAACATACGGCAGTAGTCAGCCATCATCGTAACACTCCATTTCCCTTGATACCTTCTTTCCATTTCTTTTATATCTTGATGGAAACGTTCTCCCTGCTCTTCACTCACTGCTCCCAAATTTTCAGGAAAATAGTCAAGGTGTGAGTTGAGAAAATGGACTTTTAAGCTCATGGAGCAACCAAGCTTGTGGAACGCTTTCAACATTGTTTCCACCATTTCCTTGTAATTTGGGTCCTTTTGGTTTCCCAAAAAGTTTTTTATGACCACAGTAAAGGCAACCCACGCTTCTTTTTGAGTTGGAGTCATTGAACTGATGAAGTCTTTGTCGGGTATGAGTTTTCTAATATCCGGGCCAACAAAAACCCCCTCTTTCAGTTTTGCCTCCGTTAAACCTGGAAACTTGGATCCCAAGTACTTGAAGCATTCGCTATCTTTGGGAAGTGCCTTAACTAATTGCTTCATTAATCCTAATTTTATATGGAGTGGTGGTAATAAAACCTTCTCAGGGGGTACCAAAGTATCTCTGAGAACATTCTTTTCACCAACAACTAGACTTCTTGGTGGCCAATTTTTTTGCTTCCAGTGATTTTGGCGGTCTCTACTGTCCCATAAACATAGAAAACAAGGGTATTTGGTGTACCCAGCCTGTTGTCCCAGCAGCATACACAATACTTTTAAATCCCCACATACCAAACAGTTTTGGTTTCTGCAGTTTCTGCTGCTTTTTCACCATGAACTCTCCACATATGAAACAGAAACTGTCAGGCGAATTTACACACTTTCTTGGAGGCATTGCACTAATTTTGAACCACACAGACAATAGCAGGATGACGATTGAAATGAAATACAAGATTGTGAAGGAATCAGAGAACAAGTTAATGCATGAAAGAACATGTCCGTGCAGGCCCTAGCAAGCACACTCAACAATGCAGTGATCACCATCAGGACCAATAAACATGTATTTTCATGTTTTTGGGAGCACTGGCAGTGAAAATAAATTTGTTTTTCTATGTTCAGTTTTTTTCCCCCAAGTATGATGAATTTGAAATTTAGCGATTTCCAGCTACCTGTTTGACCAAGGCACATTTCGATTGTGAAAAAACCTGACGTCCCAGGAAAAAACTGTGGTCCTTTTCAAATTCAGCGCACCAAAAAACATAAGAATCAGATAAAATTATGAAAACTGCTTTTTGGTTACAGACATGTGTTATTTAATTATGCACATGTTTAATGATGTCATGTGTTCCATCTTATATACGTGCCATGATATGTTCAAAATCGCTTGACCGGAAGATGATGTAGTGCAGGGTTGGGTAACCTGTGACACTCCAGGTGTTTTTGAAACTACTAGTCCCAGCATACCCTTCCAGCAATAATCTGCTATATATTAGCAAAGCATGCTGGGACTTGTGGTTTCACAACACCTGGAGTGTCACAAGTTAGCCAACACTGATGTAGTGTGTTTCCTGACGGCTGCCAGCTGCCAAGTGGTGGCTGAAGCACTTCAAGCACCGGCTACGAGGAGAAGAAATAACAATATGAAGAAAGGGACCTCTATTTGCATGAGCTCACTGATACGGTTTTCAATTTTGAACTCAAAAAACAGTAATTTAGGACATTCCCACAATATATGTAGGAAACAGCTGTACATCATGAGCCCGCCCAACAGAGATCTGTGGTATTAAAGTAATGTGTGTATGATCTAGTTGTTTCTAACCTCTATCCACTCCCCATTGGCCAGTGTCCAGGGCCGGATTAACCATAGGGCTAACTGGGCTACAGCCCAGGGGCCTATGGCATCCAGGGGGCCCTTGAAAGTGCTCAGCAGCAGTATTGATCGGTCGGGGGTGGGGGCGCCCCCCGGTGCGATCAGTGCTGCTGAGCACTTTCACTGCGGTCCTTCCCCGGCGCGCTGTAATCTCCTTACTGCGGAGATCTCCTGAGTCTCATTCTCACGAGATCTCCTCAGTAAAGAGCGTACAGCGCACCGGGGGAGGAGGAGTTAAGTGCCGGGGGGATGGGGGGGGGCGGCTCGGATCACCGGGGGGGAGGGGTGGATCAGATCATGGGGGGGGGCCCTCACGGGGAATGGAGGCCCCCTTAGCCCAGGGGCCTCCATTCCCTTAATCCGGCCCTGCCAGTGTCTTCGCCAGACTGGCCTCCCATTTCAATATGTGTGGGTCTTTTATTACAATGTGCGGTACAGTAGGTTCTAGATACAGGGTTGATAACAGACCTTTTGAAGAGGCTCGACAATGGCAGAGACACTCCAGTGTAGAGTGTGGTCTATAGATAAGGTCATTTATGCAGTCTTTTGAAAGCATCTGATCTGCAATTATGAACTACAAATTTTGGCAGGGACGTTGAATTTTTGCTGTGTCTTAATGAAATGCTAGAGATAGAGTGAAAAATGTAATACCACCAGCCAGCCAGAGACCAAAGGATGCTGTGTGTCATCCTGAAGGGACCAGAAGAGAGAGGAAAGATCTAAGAACTTAATGCTATCAGCTTCAATACCAGGGGGTAAATATATCAAGCTGAGAGTTTTCCAGCGGGTTTAAAAAGTGGAGATGTTGCCTATAGCAACCAATCAGATTCTAGCTGTCATTTTGTAGACTGTATTAAATAAATGATAGCTAGAATTTGATTGGTTTTTCAAACCCGCAGGAAAACTCTCAGCTTGATACATTTACCCCCAGGCCTCCATTGCAAGTACTGCAAAACTTGTGTAGCATTATATTATTTACTAGTCTGGAGAGCCAAATCCACCTCCTCGAGTAGGCTGCTGCAGTGATCATAGTCATTTCAGAGGTTGCTGTTTCAACAATTGAGGCTATGTACTGAAGAGATTTAAAAATGTGAGGGTGAACTCAGATTGGACAGCTTTGAAACAAATAAAGAAACCTAGCTATGACATTTATTTTGGCCGAATTAATATGGGCAATCCAGGATATCAAGGTAGTTAGCTTAGTAATTGAACCTGCCAAGTATTCAAGCTTGCAACACTGTCACCTAAGGCAAAGTTGTTTTCTAGGTAAGCTTTAATAGATGCTGGAATATAAAAATGTAACACCTCTGTTTTGTCTGTATTGAGTTTGTATCCTGATAAGGTTCCATGGAATTCAATTTCCCGCAAGAAACTTGGGAGGATCTACTGTGGGTAAGAAATGATTAAGAGGACATTGTCTGCATCTAAGGACATTCTATGTGTCGAAACTCTGGAGAAGATACCAAAAATTAGAGGGTTTAATGGCAAATGGTTCAATACCTAGCCCAAATATAAAGGACGAGACGTATCATCCATGCCTCCTCTCATTTGATATATTGAAGTTCGCTGACATGTTGACTATCCGAGTTTTTACAAGAAGTCAGCGTTATATATTACAAGTGAAGATGAGGAAGATTCAGGAAATTGTGCAATACATTTTGTGTCTGATCAGGCTGTTTCACAGTGGTGTGAAGTTTGGACAAGTTCTGCTATTACTTTGCTATTTGGCTGAATGTCATTCCGCATTTTAATTCATTCTGCTGTATGGATGGGATGGAATGGAAGGCCAAAGTCCACTGATAGAGAGTGAAATTTTGCTGCCGAATGAGGAACAAATAGTTTTTCAAATTCGCTCATCTCTACCTGGGGTGTCTATGACGTCCGACTGCACGGCATTACATGTGAACACATTCTTTGCTATGTTTTATAAAAGATCAAGTTGCTGAAAAAAACCATAAAAAGCATAAAGTTAAAAAAGTGAATAAAAAGTAGAAATAATAACAGACACAAACACATCTTACATAGATATTATATTATGACCAAAATCTTCACTAAACCTCCAACAAAGTACATTTAGTTAACTAAGGAAAGGATCATCGTTAAATTCCCCCCTCTTTTTCTGTTGCTCGTATAATGCCGAAAATATAAAAATGTCAATTTAGTTGCGATACCAAAAAACTGGGGGGCGAAAAAAATCAGGTAGATCTTGGGTAGAGTAAAAAATAAAATATAAAAACAATTCCAGGTGAACAAAATAGTGTGACCTCTTTACTGACAGGATGTCTGCTGTGTGTAAGTAAATAACTTCACCAGAAATCACAACTTTATCTCAAATATCTTTACTTCTCATTAGTTTCTGAAACTTTTACATATATATATTTGTGAATGTTGTTAGCAACTCTGTTTATATATATAAGCTTTTATTTTATGTTTAAACTTCATGGACAGCACAGTGGCTTAGTGGTTAGCACTTCTGTCTCACAGCGCTGGGGTCATGAGTTCAATTCCCAACCATGGCCTTATCTGTGTGGAGTTTGTATGTTCTCCCCGTGTTTGCATAGGTTTCCTCCAGGTGCTCCGGTTTCCTCCCACACTCCAAAAACATTCTAGTAAGTTAATTGGCTGCTACCAAAATTGACCCTAATGTCTCTCTCTCTGTCTGTGTGTGTGTTAGGGAATTTAGACTGTAAGCTCCAATGGGGCAGGGACTGATGTGAGTGAGTTCTCTGTACAGCACTGCGGAATCAGTGGCGCTATATAAATAAATGCTGATGATGGTAAAAGTTCCTTTAAATATTTGCTATATAGTATATATATTTGTTTCTATTATTTAAAGAAATTCATTTTTATCACCAAGGTCACATGACCAAAAGTTCCAAATATTTACACGCCGTACAGCCCCCACCAGCTTGACTAAATCCGTACACAATAATTACAGGATTCAGCAATTGTAATGTCGACTCCTAAATTCATTGGTATTAATTCTCTCTCCTTTCTTAAGCCTCTGACAGGGTGCCATTAATAATGAGATTTTCAGAGATAATTATTTCTCTTTCTTCCGTATGAATTATGAGAATTATTTATACTCTCAATCTTAATATCACAGCTTCAATGCCTAATAGGAAGAATCCACAGGATATGAATCATTCTAAGAACTTATTAAAATCATCTCTATTTTAAATAAAATAAGAAAAGATGAAAAGATTTTTAATGGCGCAAAAAAAAAACTCCCATTGCTCCGGGCCCTGCCTAGCAAATCACAGCTATTTTCATGTGGCTCAAAGCTATTGCCTAATACTTTGATCTTAGTACTATGTAATGTCATAAACGTTTCTGTTGTCCTGATCACTTATAGAATGAGAGAACAGGTAATGAGGCAACAAGAAATGCAGTTCAAATAATTAATAATAGGTACACAAGGGAGGAATTAGTTGTTGCAGTTCTTTTGTTAACAAAATAACAGTCGGCTTCAAACTTAGATGTAATTTAACACCTAGGTCGTAGCCCGAGGTGATAATGTAATAAAACGTGACATTAGTGATGCACTCAATTTAGAGCAGTCTTGTGTAATGCGATAATAGGGTCATGGAACTAGCGCATTACAAATTGCATATATGCCTCAGAAATCATAAACATGACATTTATTGTATAGTAGCTCAAGGATGTTGATACTTATGAATATAAAAACCTATCCAGACGTTGAAAGCCTATTCATAATTCATTCACTGTAATGTGTGTCATTGGATGTAATGCCTTATCTTGTATAGTATGGTTAAGAGCGGAGGGCAGTGAGTATTGAAGAGCAGCTGTCACTACGAATTCAATTTTGTTCGCTTCAGTAGTATATAATAAGCTAATAATATATTAATGCTTTATATTTGCTTTAGAATTGCTTTTTTTGTTTTGCATATAAAATATTAACAAAAAAGTACAGAAAACGAGCACCACTCAAATTCTCTCTCTCCTACATGGTACGAATATCTGTGTATGATTTTTATTCAAATGTATCTATTTCTTTGTAACCATTCTAAAATGGTAACAAAGGCTGTTTACTTCAAATATTATTTTAAATATTTTGAGTCACATTATTTTTGAGTGCACTTTTCAAATTTAGTAGAAAATAATGTAGAATTTTCAATATGTTTATTGTTTTGTTTCTTTTCAGTATATTGTTTTTTCTCATTTTCCTGCAGTAACATATTTCTTCTGCAAATACCAATGTTACAATTGCTGCATATAAAAAACATTTGGCTGACTATGACATCTCTCCATATCATGTTTGTTATGTGATGGGTCTACAGTTACCATTCCCCAGCTGGCACAATGGACAAAAAGACTACGTCTGGGGATAAATGTATCAATGTCCGGATTCTTTAACTCCGCCGAGATCGGCGTCTTCAGCGCTTAAATTTAAAGCGGCGCTGCCTTGTAAAGGGAAACTTCCCTTTACAAAGCAGTGTCGCTTTAAATTTAAGCGCTGAAGACGCCGATCTCGCCAGAGTTGAAGAATCCGGACATTGATACATTTACCCCCTGGACTTGGATAGTCCCTATTGCATAACTTTCTCTGACTATGGCCTTTTTTATTTTCCTAGTTGGAAATATATGGACCCAGTAAGACACCATCCAAAGCATGAGGTGCTGGACTACAACCTCAAATTATTAAATGTAACTAGGTGTCTCAGTTGAATTATAAATGGCTGCTGAACTGTTTTTTGGCCAACACCCCCCTCCCACTGTGAGGCCAGGAAATCAGAACCCCCTCCACATCACAAAATCATGAAAAGGTTACAGTAGGCAGTTGCTCTTCATCAACTGGTTTTAAGTGCTGCATTAACCAGTTTGAGCAGCTATTGTTTCCCTCTGGACTCTGCTAGACTCCTGGGAACCATTTCAGCAGGGGGGATACCATATGGGGCTGGATATCCATCCTACCCATTTACAACCTCTGGCCAGCTCTTAGCTAATCATAGGACTCTTAACTTTAGGATGACTTTGCAGGGTGGAATTTTTCATGGTGAGAATTTTGGATCTGTTAAAAGGACCCATGGGAAATTCTGGGTGGTTGGGATTCATATGAACTTGGAGTTGGAGATTCGACTCTTCCCAGTTCCATCGTGATTCTATCCTGTGATCCTGTATTAACCTGTACTGCGATCCTGCTCTTGTTCGCAAGTTGTAGCAGACAATTGACATTGGAGAAAACTCCACTCTATTGGGAGCTGCTTTGAGCCTGTCCTCCTTGTCCTCCTCTCAGAGTTGGCATTCAGAGTCCCACCATACTGGGGAATAACTTGTGGCCGAGTGTCCTGGACCATTAAGGAAAAGAGACAAGATTCGCAGCTCTGTTGGGAGAGCTATATATACAGCTTAGAAAATAGAATTGTATCTTACAGTGAATCCAGGAGATGCGTATAAACAGTGTATATGAGGAAAGTGCAACTTGACTGAACAAAAGAGTATTTGTAGCTTGTCTGGGAGAAACACATTCACTGCCTGGCTGGGAGACAATCTTCTCTAGCTCACTGGGACTCTGCATTCCCATTTAAAGCACAGGAACTACAGCTTGGTTGGACTTCAAGTAATCTCAGTGTTCCCATCGGAACTGCATCAGCACCAACTTCTAAAACTACACCTTGGCCAAAGAGTTTTCCTATAGAGTTTACAGCTGCTCGTGAACAGTGCCCTGAAGTGATCCTTTCATTTATTTTGACAACTCTGCCTTAGTCCAGTTAGGTAATTGCTATTGAACTGTGTAGCGGCTGCTATACAACTAACTCTGGGATCCTGTGGGAACTCTTGGGAGATCTGGTGATCTTCTGAGTGCTGTTTTAATTGAGTTTTGCTCCTGTTCCAGCTATTGCTTTGCAGTTGTGTTTCTGCATTTCTCTGATAAAGATAGGGTTACATTTTCCATCTCTCCTTGTCTGTGTGATCTAAGAAAGCTAGATATCAGGGTTATCTATTGGGCCTTCACCCCCACACCCTGGTATCATCATACTGTTCAATAGTGGAAATCAGGACACCTGTGACTGTTTTGATAACTTTTGGCAGATGCACCATATAGTATATCTTGTTTTTAAACAATGAGAATAACTCTAAACATCTGTACTTACACAGTCAAATAAGCCCGTTTCCTGAACCTTTTCTTCTCCCACCTGAACTCTGTGTTCCCAACTGAAAATGGGGAGCTCAAAGCAATTTATAAATGAGCATCGAGAGTCAGATCAACCAATAGGCAACGTAGGCTCCTGCCTAGGGCACTGTTTATTACTTGTGTTTTTATCATCAAAAGGAGGAGGGAGTCCAAAGCAGTATCTTGCCTAGGGCCCATTGGGGCTTTAATCATGCTCTGGGATCACACCAATAATACATTTATTCTTATACTGGTGCACACACACACTTTGGTTATTGGAACTTTCCCAGTTAAATCAGTTAGCGCCTACCTCACATTTATGTCACCTGTTTAAAGATCTCATCCTATCGTCATCAGCACCTCTGTAATTTCTAATATCCATATAAATTAAGGTAGAAATTGTATATTTCCATATATTTATGATCTATGGGTGTTGTTTCCAAAGGATATGTGGGATTCAGTTAATTGATATTTCTGTCAGAAATGTCTGTCTCTGTTATTTCTGCACTGTGCAATGTTTATCAATACTCCTGGTGCCATTTGCATTGCCTGAGATATGTAGCTTAGTAAAGTGGTAGTATGAAAAACTCAAATATTTAAATCACATACTTGTAAAACAACATTTATGTGTACATTCACAATAGCAATATATACGAAAAGAGTCACCAACCGGTCTTACTGTGAGATCCTGCCATCTATAATGGTAGTGTATATGCTGCTAAACACTCTTCAGTCTTTATCGTCCACTTGTCAGTGTTTATTTTTATGTCCAAAATTATTTGTACAGCATACATAGTATGAAACAATATTCATGGTTTAAATTTCTTATATCATCATACTTTATGATATTGCTGTATCCCAGGGTGGTCCCGCTACTTGTCTGGGTAATTATTGAATGTGATAGATCCAAGGGTCCTTTACAAGAAGATACCTTTCTGCCCATACCAAGTTTCCTTTGAGCACCATTATAGAAAAAACATTTTGTGGTTTCCAAATCAGCTTCTGTGGGCTATGTTCAGCGATCACGTGATCTATCCATGTTCACTTGTGCAGATTATTGTCTCATCAGGTTTGGTAAATTTAGTGGTTAGGTGTTGTATGTCTCCAAACCAACGCATTTCACCATTTTGGTATTGATTATATCCAGCTTGCAATAAATAGTGTTCCACGCATTATTCATCAGTATCGGCTGTTGTAAACACCACTTTTTTTTTGGATTGTATGATTTGAAAGCCGGTGTCAACTCTCTGTTTATTTGAAGACACTTTGTTATCATACAATCACTGATTCTAATTAACAAAACTATATATCTTGATAAGTATTTGCTAGAAGACCAGTCATAATTTGCTTTACATATTTGTCAGATAGAGTAGTGGTAGATATGATGCAGCTTTACCAACTGTTGTTTTTATATATAACCAATGAATATTGCAGTGAATCCTTTATATTTCAGTTCAGCAAATATAATTTAAATATAAAAACAAAAAGAGATATAGAACCTTGATATGTTTTCATATACGAAGTGTCTTTTCAAGTAATATGGAATAGCTTGTCTGAAATTCCATTAATGTACCTAAAAAGTATTAGCACTTATAATATACAGTATGTATTCCCCTTAGTACTTTTATTTGTATATATTACAATAGTCTTGCTGACTGACTTGTGTTTATTGGCATAGGGCACAGTGGCTCACTGGTTAGCACTTCTGCCTCACAGCACTGGGGTCATGAGTTCAATTCCTGACCATGGCTTTTATCTGTGTGGAGTTTGTATGTTCTCCCCGTGTTTGCATCGGTTTCCTCCAGGTGCTCCGGTTTCCTCCCACACTCCAAAAGCATAGTGGTAGGTTAATTGGCTGCTATTAAAATTGACCCTAGTCTGTGTGTCTGTGTGTGTATGTGTGTGTGTGTGTGTGTGTGTATGTTAGGGAATTTAGACTATAAGCTCCAATGGGACAGGGACTGATGTGAATGAGTTCTCTGTACATCGCTGCGGAATTAGTGGCGCTATATAAATAAATGGTGATGATGATGATGATGATAGGGCAATCAGTGTAATAAGATGTCTCATCTGATATTTGTGTGATTGCTCATTCTTAAATCATTTTTTATATAGAATATCTAATATTACATGTTATGATGAGTTGGTTATCCTCCATTACAACCTATTGATTTCAGGATTACTTTTTATCTAGGAAGCTCCTTACATCAAAATCCAAATTTAGGCCGATAAGCTCGAGAGGTCAAATATCCCTTTGGCCTACTCTCTTGATATTGTCGGTATGACGTCATCCCCTCTCCATGGCCTCTTGATCTTTTTTAATTCCCATAAGTTTAAGGGTTGAGGGGTCAGCATTATGTTTTTTGGGCCTAGTGATTTGATACGCTATATGTTTCAACATGTTTGCGTATATTTCTGCCACGCTCATTCTGTTATTTCTGTGCCCTGTAAGAGTTTTTACTTATCAAGTCAAAAGGTTATGCTTGGCATATAAAGAGCAAAACACTTCTGAGGAACTAGGTCAAGCATTTGTAGCATAATAATAAGATAGAAAAATAAATTCTAAACGGCGTTAAACCACCACCCCCAGAAAAGACAAAAAAACAAAAGAAAAATGTAAAGAAAAGCTGCTAAATTGGGAATATTTCAGGAAAAACAATGGAAAGTACAAAGGGGAAAACATCAGCTCTAAATACTTACTATATCAGTTGTTTATATTTTTATTCAATTGTTTATATTACCTTTTGATAGATGGTCAGTAGTGAACTCTCCTTCATACTGACTGATACAATTGATGTAGTAAGTGTTTGGTGCTGATCTTTTGGTCCTTTATATAGTAATGGAGGCCTGGATTAAGGTTTTTGTAAGAGCATGAATGAGGATCAGGGAGCAGAGATAATGATGCTTACTATTTCCAGTATCCAGTGGCTCTGTATGCAAATGAGAGGGAGGAGAAATATTCAGTAGACCTCTGGTGGCGTCACTGTGCATTAGAGAGAGGTAAGAAAGTCTAATTACAGGAGGGTCTTTTTGTTGTTGCATTATCTTGATAATGGTTCAGCCCTATAAACTCTGTAATATCATTGGCTGTTGGTGGATTGATAGGCTGCATTATGGCTAATATGAATTTAAAATATAAACTTTGCTCATTACTGAACATATCACTTTTGTTTGTTAAGTAGCAAAATAGCAGTTTCTGAGAGCAGTTTTATTGGAACTACTTCAAAATTGGCTTCATTTATTTATCAATTCTCAAAATATGTGAATGTCTAAATTTAATCAAAGAGCTTGTTATATTCTGTACCAACAAGCAATCAATCAATTAACAGAGATTGGCCATGATAAATAAAACATGGTGCTATTTTAGGGCATTTTTAGACTTGTTGCCACTAAGACTTTTTGCAAATATTTGTGAAAATTGAATTTACTTTTTTTGCAGTTTATTTCCTTTTTTTACTTTAAAATCCTGTTGCTTTTTTTTTCTTTAGTCTTATTTATATTCTGTGCACTTTCAGATTGTCAAAATTACTATTCCCCACAAGAAGTCTCATGCGTATGAAGTAAATTCAGTTTAATATGGCTTTCAACAAAGCACTGACAAGGTAAATATAAGGGAATATGATTTGCACTCAGAATACAGATTGCTGACTTGTCCACACAGAGGTTTGGTTCCACATCTGAGGCAATCACAGAATGTGCCAGACAGTGTGAGGATTGTGAGAAAGTTATATATCACTCATACAAAGTGGCAAATTGGTCTCTTCTTGCTCAGAGGAAGTTCAACCAAGTTAATTTCTTAGTATTTAAAATGCTGTCAAATTATACAGAAAATATGCAATAGAGAAACATACAATTGTACAGGTAGATCCAGTTAACTAATTAAACATTGTTATTAAACATGGGCAAATTGCTCCGTATCTTGTAGTAACCAGAGAATTGTTTTCATTAGTTGGGCTTACACTAGATTGTTTGTTGCTTGTATATTACAACATATATATGATTTATAGTAATGTGTTCTAAAGTAGTAATTGGATCTGTATTGGTCCCTATGTATTTTAATATTTTTTCTTAGTAATCTTGTGGAGGGCCTAGAACGTATAATGTCCATATTTACTGCGTCTATATCAGATTAGGATAATAATTCGCAACAGAACGATAAAGACAAAATGGAAACTGGGCCATTATGGGGCAGATGAAATTTGACATAGAAACATGTAGAATTATGCACCTAATGATACTTTCCCATGAAAAGGAATGAAATTGGTGAAAAAGACTTAGCAGTGATGGGAAGCTGAGCAGCTGCACAGTGTCAGGCAGCAGCTGCAAAGGCAATTACAATCCTGACATCCATAGAAAGAGGGATAAGTGTACGTTGTGCAAACATAGTATTGTCATCATATAAGACACTAGTACAGTGAGTTCAGAAGACATCAACCTGGTGCAGATGAAGGGGTCCAAGGGTAGCCACAAATACATGTGGGGGGTCAAAGGACATTTCCAACAATATCCATGACAATCATTTGAGAATATATAGAAATGGTCCACCAAATGTGTCCTCAAATTAAGGTTTAATAAATACAACAATCATAGATGCCAGCAATACTCATAAAAAGTTTTACTATGGAACAAGCGGATCAAGACAAGACCCATTTATCATTAAGCCAAGAGGGACTGAGCAATCTGAAAGTTCTGATTTTGCTACCTTATTGATGTCACTAATCCTTAGTGAATTACTAGGATGCAGTCACATGAATAATGGTTCAGTTCTCAAAATTGCGATGCCCCATTGTTCCAGCTGGGAAGTGTTTAGTGGTGGATTCTCCGTCTTGGTCATCAGAGAGGAAATGACACTGATCCCAACATAGACAGCGATGAGGCCCCAACCCAAAGGAGCTAGACTTCTGTTGTTGGATATAGGGATATAATTTGGGTAAGGGTTTAGGACAAAAATAATATTAACCATAGTGTAATAGATTAAACCATTTAATCAACTGTAAATTTAGGTTAAAAGAACACTAATAATGCATGGTTTAAATCACAACAATTGAATGTCTTTTTATTTCAGTCTCTTATCATGTAAATATATAGACACTTATGGCGATAAGGCTCTGACATATATTCACTACTATATACAATAAATTAATAATATATGTTCTAATGACATAACCCTAGAGAAACTTGTCATAAGGCTTATGGTTAGTCAAGTGTCCACTCTAAATCAGTCTTTAGTTAATAAAGTTCTTCTAAGTTTGTCCTTGGTTTATCCTTAGACCTCCACAAAAAACATTCCATCTGGCCAGGACTTGTGCACTTTGATCTAAAGAGCTGTAATAATAAACAAACAGAAGCACCACACATTGTGTAAAATAAGAAAGTAAACTAAACGTGGATGAGTGAATTGCCATGTACCAAAGATATATAAATCAGAAGCTTATCTGTAAGAATGTGAAAACTCCTCTACAGCGATTTGTATGCATCAAATATACCCTTAGATTGTACACTCCTCTGAGCAGGGCCATCTCTCCTCCTGTTTCCACCACTTCTAACTCTGCTCTCAAGCTACTTAGCCCTCCTCCTCGAGGGTCCTCCACCCCACATCCACTCTCGCTCCCTCCTCCCCCCTGGGGGTCTCCCTGTCTTCCGCGCCCTCCTTCTTGGGCCCCGTCATTTGCGGATCCTCCTTCCCCCTTCCCCGCCCTCTCTAGCTGTGCATTGAGCTTACTGAGTTGCTGTGCTTACTGTTTACTGTACTGTGCTGTCTCCCATTGTATTGTAATTTGTTTGTCTCTGTACGGCGCTGCGGACGCCTTGTGGCGCCTTATAAATAAAAATTAATAATAATTAATAATCAAAGAAACAATCCAGAGGGGTTCTTGCCTCTGTGTACAAGTCAACCAATCTGCCTAGTGCATTTCTACAAAGCAAACCACCTAAAGAGCTGTGTTTGTGTGCTGATGGTACCACTGAAATGTCCAGAATTCTCTTAACTTGATTCCAGTCTTTACTTCTATGTGAGTTCTCTCTTTTGCTACTTTACTTCTATATTTAAAACCCGTTCTTCTCATCTCCAACTCTCTCTCGGTCTTCCATTACACCCTCATTATTACTTCCTTTTCCATTCTTACTATCTGCTAGCTGTGTTCTCCTCTTAGTTAGCCGAATCCTCGCTTTAGGTGTCGTGGCTCAAGCTGCAATCTTCTAATTGGCCGGGAGTTGGTGTGTCGGGAGTCTCGCTCCAGTCATATAACCAGGGTGTCTGAACACAACATACGTTCCTTCCTCTTCATAGCAAGCAGTGCACCAGTTGTCTGATTGCTAGTTAACCCTTACTGGGCCATACTTTATATACATATAAAGGTCTTTCTATACCTGTACATGTTATTTCTATATCTACTGTCACATTGTTTACTAATTTCAACTTTATGAAGAATAAATTCCACCGCAGTGTATAATTAATTAATTATCTACATTATAGGCAATTACTTCATAGCTGTTTCCAATGTGTACAGGTGACAGGTCCACTTTAAATGTAGAATTAGCTTGAACATTTATTCACTACAATAGATTCTGCCTGGCTTAACTGGTGAAGAAAATAGGAATTAACTAAACCCAATATCACTGCTCACTTTGTGGAAACAGTTTGTAATAATTAGATTTAAGATATCAGAGATGTCAACTTTTAGGAGAGATGACACCTCGCCATTCCTTCAGGCAGATGGATAAAAGAAGAAAGTTATTAAATTAAGCCGGCTCAGAATAATATTTCCTTGCTGGAGAATTAATGGGAGATGTTAGCTTTGATCTGCAAGAAGTAGAGCGCTGTTAGATAAAGCTTTCAATAAAGGTGTCAGCAGGCAGGAGCAAAATAAAACCTCAGAAAGTAAGAATTAGAACCAAAAAAAGGTCATTTAAACACTGATTAAATGATTAAAGTTACTTTAATCACAGCATTGAAAGATTAAAGGTGCATGGACATGAGCGATTCCTCTGGTTGTCCATTTTGCTCCAATTAACTGGCATAGAATGGAATAGAAATAAAACTCAGATGCATCTTAGATGGAGCTTGGCCAATGATGAGTTGGACAACATATTTACAGATGTTTGGGGCAATGCCAGGAGAATTCAGATTAGAACTTTGATACATCTTTTACCATCTTCTTCCACCTAAATTTAGGGTTGAAGTCATTAAATTGTGAAAAGCTCTATCTCTGGCGAAAAAGGTTATTTTTGCAGGAGATAAATCTTCACCCTAGAAAGTTGGAGTTAATTCTAATTTACCACCACCCACATGAACAAGGGGTTCTATAATATGATGAGGAAAGTGAGCTGAGTGCACAGTGACTGCCGTCTCCCGATGTGTCTTCTCCAAAGACCCAGACTACACTCAATATGAAGTATGTACAATTTCCTTATACATGTTGTAGTTATTTATGTGCTTTACGGTCATCCCTAATCAATTACTGTCCTTTTTAGAATGAAAATTTGAGATATGTATAAAAAATATTGTTATTACGGCAATAAGTATAATTTTTTATTACTGATTCAACTGATCTGCCCCAGCGGAAGCTATCATAGTATAAAGGTTGTTAAAGTTTTTATACATACAATATAGGAGTAGAAATAATATATGTTATGTATTATTTTATACTTATTTGCAAACCTGAGATGGCATTAACAAAAAAAAGACATGGAAAAACCATTAGGGAGTTCCGCCATCAAGAGTCGGCACAATATAATGCCGGCGGGGATTATCACTGCCAATAACCACTGTAAGATATAGAGAAAAGCAATATTAATAGCTAGAGATAAAAAAAATTATGTGAATCAAATTTCGTGGCGGAACTGTCTGTTTTTCAGGGGTGCAAAGCTTCGCCGATACAATCTTGAGTTCTTACTTTGATTTACCATTCTTCTGAATGTCCCTCCAGACTGTATTTGTAAATTCACATTTTTCTGCATGCATACAGTTGCGTTAATGACGGTTGTTTCATTCTGCTGTACGATGTGGTTGAGGAAGACTCAAGGTCAAACTATGCAGAATTTTATATCCAAATATGGACAGAGGTGAGTATTTTGCAGAACAGTTTGAAAATGTTACTGATTTCTGGTTGTGACCAAAGACTTAGGGGTATATTTACTAAACTGCGGGATTGAAAAAGTGGGGATGTTGCCTATAGCAACCAATCAGATTCTAGCTGTCATTTTGTAGAATGTACTAAATAAATGAAAGCTAGAATCTGATTGGTTGCTATAGGCAACATCCCCACTTTTTCAAACCCGCAGTTTAGTAAATCTAGCCCTTAGACCTTGTTCTTTTTCTTACTGTATTTTATTGTTATTGCTGGACAGTCAAATGTTTTACTTTGAATGTGTTTTCAAAACCGTTAAAAACCTGCATAACATGTTTCTGAGTAATCTTCTGCATCACAATTTACCCATTGTCTGAAACACCTGAAAACACTTTGCAACCTCTCAGAAACGCCTGCAGTTTTTCTTTACTAATTGGTACAAGACATTTTCTAGCACAAACACAGGGAAGAAAAAAGGTGCAGTCTGAAAACTCCCGTAAGCGCAGTGAACAAACAATATCAGAATGTTCCTATGTACGGGCAGATATCCCCCCATACAACAATAACAGTAAGGAACAATACATTGCAGTTTCTACAGATGATCACAACCACCCTGGAATTAACACCGTCAGTCCTGCTCGAGATCTTCTGCTTTGTCTGCTGTAATATTTCAGGTTATGTTTTTCTTGTCAATAACTGTAGTAGTATTTCAGAGAAGATTTAGGCAACCTGCGGCTCCGCGGATGATGCAGAACTACAAGTCCCAGCATGTTCTGACATGTAGCTAGAGCACAGTGAAGTCTCTGATGGTCCGATGGAGATCATTTATGAAGGGCAAATACCAGCTACACAGTTCATATGCAGCTCACGACCCTTCATGCCCCTGGATTCATTAAATTGGGTTTTTTTCTAAAATCCCTATTTCTTTTGATAAAATCACATAATTTGGCTCTTTTTTTGTTCCTACATTCTCATTAACCTCAATAGCATTAATTTTCAGTAATTTCCAGTCAATTTGCGACAAGAATTTTGACAAGAACACCCCTCCTGTTTCTGTATGAGCAATGGCACTGAGCAATGTCACTGGAGACTGGAGAGTGACAAGAACACTGCTACCCCTGTTTCTGTGTGAGCAATGTCACTGGAGACTGGAGAGTGACAAGAACACTGCTACCCCTGTTTCTGTGTGAGCAATGTCACTGGAGACTGGAGAGTGACAAGAACACTGCTACCCCTGTTTCTGTGTGAGCAATGGCACTGAGCCATGTCACTGGAGACTGAATAGTGATGAGGGCGTGGCTAATAATATAGCCACACCCCCAACCATGCTTCTCACGCCCACTGGTGGCGTGGTGTGGAAATCCCCCTCTATAAATCCTGCATTTGCCCTTGAATGGATACCAAGGCGATCAGAACTCACAATTTTATACATATACTATTCATTAAAAAGAGCAAGGCAAAAAAAGAATTAAGTTTGCTCCTGGACAAACCATGTTACAATGCAGTGGGTGCAAGTAAGTTTATTATTTTGCATGTAGCATACAAATATTTGATAGCTTTATTTTTTTTACACTGACATTTAAAATTGATCTAGGACATGTCCTACCCCAACTATAAATCTGTTCCCACATTGTATATTTACCTCCCCCTCCAATGCAACATGGTTTTGTCCAGGTGTAAAGTTACTCCTTTTTTTATACTTCGCTCTCCTTATGGACTCATGCCCCATGTGTGCACTTTAGGGGTGATTTTATGTCCGTGCTAATAGAGAACAAATGCTGTTTTCTGATGCCAAGTGCAAATTTTTGCCTAATTGCGTCTATTTGTATAGGATCGCCCAGCACAACAAGACGGAATACCATTTTATAATATATTAACTGTGGATAGAGATCTTTAGTTTCTGTTTTAGCTGTGGAATTATCTTTAGGTTATATTTTTTATTGTGAAGAATTTAAGTCTTGCTCCAGAGCAGGTTTAGCTATACTTTGGCTCTCTAATTGGCTGGCAGCAATGCAGGGACTTGTACTTCCCGTAACTCTAGAAAGTCACAGATTGCCGACTTCTATTTCTGTGCGGTTTCTAGACAAGCAACATCTGGCAGGCCATGCAGGGACTTGTAGTTCCACAACAGCTGACAAGGTTATATAACCCCTGGGGAGCCAGAAGTGTCCTACTTTAGCTGTGCCGATGTATGTGAAGTGCGGCGTACTGTCTATTTTGTAGACAAACTACAGACAAAGAATGAAAAGAAAGAAAGAAACCAGGGCTCCTTTTTTGTTCCCTTTGTGTGAGTTGGTTCTCAGCCTTGGTAATGAATTGTCGGTGACAGATTATGTATAGCACCTACCCCTCCGGGAACACCAGAACGCCTCCATGTTTGGAGCAGTACTCGCTGCCTATGGGATTTGTTTAAAATTGTGCTATTGAAATGTGACTGAGAGAACAGCCAAAAAGCACAACAACAAATCATATTACTGGCTTCAAGGAGAAAAGTAACTAAAGGTAAGAGGCGACATATATACAAGCTGCCTCTTACTGACTGCTCTCCGCTTAACGGTGACTTGTTAAAGATATATTTGTAGGAAAAGTTGTCGCAGTTTTTGCCAGTGGAAATCTCTCTGTTGGAGTTTTATTGTCTTAGAATGCAGAAAAAAATGTTAAGAGATCCCTATAACCTTCATGTACCAACACGACAGGGATCAGTCACCTTTAATAGAACCCACCACACAGATTCACAAATTTTTGTCCTGAACTTTCTGAACAGAATTTGCTGGGACGGTCCCAGGTTTATATAACCTGACATGTCCCTGCTTTTTCAGAATTGAGAATATTGTGCAATTATTTTTGTTTTTTTCACTATCTATTCTTAAGGTAACATTTATGGAATAGGAGTATTTAAGCTGTAAGACAATACCATCTAATCAAAGTCAGCAATAATATTCTGATAGGAGTTGCAATACACAAAGTAGAGAACAGTGGTCCTGGAAACATTGGCCTGATTCATTAAGGAAAGTTAAGCCAAAAATTGATTACGTTTTTTGACTCTAGTACTCAAGTTTTCTGAACAAAACAATGTTGCAATGCAAGGGGTGCAAATTAGTTTATTATTTTGCACATAAGGTAAAATACTGGCTGTTTTTTCATGTTGTACACAAATATTTGATAGCTTTGTTTTCACACTGACATTTAAAGTTGATCTAGGACATGCCCTACTTACTCATTTTTGCTTAACTGTCCTTGAAGAATTAAGCCCAGTGTCTGCATTATGGGGGCTGTCAGGACCTTTCTGCCCTGTCTCTTTTCTTTCTTCCCCATATCTTTCCACCTCTTGTCTGCCCTGAGCCCAGATATCACATCGAAGCACCCCTAGGACAAGAAAAAAAGAGGGCCCTATTTTATATAAGACAGGATCACTGTTATTTTGGAAAGAAACAGCGAAGGTCAATCATAAGACTCAATTTATATACAGAAGCCGTGTTTAATATTTGTATTCGGACATCATAGGTAAACTTCAATACAGAAGACTTTGTTTTATAGTTATCTCTGATTATGCACACACTATACCAGCCATAGTGCTAGGGAAGTATTATTAGGAATAACATTTTGGGATGTATTACCCTTTATATAAGGGCTCATGTGGATTTGGACCATAAAAAATAGCAATAAATTAAAATGTGCATATTTGCATCTGCCATGATTAGTACATACTTGCCTACTCTCTCTGAATTTCCGGGAGGCTCCCGAATTTCGGTGAGTCCTCCCAGACTCCCCGAAGAGTAGGCAAATCTCCCGGGTCCTAAAAAATGCCAAAATTCACGGCATTGAATTTCGGGTATCAGGATTTAATTGTGACATTAAGCCCTGCCCCCACTAATCAATGCCGCGAATTTCGGTATTTTATAGTGGGGACGTGGTGCCATCGTGTTGCAAAGACGTCACCACGCCCCCTCCTGCCCCTGTCACATGACCTGTCCTCTAGGATCTCTCAGAGGACAGAGTCACGAACTCGGCAAGTATGCATTAGTATCGGCTTCAGGGGCGGAATAGGGCATCACCGGCTCCATAGCACAATATAGGGCAGGCCCTGGTGATGTCAGTGCACCTTTCAAAGGCCCCCGATCTGCTCTCCTGAGAATGCTCTGCACCCCCTAGCTGGCAGTTGCCATATACATTATATTTATTCAGATTATAATTTATTAACGGTAAGCTATACTGGTTGAATATGACCTTAAGTCTACCTAGTCCCAATCCGACCTCAACCCACCACTCAACAGAATGAATTTACCGTCATTGTCCTGGCTCTACTCGTAGACTATAAATTCTATAAAATGTGAATTTACAAATATATTGTGCAATGGTGAAACAAAATCAGAATAATCCATCACCAGGACTTTGCACCTTTGTGAATTAATTTGCTCCACCACAAAACTTGATTGGTGCAGAACTTTGCCACAATTATACTCCTCTCTAGCTGACTCCATTGAGTTGGGTGATGGACACACTTTTTTGATATCTCCACAGCAGCAAAAGAGTTAAAGGATAATTATACCTAAAACCTATTCTATTCCCCTCACCCCATGTTTAACAATAGAGGTTCTGTTCCAGGGACACCAACTGTTCAGAGAAGACTCAACCCAGCCACAGTGCTCCAATGCTTCTTCTTCACCTGTTGAGAGACAAGATAAAGGGAGGTTATAACCGCTCCAATTTCCAGCACTGCAATGACTGGTCAGAGCCTCACAATGAACACAGAGTGGTTTGTATTTGACTTGCTCATTGTTGTCAACACGAAGCCATTGCAGCTCATCTGGAGGTGAATTCTCCCAAACTGTGTGATCCATGGTACGGTTCTCAAAGTTTCTACTTGAGTCTGATTCTTCCATGTGACTTAATGTTTGCTATTCTGTTTTATGAGTTTTTAATAAATCCCCCAAAAGCCATAACCTGTTTTTGCTGTAGACATTATTATTATATAAGAGAGCCAGTCTGCAAAGTAAACCTGGTGGCTGAAACTTTGTTGCTGTTAAGTCTTTCTTCTTATGCTTCATACAGCAGAGATGTTTAGAAAAGGGAGATGAATTGTGAATAAAAAGTGCCTATTGCAAGTGTCATAAATAGATCCACAAAGGTCCAGATGAAAACTTTAATTCAGGGTCCAGTAACCAGCCCCACTCCCATCCTGTCACCAGGACATGTCACCCAGATTGTCATGGCACTCGCTCAATCTGCTATCACTTTGGATCCTACTTATCCTTACGTGTGGTTTACCAAGGTTCTGGTTCTTGGTGAGTGGTTAGATGCTGCAAAAGATGATTTTAGGGGGATTATATTTTCAAAATCTTATTAATTTCCCTCGAATAATTTCATATATGCCACTTTGTGTGCTTTTTCAACATACAAAACATTGGACAAACTATTAGCATTAATTTAAAGTTTTAATTTTTATTAAATCAATTCCAAAATAGTTTGCAACTGTGACATGCTGAACTTGTAAAGTACCATTCACAGCAATGTGTTTGCATGAGTAAATCTATTTCACAAACAAGACATCAAATAATGTTTGAAATACTTTAACGTGGAGCTACAAAGACTTTGAAATCCCGTTGAAGAGGATGAAAAGTTCTGCTTTACTTTAGTGGCAGAACACCTTTATGTAATCAAATTCTCCAGTGCTACTTATTGTACACTTCCATATCTTTCTGAGAGTTAATTCCGCACCTTATGTCACTGATATAGGAAACAGTGAATAAACTGGAATATCTTATTTGTCTATATACAAGACTGCGCTGTTTAACAGAAAGAGTTATAAGTACTATATAGGAAAGCTATGTTTATGAATATGACAGCTCTAAGGGGCAAAACAGAAATGTTTTAAATTAATTTTATATACATTTTTGTACTTTATTTTCTTGTATGCCACTCTATGCCAATTTCCCAATAAAAAAGAAGGAAGATAGGATAGAGGAGTGTACACATATGGGATGAACAATAATTCATTTAAGACATATTTATTTGCAATTCTCACAGCAGAATCCCAGCGTAAGTAAACCTTATTTCTCCGGTACATATTCATCATCATCATCATCATCATTATTTATTTATATAGCGCCAGCAAATTCCATAGTACTTTACAATTGGGAACAAACATTAATAAAACAATACTGGGTAATACATACAGACAGAGAGGTAAGAGAACCCTGCTCACAAGCTTACAATCTATAGTGAGGAAATGTATGTCAGTGCAATTTTGTTGACGGCTTTGTATGTTAGTAGAAGAATTTTATATTGGATTCGTTGAAATACAGGCAACCAATGTAGAGACTGACAGAGTGGCTCAGTAGAGGAAGAACATCATCATCATCAACATTTATTTATATAGCGCCAGCAGATTCTGTAGCACTTTACAATTGGGAACAAACAGTAATAAAACAATACTGGGTAATACAGACAGACAGAAAGGTAAGAGGGCCCTGCTCGCAAGGTTACACTCTATGGGACAATGGTTTGATACACAAGGGTAAGTGCTACATCATATTGAATATTTGTCCAGCTAGAATGCAAATGTTACAAAGTATTTAGTGGGCTGTATGCTCAGTCACACAACTATGTTGGTGAGAGGGTTATTGCCAGTACAACTCTGACCAATATTGCTGGGACGGCCCAAGTGATTGTATTTTGATTAATGGTGGAGTAAATGTATTTTTCCACTTCTACTTATCGAACCATGGTAGGAAGACATTTGATAAATATGCCCTTATATCTCATCATACTCAATGAAATAGAATGTATTACACGTATTGCTGTTTAAATGACTTGAGCTTGAATGAGCCTTTGCTTCCTCTCTTAAAGAAATCAACAGTAAAATCAATATAAATTACTTTATCAGTAATCCAACAGGAATAGGCAATGCATTCCTCCCCACAATGCATTATTTTTATAAATATATTTCATGTAGAAATGCTTAAACAGGTATAACCTTCCCATTCATTTGCACAATTCTCTATTACTATTCCCTATGTGCTTTCTATTTTCCTCACTGCTTTTGCTGAGAAGTAACAAACACACGGCTCTGCGCCAATTCCCCTGCACGTTATTGTACAGCCGGCTCCCCATTGCTACTTGTATTATGTTTTCTAATACATCTATTTAGATGCAGATGACCCAAGACTGTAAAAATATCATTGTCTGGAATGGGTCATATAAATGATAATAATGTAGTGATTAAGTTGTTGTAACATGTGTCTTATTGGGGAATTGCGCAGATTGCCGCTTCTCCTGGCATCTCATTTCCATAATAATTAGGGGTAAAGCAACGATTTCATTACCAATTAGAGCCTGAATAGTGTCATTTGTTAGTCTGCGGAAGCTTTGGTTGGAAAATAGTTTATTGCAAAGCAGAGAGGTCTTGGAAAGTGTAATCAGTTCCTGACGCCCAGTTATAGCTTTGCTGAATGTTAGATTTAAACCTCCCACCTGTATCTACACCTGTGACTTAATATCAGCAAATCTGCTTTGTTTTTTACCAATTCCCCAACAAGCCATAATTGTTTCTGTATATTATTATATGAGATTGTCTGTCTGCAATATACACTTATCTGCTGTAACTTTGTCTCTATTAAGAGTTGTAGCCGACGCTTTATGCCCTTCAGAAAAGTGAGGTTAATTGTAAATAAATAGTGCTTGCTAATAAACATCAAGGAGTAGATTTACTAAAACTTCTAAAAAAAAAATTGGAGGTGTTGGCTATAGCAACCAGTCAGATTCTAGGTATCATTTTCTGTAACGTACTTAAAAAAATGATAGTTAGAATGTGATTGGTTGCTATGAACAACACCTCCCCTTTTCCTTTGTAGAAGCTTTAGTAAATGTACCCCAAATCTACAAAGTGGACTCAAGGTCCCAATTAAAAACAAGTTCCAAGTACCCCTCTCCCCATCACCAGCACACGTTATCTGGATTGCCATGGCACTCATCCAAGCACAGTCCACTCCAGAAGCCCAAACCAGTAGCCACAAGGAGGAATTCAATGCGTGTGGCACTATGTCCACGCACCACATCACCGACAACCATGGTAGAAATCTCAGCTCATTTTTTCTCACACCTCTATGGGGTGCAAGGACAAATGAGAGAGATTTCGGTTGAAACTCAACCGCTAAGTGTCACATGGACTTTTCGGAGACACTTTGCGTTCAGTTGAATTTTCCCCATAGTGTCAAATAAAATCTATTATTTGTGGAATTCACAGTAGAAGTGTCTCTGGGAACAGCAGACTATAGGAAGGTATTTAATGCTAATTTAAGGACATGTAAGGGTCTATTTAGCAATAAAACCTTTCTCTAGCAAAAACGGGTGTTTTCCCCAGGGTGGGAGGGGCCAGGTAATGAGCTGTTCTGCCCCCGATGGAACTTCCCTGATGGGGGGGTTTATATTGTTTCTTGTGATATTCAACTTTTAAGCATTACTATGTGTTACATTTACAATGATTTCAAACAAATTCCCTCCATTACTTATATGATAAATTCACAAATTGTGTACTATTCGCTAACTTATACAGTTACACGCGGCCGCAATTAAAATGTGGTCAGTGTGTGCTAAAGGGTTTCTCCTCCCAAATAGTATAGTTTTAGCTATTATTTATAAGACACCACAAAAGGTCTGAAGCGCCGTACATGACATTTACATAATACATGAAAAACAAAATAATACATCACTAAAATCAACATTTATTTATGTATCGCCAGCATATTCTGTAGCGCTTCACGATTATGAACAGCACAGTAATAATGAAAAACTAAGTATTACATACAGACAGAGAGGTAAGAGGGTCCTGCTCACAGAGCTTACAATCTATAGGACAATGGGAGTTTGATATATGAGGATAAGTGCTACATATTACATGTTGTCCACCCAGAATGCAAAGGTAGAAAGGTGATTAGTGGGCTGTATGATCAGTCACACAACAATGTTGGTCAGAGGGTTGTTGTCTTGTATGAACAATGTAAAAGGTATTAATAGGCGGGTAAGAAAGTGGTTGATGAATTTTATAAGCTTTATACGGGACAGTGAGTGAGAGTAATGGTAATGTCTAATGAGAATTAGGCCTGGGCTTAAGGATTCAGGGCAAGGGAAACAGCCTAGAGGTATAGAGGATGATGGAAAACTAGAATTAGACTCATGGAACGAAGGCCCTGCTCATGAAATCTTACATCCTAAAGGGAAGGGGAAGACTCCAATAGGGTGGTACAAAGTGGTCTAACGGAGGTGATAGCTGAGACAAGGGAGTTAAGAGGAAGACTGGTAGGCTTGAGTAAAGAAATTAATTTTAAGGGCACACTTGAAGCCTTGGAGAGTAGAGACTAATCTGATAGGGTGCTGGAGTTCGCCCCACAGATGGAGCAGCCTGGGTGAAGTCCGAGGTCGTTATTGGGAAGAGGTAATCAGTGAGGTAGTGAGAGGGTGGACATTGGCAGAGCTGAGGGGGAGGCCAGCAGTGTAGGTAAAGATGTGGTTGGAGATGTAGGGGGGAGAGGACGATGAGCTAGGGTGTTGTGGCAGGTAGACAGTTTTAACAACAGGCAAATATATTTACATAGCTGCCCGCCCATATGGTAAATAGTAAATTCTGCTAGTTGGGTTGAGGTATCCCTTAAAACAGTAATGGGCAACAAGTAGCCTGTGGCCCTCTGAGCCTTAATCTATGGCCCCCAGCTCCTTCCTGCTTTATTGCCAGATCTGTTTGCTGCAGCCTGTATTACTTGATAAAATGGGTGCTGATGTGTTGCTACAAATAGTTCTCTTTTTCTTTCATTAAATTTATTTTTTTACCTTATTGCTGAGATTAAGGTAGTGTGCGTACCCTTGTGAAGGCTAGAGGGGCGCCCAATGGGGCCCCTGAAGTGTATCAGGTTACTTATCACCACTTCAAACAAATTTTAAGATTTATTGTAAATTCATAGTTTATATTTCCTGTTCTTTATAAAGTTGAAGATAGGTACGTCACAAAGTTTAGAATGAAAGCTTCTTTCAGCAGCACAATCCGGCGAGCTACATAGAGGTGCCTGTTTGTGTCTTTACCTGTGTTTTTCAGACAGAATTTCAAAGACAATTCGTTAAGGTAAAACAAGACATTGATTTTACTTGTCAACTAAACTCTTAGATCTGAGCAAAGGAAGACATCAAAGAGAACATCTATCCGATACACACCGAATGTCTGGCATCAATGTTACCCTCAGCTTATCTCATCAAAAGTACCAATCCATTACCTGATGATAAAATGTTGCGAGACTAGTGAGAGACGTGCAGTATAATGGTTCTTTCAAGTTCGGGCTTCTAGCAAGTGTGGCGCAGTTATATAAAAGTTTTCTACTTTAGTTAATTGATCTAATCTTAGAAATGCTCTCTGGACACTGCAGGGCTAAAGAGTTAATGGATAGTTCGTAAATCTCTTGAGCCAATCTTGCAATTAACCATTTACATTCCATCTCTATTCATGGACTGAGAAGTACGGAGTGGATTGGGATAATGCAGAATTGGGAAGGGAAAGTGAACCCAGAAGATTGTATAACCGAATCTTTCCACCGCGGCCGGTATATCTCTTTATCCGTCGTACTCTTCAAGAACAATTGTAGCCATTGAATTCAATATTTCCATGTTATCTTTTTTATTTAATAGTCTCGCTTATACATCATATGGTACCTGTATGGATACAGATAGCATGCACAACATTTCATACTCCTAAAAGGATGATCATAAATAATTTACGACATATATTGCTGTCTCAGCTTTAACTGTTCTCAAATTATTATACAAAATGGTTTCATAACATGTAATGTGAGTCTTTTATCTCCCTGCCAAAATGGGAACTGGTTTTATTATTGGCAATGTGTAAGCAAATATTTCTGTGCATTAAAATGTATCATGGAGATGTATTCCCACTAATTAAATGCTTGATTTTGGTGGTATTCTATTGTCCTCTACAAATGGCCTGTATGTAATGGATGATATTAAGTTATAATCAATACTCATGTAAGATTTACTACCCCATTTAAAGCAGACAGCTACAACGCCATATGATAAATAATATATGAAGGAGACTCTTTCGTTTAGTGCTGGTAATTCCTAAATGTAGAATTATAACTATTCAATATATATATATATATATATATATATATATATATATATATATATATGTGTGTGTGTGTGTGTGTGTGTATAAATTGTGCTCAGGTATCTTCTACATCTGCATTGTCTGATCGGAGTAAGTATTATAAAATCAATGCTTAAGCTAATACTGGTGCTGAATCAGCTGTTCTTGAGCATTTCAGTTAATTGTTGTCAAATCTTGATATAGTTGATTGACAGAGAGTAACCTGAGTCCAACATTTTTCTTCCGGATCATGACGCTAAAAACCATTACGTGGCATCTAGGCAAATGTTTTCCGGCTGTTATGAAGCTTCAAGTCCCTAAATCCTGACTGGAACCTGGAAAAGGATGCTGAGACTTGTAGTGCTGTTGCATCTAGACTAGAAGTTGTTTAAACCGGGATTAAGCAGCAGAGTAATGATATATAGAAAATTGGAGGGATTTTAATGTTTGGAAAGAACCTGCACCAGTGACTTCGTACTTGTCAAGTGTGTGATCGCGGGTAACTCCTGGTCCAATTTGTGCCTTTATAAAGCACTGCAGAATGTGCAACAAACATGGGTCTCACAGCGTTGCTTGGTTCAGTTTCCTGGCTTGTGTTATGAAAACTGTAACATTGTAGCTAAATTTCCTTTCAGGTGTTTTCTTTTTCCTACATAGAAAGAGTCAAAGAGGAAAAATGCTGAGGCACTGCACAAATTCCACATCTTCCTTATCTGTGAAACCCATGAAGCTGTTTTTACAGGTATGAACATGAGCTATGGCACCAACATGGCAGTAAAACGCATCTCCTTCTAATGGGAGGAGCTAGCCGGATGTGTGCCGCCAAAATGCAAAAATAAGGTTTTGTATCTCAGGAGAATAAAATGGTTAAAATGGTTAAAGTTAAGATTCGTGACAGGGGTGGTCCAAAGATGGAGAAAGGATTTGGAAGAGGCATTATTGCTTTAGCTAGTCACCTAATTCATCTGCAAGATGTCCCTCAAAAAGTACAATGGAATTGTGCAGATAAATTGATTCGGATAATTTTGGTTTGTAAG
The DNA here is from genome assembly GCF_038048845.1 of Mixophyes fleayi. Lineage (NCBI taxonomy): Eukaryota > Metazoa > Chordata > Amphibia > Anura > Limnodynastidae > Mixophyes > Mixophyes fleayi. The sequence goes on from NC_134410.1 coordinate 4,015,268, forward strand.
TGACCCCCAATTAATGCTAACACAGTGTTTGCCAAATCCAGTCCTCAGGGAACCCTGAGGACTGGATTTTGGAAACACTGTCCTAACAGCAATATGAAATGACCTGTTTGTTTTCTAGAGATATCAGTTTGCATTCAGAAGTTACAGTAACAGAAATACAAACTTTATTTATATAGTTATGATTTAGGGGACAGGTTTGGTGGAACTTAAAAATTCCTAAGATTTTGCATAATTGAACTATAGCTACAAACTGGTGCATGACCTGTTTTAGGATGAATTATTAATTTAATAAAACTGAATTAATTTGCTCAACACTAAATTGAAATGGTAATAATATTTTGCCAGCTTCACAATCTTTCTCTTACTCTTTGGGGGGTGGGTGATCCTTCACGAGGCAAACAATCACGGTGGTTGATCACAAAATACACTTACTTCCTGTATTGTGATTTCATGCCATGTTTTATGTGCCAGTACTCTTGTTTTCCATGGAAAACACAGATTAGCCTGAAAATATACTGGTAATTATGGGGTCAAAAATTAGTTGCTTAAGGCGTTGACATTCCATATGGAATTCAGTATTTCTAGGAGAATTCTATAAGGACATATCATGTAATTGTTTAATATTGGCAGGTGTGGAATCTCAGTACAATGGCAGTGATGCAAAGATTCACCACCGAAAACGACCTTTGAAATGTGAAAATGTATTCAGATGTTGGTAGGTGAATGTTACACATCCTCCATAAATGAACAACCATTGGCTTCCCAGGAGGCTCTACCACCTTTAACCTTTATGACTTTATCACAAAATATCATACACTACCCAAAAACCCATTGTAATTTTTCCCATTAGATATTTTTTTTTTTACAGCTCCAAGAGTTTCTAGGCTTCAAAATAAAAAGCCTATCATCTAGTAGTTAAATATGAACTTGCAATATGCAGTCCTTCCATCGCTTGACTTAATCATATCATGGGTATAGAAAGCAATTTAAAAGGCAAATTTTGACTTTCAAAACACAATGTATTAAAAATTACTCAATGCCTCTGGGAGCCTATTTACAATAAGGAGAAGCGAGTTGCCCTTCGAGATATCTTCTTTCACCTTGATTATCCCAAAAGTTTTCTAAGCTGTTCTTGAAATAAAAATAAGTTCACAAACTGTAATTTGCTACATGTTAGGAACTGTATATAATTTGTTATTTTTTTTTTAATTTCTTCACTGTTACATATTTTTATAGTTTAATAACAAAAATGTAATGTACAGAACATCAACAGTAACGTTGGAAAACAAACTTGTCCTTGAGAATTCATAAAAATAAAATTAAGAAAAACATTTGGGTTGAATTAATGAGAAGCTAAGACATATTTCTGTTTGCTTTTTCTTTTCTGCTTGTTAGCGACAACCTTCGCTCAGTAGCCCTCGGCATATTTTGATGGGGTCGAACATGCTGAATAAGTTAGTACATGTAGCATGTGTCTGACAAAGCTTATACAATTGAAATTACTTCAAAGAAAAGATAAATGAGCACATGGGATTCTGCATAAATATAACTAGTACAAATGAGCTATAAATCAAGTTTTGGCTACATACATTAGTAAATAAATATTTAAAGACAACAAAACTTTTGCAGTAGAAGGTAAAATATACTACTTTAACTCACTTGTAGAATAGATCATTGTTATGATGAACCTGCTCCTCCTCAAAAGGACCCAGTTACAACAGTAAGAAGATTGCCCCAATTCCAATGGATCATGAACTATGGCCAAACTGATACTGAAGTTTATTAAATTCCAACATGAAGAGGTGAGTTTTGAGGGGACACTTGAAATATTGTAGGTTGTGGGGGAGTCTGGTCAGGTGTGGGTAGGGACCTCCAAGTCTGAGCGGGAGACAGGGGAAGGGGGGTGATAGGAGAGGAAGAGGGTAGAAAGTCATCTGTGGAATGGAGTGAGTGTGTAGGGGAGTATTTCTTGACAATGTCGGAGATATAGAGCTGGTGGCATTGTAGGGGGCTTTATACGGAAGGGTAATTGTGTATTGGATTGAATGGAGACCGTGCAGTAAGGTACTGTGATAGAGGAACATTAGAAGAGGAAAATTGGACACCGCATTCAGGTCAGACTGTGTGTGTGGGGGGGGGGTAGATGCTCCTAGGCAGGTCAGAGGCGAGGTGATTGCAACAATCAAGGTGGGTGATGATAAGAGGGTGGACAATGGCCCCTTAGCATTCAGGCAGGAAAAAAGATGATCTTTGACAATGTTGTGAAGGTGAAGATGACATGATTATTCAAAGGACTATATGTTGGGAGTAAAGTTGATAGTGGAGGCAATGATGACTTAGGCAGCGTGTATAGGTAACAGCCGAGAAGGTCATATTATCAACTTTGAGAGGCGGATACATGACAAGGGGCAGTGGAAAAATGACAAGCTGAGAGGGTATATGCTGGGCTTGTGGTAGCATTCACAGCCAACCAAGTACAGATGGCAGAAAGGAAGTGAACTATGCAGGAGAGGAGAGAAGGAGGGAGGTCTGTGGAGAAGGGGAGAGAAGGAAGGAGATTGGAGTGTCATCGGCTTAGAGGTAATACCGCATTCAGGTCAGACCGTGTATGTAGGGGGGGTAGATGCTCCTAGGCAGGCCAGAGGAGAGGAGATTGCAACAACCAAGGTGGGTGATGATAAGAGGGTGGACAATGGCCCTCTATGTTTACTGTGATTCAGATAAATCTCAGCTCAAACTTTGCATCACACTGATTTTTCTTTTGTTTGTATTCTGCTTGTAAACTGTGATTCATTTAGGCTAACACCAATTCCCAGCTCTGATTCTCTACTATGCAGGAGAGGAGAGAAGGAGGGAGGTCTGCGGAGAAGGGGAGAGAAGGAAGGAGATTGGAGTGTCATCAGCTTAGAGATGATTTTGTAAGCAAATGAGTTGACTAAGAGTGGAAGTGTAAAGGGAGAAAAGTAATGGCCCAATCTTAATTGCCTACGTCCACCTCTGTGAATGTTTGGTTATGTTTTTGCTCTTTGAACTCTTGTACTTTTTGCACTAACAAAGAAAACTTTCCTTGCAAAATGATTTCACAATCTCAACTTTGATTTTCAGGAGCTTGCTAAAGGCAACCATTAATATATTGATTACTTCTGTTATTTGCTCTGCTCCAACACCCCTACGAGTTTTATTTACAAAACCAAGAGAAGCTTTAAGTCTATCTAGACTGCCGTCAGCATTCACGACGGATGCATATTAATCCCAAGCACTCAAACCTTCATGTAATTCTCAAATATTTAAAGAGTAAAACATACAAGAAATATTTCACAAATGATCTTAATGAGCGCTATGAGGGACAGTATAATTACTTTAAATGTGTCTCATTAATTAACAGAATAATTAAGAATATTATTCTGCATAAAGATAGAGATATGATTACAGAAGATTTTGTATCAGATGTTTTATTTTATTATTCAAGATAAACAATGAGATTGAACAAATGATTGAGAAGAGGATTTTTCCTATTAAATGCAAAAACATTCATCATCGTTTATTTATTTAGCACCACTAATTCCAGAGAATATTTGTCACTCACGCCAGTCCCTGGCCCACTGGTGCTTACAGTCTAAATTCCAAAACACACACAGACACGCACAGACTAGGGTTCATTTTGTCAGCAGCCAATTAGCCACTAGTATGTTTTTTGGAGAGTGGGATGGAAACCGGAGCACCCGGAGGAAACCCACGCAGACAAGGGAAGAACATACAAACTCCACGCAGATAAGGCCATGGTCGGGAATCGAACTCATGACTCCAGCGCTGTGGCTCAGTGGTTAACATTTATACTATATGCTTTTTGGCATATATGCGACTATTGTCAAGCTGCACTCTTCTTATGGTGTGTACAACTTATGTGTATGTGCGGAAATAAGCTAATTTTGTGACCATTAGTTTTGAGCAAACATTTTCTTGCTTATGAACTCCATTGCAGCATCAGGCCCTATGTTCACTGCAATTCGGATAAATCTCGGCTCTAAGTTTGAATTACACTGAATTTTCTTTTATTTGTATTCTGCTTGTAAACTACGATTCACTTAGGCTAACACCAATTCCCAGCTCTGATTCCCTGCCTTACTCTCGATTAGCCATCTGCAAAGTCTGTGGGAACTGCAAGCAGCACAATACGGCACGTGAGTGTTAGGTATAGTGCTTAAAGGTTAACCTTTTTGTAAAGTTTAGTTTTAGTTTGTGTTTCTAGAGATGTAGTGAATTTGTGTTTTTTTAAACTTTTTACGTTTTAGCTTAAATATTAGTTAAATATTCTTATGTTTTTCAATTAAAATATAGCTAAGGCTAAATGCTAACTAGGAACTACCTTCGCCTTCGCCAGCTTTCACGCCAGCACCTTCTGTTGTTGCTCTAGATTTTTTTATACTTATCATGTGTCTGGTGAATAGAAGCTCTGTCTAGTTGTGGGTATCTTTATTATCACTGCTTGGTACCACTTCACAAGGAGATTCTTAAAAAAGGGATGTCCAATGCTGTTTCATTGTATATAGCTATGCCACCGAAATCTGCAAATACAGACTGCTTTGCCTGGATAGAACTGACAAATGTTTCCCTCATTTTAATTTTTGCATTTTAAATAATTTGGAAAAGAAGAGGCTGTCCCAGCACTATGTTTATTTGATTCACCAATGACACTAGCATTGTTTCTTCTCTTCGACAATCATCATCATTTATATATAGCGCCACCAAATTACATAACACTTTACAATTGGGGACAAACACAATAATATAAAACTGGGTAATACAGACAAAGAAGTGAGGAGGCCCTGCTTGCATGCTTACAATCTAATGGACAATGGGAGTTTAATACATGAGGTTAAGTCTACATATTGCATTTTGGTCCAGCCAGATTACAAAGGTAAAAGTGATTCATATGCTGTATGATCCAGTCACACTGTAATGTTGGCCAGGTGGTCGGAGGGTTGTTGTTTTGTGGGAATTGTGCAATGGGTGGTAATAGTGTAACTTAGGGAGGTTAAGAGGGTGGTTGAGGAATATTATAAGCTTACCTTAAGAGGTGGGTTTTCAGAGAACACTTGAAGGTTTGTAAGACCAGAGGAAAATCTTATTGTGCGAGAGTGGGTGCAGCTCGAAAAAAGTACTGTAGATGGGAATGGGAAATGAGAGTAGATGAGAGACACAGATCTCTGCTTCCTTTCATATGTCCCAGCTCTGATCTCTGCTTTGGATAGCATTGTATTCAGATAACAGAAGTGTTTTTTATACAAAGGCAAAAAGGAATAATTTCTAACTGCACATAGGAATATCTGGCTGAAACATACAGAATACAGCCTTAAAGTTAAGGCGATATGTTTAGTAAAAGTTACAGAAGGACTTTTTGAAGTCAATAATAATCTCATAAAATGTTTTCAATTTTTTAACAAATCAAAATGACCTACACCTGGGAATTTTGTCTGAACTCAAATATAATACAACGACTATAAAAAGTATTAATTTACTTTGGCTATTTTGACATTTTATTTTCTTACATCAAGGAATGAAAAATTATTTTTTCAGGAACTGTTAACATTGAGCAACCCCAAATACTCTGCAATATTACATAAAAACAAATGATTACATAAGTACATCCTTTAAATAAATATAGCTACATAAACCTCAATTATCTTCAGATATTACATATTTAATTAAATTTAGTTCAATCTGTGTACAGTTATAGTGTATCATTTGCCTGTGAGATGTCCCTCATTTGGTTATGGTAGACTAGAGATGCACAGGCTCGGTTCCCGAGAACCGAACATACTCGAACTTAGCAGATTTGAGTACCGAGCCGAGCCATCTCGGTACTTTCGCGCTTTTTCTGATTTGAAAATGAGGCAAAACTTCATCATTACGTCGTCGGATCTCGGATCTCGCATGCTTTGCATTCCTTTTTAAGATCCAACATATCGGTGGGTGGGAAGGAGGGTGGACCCCCATTTTTCTTTTCTGCCACTGCTGTGTGGCAATGTGTCCTAAATGTGCTAGGAACTGCAGTGTGTTTGTGTCATTGCTCTGTCACTTACCATCCAGCCAGGTCGCTGCAGTATTTGCCCGAAAGTGTATGAAAATAATATTGTGATCTGGGAGGTGGTCAAAATTGACTTCAAATGACTTGAAATTAGTGTTATTGAGGTTAATAATAATGTAGGAACAAAAAAAAGAGCAATATTATGTGATTTTAGCAAATTTTAGGATTTTTTCTAAAAAATCGAGATCCAAAACCAAAACCAGTTTACGGGGGTCAGTGAGCATCTCTAGTATAGAAACGAGCTTCATCATAAAGATAAAGAACACCTACCACATATCCAAGAAAAGGTTATTGAAAAGTTCCAATTAGTGGAAGGATACAAGGTTTCAAAGACTTGTAATTTCTGGAGTAGTGTAAAGTCCATCGTAAAGAAATTGAGATGTCATGGCGCAATTGAGCATCCGTGCGATAGAGTTTCAGTCTTTCATGGTAAAGTTGCAGGACGATTGGGGGACAAGACTCTATGGTCTGATAAGACTTAGAATTAAGTTTTTGACCCCTTTCATGTTCTTTTGATCATCCAAAAAACATGATTCCTGCCGAGAATCATGGTGGTGGGAGAATAATAATAATAATACAGAGATGTTTATCTGCTTCAGGGACTGTCAAAATAAGAGGACAAAACAAGAGACCCGGGAGAAGATTTAAATGAATGCAGGGCAATGACCCAAATCATACAGCAATAGCAGCACTGGAGTGGTTTGGAAATAAAAAAAAAATGGCTATTTTGAAGCTGCTGGAACCTCAATCCCCTGACATCCCATCTGTGGAATGACTTGAAAATTGTTGTGTACCAAAGGTCTTCCTCCAACCTGATAGAACCTAAGGAACATTGCAGAGTCCATACATGAAAATCTGGTAGAGTCTAAAGCTGGACAAACACTACAGAAAAATTCTCCAGATGCGATATCATTAACGATGTTGACTGAAAGTCCCGATCAGCAGCCGATTCACGTCTACACACTTGCACAATTTACCTTCAGATCTGTGTTCTTCATCTGTCATAACCATCAGCTGAAACGATTGTCTACACTGCTGGTCGTGAGTACATACAACATCATTCCATTGCTTCTAGAGATTTTAAGTCTGGTTATAAAATCAAATGAAATATTACAATGCTCTTTGGTGCGATGAAACATGAATGTTGGGGCGTATACACTAATGCGGTCGTTTATCGTGGGATTGACTCGATAATTGGGTGAAAAACTTGTAGTGTGTACCCAGCTTTATCCAAATAGACTCACAGCTTTAATAGCAGATCATGGTAATTAATTAACTTATTATTATAATTAAATCTTTTTTTTTTCATTGTGATATGTTACGTTTATCAGTTGTATAAAACCCTTTTTATTCCACAATGTAAGAAAATAACACGAGACACACCAATGTAGACGTTGTATATTAATAATGTATACTATACAAAAAACATGCCAAATTAATATATAAGAACAGGGACTGTATTTGGAAATTCAGAACAAGTCCCAGTAGGAACTAAATTTTTCAACACAATCTGTAAAATGATTCATTACTATAATGGCTGAGAGTGACCCGAGATGTCTGAATGTGTCAGAGAATAACACAAGTCTCAAATTCTTACAAACTCATAAAGGAGCTGAATAATTTATTTTCATGGTGTTTCAGAAGAAATTACATTAATCCAAGACAAATAATTAAACTGCAGAAAATGTGAAGGAGATGAAATTGAAATCACACAATAAAACTGCTCAATGAAAAAGATTAACTTTGTTGTTGATGATATCAGAAATAGGCTGCTGAATATCTTTCACAGAACGGATAATAAATTCACGCCTTAAATCGTGTATCTAAAATGGGCCAATAAACACCCTGTGAAATAAAACGGAATTCTCCTGAAGCCAATTTTACAGGAGATGTCCACTCATTTTTAAATGATGTTCTTCAATTTATAGTAATAGGACCTGAAAATAATTTTATACATTATTAGCTCACTACTATTTTAAAAAACATTTATACTTATCAGCTTCTCTGCAACGCTAACTCTTGATATATTAATTCTGACCAGTCAATCGTAATTATTTAATTGTTTATAAATGCTAGTTTGTCATTGAGCAATTTTTTTTAAATTGCACTAAAGTTATTGAGGTGTGATGTAATTGTGTCTAAAAATCTAATAATCTTACAACTGGTCTACACGGCATACGGTACAAGTGATTAGCTGTTCTGTCATGTCCAATTTGTGGTGAGTGTGTAGAACAATGTTTGTTGGCAACAATGTAACTAAAAATATAATTGGATTCAAAACTATCTAGTTGCAATGTGTTCCTCCTTTGTATATACTATTGATGCATGCGTGGCCAGCTTAAGGTCTAGTGCAGTGATGGGCAAACTTTTTCAGGAGCGGGCCAAATAAAAAAGAAAACTTTAGGCGGGCCAATATAATTTATTAAAAAACTCAAATATCGAAATATATAATACAAATGTTTTGAATGGGACGGGAGGGTGTTATATAGCAGTGTTACCTCTATAAGTGCAGCGATCGTACAGACACAGAACTTATTTCAGCAGGTTGTTGCAGATCCGTCTTTCTGGTGAGCCACTAACTGACAACACAGCAGCCAATCGAAATCCGCCTTAGTATATGGCCCAGCCCATCTCTTCTCACATGACTTTCAGCCATTAGGGGGCGGGCAGGTGTTTGAGTGATTGACATACGAAGTGTCCTTTTAGGAAGGAGGATGAAGTGTGATGGAGGAAATAGCTGGGAAGGCACAAAAATGAAGGTTCTGACACACAGGGTCGGCCCTAATAATTTTATGCATATTTTAATGAAATTTTTTAAAATATTGGCGGGCCGTATAGAACCTCTAAGTGGGCCGGATCTGGCCCGTGGGCCGTAGTTTGCCCATCACTGGTCTAGTGCATGCATGAAATTTCAATCTGCTGGTGCTCAGTGGGGTCACTAGTAATGTACAATAAGGGCTCAAGTCTCAGTTATCATGCCCACCGCCCCCGAGTTAAATGGTTTCAACTATAGTAAAGTGAATACAGTGCTGTTCTCTCCCGCTAGAGACTGGCACTCACTGTCCTGTGTTTCAGACAAGCTGCTTTGCTGCCGTTTACAACTCCTCTCACCTGCAGAGGTGAAACGGTAAAGGGAAGGAGTGTTATAATGTAAGCAATGTACACTAAAGGCATGCTCCAGCAATTGTGTATGGTTCAGACTGAGACGTGGTTGTAAATACGATTGAAAGAGTGGTCTTACTTGCGGGTGGTCAGGGTCATGTGAAGATTTTTTTTTTTTATATTTGTGCACATGCCGAGAAGTTGTTACTGCTGTGTTAGCTAGGTTATTCAAGGTGAAATGATGCCTCAAAACGTTTGCGTTCATAATCTATACAATTAAAGCTTTTTGCTCGCAAGTTAGACGTAAGTGTCTGAGGGGTGAGTCTGTTGTCAAGTGAATGCATCTCCTACTCATTCACAGCGGAATTCATTTTCAATAATGTGTACTAGAGATGTTCACTGACTTACATGTTTTGGTTTTGGTTTTGGATCTGGATTAACCTTGTGTTTTGGTTTTGGTTTTGGCAAGACCGCCCTCGCGTGTTTTGGTTTTAGTTTTGAATCTTGATTTGTTTTCTAAAATCCCTATTTTTTTTTTGCTAAAATCACATAATTTGTTTGGCTCTATTTATCCCTACATTATTATTAACTTTAATAGCATTAATTTTCAATAATTTCCAGTCAATTTTTGTCAAGTGACAAGAACACTGCTACCCCACCTGTTTCTGTATGAGCAATGGCTCTGAGCAATGTCACTGGAGACTGGAGAGTGATAAGAACACTGCTACCCCACCTGTTTCTGTATGAGCAATGGCTCTGAGCAATGTCACTGGAGACTGGAGAGTGATAAGAACACTGCTACCCCTCCTGTTTCTGTGTGAGCAATAGCACTGAGCAATGTCATTGGAGAATGGAGAGTGACAAGAACACTGCTACCCCTGTTTCTGTGTGAGCAATAGTGCTGGATCTCTTGGGGAGGGAAGTACTTATGGAAACCAAAACCCACAAGATTCGACAATGCAACAATGACGTTTTGCCTTGATTCAAATCCGAGAACACGCAAAAGTACCTTGTGAGCCTACTCGGATCCCCTAAGTTCGGGTGGGCTCGGTTTTCAGAAAACCAAGCCTGAGCATATCTACTGTGTACATACACATACACTCGCGTGTAACTTATTCAATCACAATATCCAAGAACCCCCCAAATATTGTACACTTTGGCTATATTGGAATAAAACTTCAGGAGAACTTGTTTTTCATCCGACTGAGCTGTATCTTCTAGAGTTCTTTACCACATAAACTAGAGGACCAAAGACAAGTAACCTACCAGTATGTCTTTGGAAGGTGGGAGGAAACTGGCCAGCCCAAGTTAAACCAACACAAACACAGGGATAATATGCAAACTCCACACAGGTAGGACCCTGGTCTGAATTGAACCCATGGCCGCAGTGCTGTAGGCAGCAATGCTAACCACTCTGCCACACTTTACTCAAGTAATTTGTTATTTTGATATACAGTAATTAAGACTTTGCCCCTGTACTTTCCTTACTGATGGAGAGAAAAACATTTAAAAAAGAATATTGTTTATTATTATTTAATATTTTATGGAAACAAATCTAAATAAAACATTTATTTTCATTTTTTAATGTTTAATTATTTATGGCTATATATATTATTATTAACAGGTGACATTAATTGAAAATAAAAATTCTGTGTGTTATTTTGTGACTTTATATCCCACATATGTATTGGACGTATCCTGCAGTGTATTGTCTGTTAGAGCAGAGCGGACCTAGACCTGTATTCATCAACAGATGTATATTTACATCCACTCCTTGTTGGATATGGACGTGGGTATACCTAATGCATGTGAGGTTTTTTTAAAAAAATAACGTTCATTTTGTATTTCTTGATGAATGAAGCCTGTATTATGAACACTTACCTATTCTCCTGGAATGTCCGGGAGACTCACAAATTTTGAAGTGTCCTCCCAGACTGCCAGATCTTGGGTGTAGGCGGGGCTTAATAATGTAATTAGCTGCTACATAATGCCACAAATCACGGAATTATATCTCAGGGGCGGGCCCATGGTGACTTGATCCACGCCCCATCCTCACCAGCCACCCATTTATGGCTTTATGCCTCAATGTTGTGCTCTTCAGCAGACAGGCACATTCAATAAGTAGTATAATAAGAAGCTTTATACAAGCACATTTGCCACATGTAATCAAGACAAATCACAGTTTTTTAGTATAAAACAAAAAAGTGAATTGTCGGAGATTAAACTTTGACGTTTACACTGTTGTACAGACTTCTCCCCCTCTCCACAGTAAGAGGCACTTTTAATCTGCAGTATATCGAGGCTCAGAAGTGCAAAATCAAGGTATTTTAAATGTGCATAAATAAAATCTAATGAGTCATATTTACAATAAATAATAAATTGGGTTTTAGAAAATATACCTTTGAAATATTTTATATGTCAAATAATCAGATTATTAAAGAAAAGAAAATAGAACAAAATTACAGTTTAGTGAATACGTTAGATGACATCTGATTTTAATCTTTCAGTGGGAAGTTGTGCTCAGCTTTACAGTTTTGTGGGAAACCATAAAAATAAATGGAATAAGTTTATCTGACTCTAGAATACACTTAATTTAATTTTATTGCTTGATTTCCTTCTATACTTGTAAGAAAGTAATCTGTTATTTATTTTGGTTTTAAAAAGTTATCTGGCTCAATTTGTGAAAACCCATAAAGGACTATTTTATGTCCTGACAACATATTACTACATGTACACTGTCCTGATTAAACTGGATTAATTGTGAATACAATCAAAGCTCATTACAATCATCAATTAAAATGGGTTTACAGCAAGCTTGATGTTTTTCAGATTAACCTTAAAGAGGTTTATTAAATAAAGTGGTGCTATGTACATTAATGTTGTGTAGGTTATAACAACCAATCACAGTGAAACTGTCTTTTGTTATTTTAGCTTAGAAAATGAAAGCTAGCGTCCTATTGGTTGCTGTGGGGTGTAGTACTTTTGTGCACATTTTATTAAATACGCCCCAGTTTGAGTGCTCTGTTATACTTATGTTGCTGAAGTATGGACCTCTTCTCAGTGTGAAAATCATGTGAAATTAGATGCTGACTTCCCAGAAATCACCTTCAAATCCAGTAAAATCAACCAGGCTCTTAAAAAATAATATAAATATACATATATATATATATATATATATATATATATATATATATATATATATATATATACATATATCAACCCGGACCTTAAGAAAATAAATTACATATATATATATATATATATATATATATATATATATATACAGGAGAGATGGCAGTGTTCTCGGCAGTCTACAGTCACATTGCTCTCTGCTATAGCTCACACAGAAACAGGAGGGGTGGCAGTGTTCTCGGCAGTCTACAGTCACATTGCTCTCTGCCATAGCTCACACAGAAACAGGAGGGGTGGTAGTGTTCTCGGCAGTCTACAGTCACATTGCTCTCTGCCATAGCTCACACAGAAACAGGAGGGGTGGCAGTGTTCTTGGCAGTCTACAGTGTCAGTGCCATTTCTCTAACCAGCCTCTTGCTGCAGTCTTGCAGTTCATTGACAGCACTATTAGTTTAGCCGCCCTAAGTCCATTGTTAGCTTGTTCTGTGGGGGATCCAAACAGACCAAGCACTTCAGCCACAAAAGTGGCACTCCTTGTCGCTGAAGTACTTGCTTTGTTAAACTGCTACCCCTCTTGTTTCTGTGTGAGTTTCTAAAACCTTTTTAACATATGGGTGAGTGGCAGGTCCCAAAGACAATTCCATCTTGCACCACTTTTTTTTTTTTCTGTCACTGCTGTGTGGAAATGTTTCCTAGATGTGATATAAACTGTATTGTGTTTGTGCTGTTGCTCTGTCGCTTAGCATCCAACCAGCTCACTGCAGTCTTTAGCCAAAATAGTATGAAAATCGTATTGTAATCTGTGAGGTGGTCAAAATTGACTGTAAATGACTGAAAATTTGTGTTATTGAGATTAATAATAATAATGCAGGGACAAAAAAGAGCAAAATTATGTGATTTTAGCAATTTTTAATAAAAATACAGATCCAAAACCAAAACCAAAACCAAAACACGCAAGGGCAGTTTTTCCAAAACCAAAACACAAAGATATAGATATATATATAAATATACATACAGACATTGATTGTAATCTCCAACCCGGCAAAACCATCATCATCGTAATTATAAACATTTATTTATAAGGTCATATATATTAAACAGCGCCTATCATCTTACAGATCTGACATACATGAATATAATAAATATAATACAAGATTCATGAATACAATTATGCATAATCACACGTACATGGATTACCGCTAGTATGAATACCAGTACTAATTCCATGCGTGTGAGTGAGGAAACTGTGCAGGACTCAGCTTAATACAAAACAACAGGAACGTACGAGGGACAGAGACATAAGACATATGGTGGAGAGGACCCTGGCCATGAGAGCTTACACTCTAGACAGAGGGGGTAATGAGAGACAGTAAAAAAAAAAAAAGTGTTGTGGACACAGCAGGGGAGGGGGAAGGTGGCAATGGTGTGATGAAGGGCACCTACAGGAATTTCGGGACTTAGCATAGCAACTTCTTCTTGGGGCCCCGTTCATGGTCACTGAGGGAGGCGTGTACACACCAGGTTGGTGGTTCCTCCCACTGCACAGGTAGG